>NC_139652.1:15437860-15535360 GCF_964638095.1 Poromitra crassiceps
CACTTGACCTAAATATGTGTTCACATAATGAGTTTAGTTCCAGACTAGGTTTATGAGTCACAGGAAGTGTAAACACCATCAGAACTTCCGAGTGTGTTTACACTTCCTGTTAGTCTCTCAAGCCAGACTGTCTCTTCTACATATGGTGAATATAATAGTATAAATATTATTTTCTGAATTTTCAACCAGAATTGACAAAGAACCTGAGTCTTTCTCACACTGAGCCAGTGTTTTCTTTCATTTGTCTTCCTGTATTACAGTCAACAACTTGAACTGTATACTATACAGTATGAAGTGATTAAGTAACTGGTATAATATTACTGAAATCCTATTAGTAATAAGTTATATTACTGAGTTACTGCTAAAAGTAATATATTACATGTAATATATTACTTTTGTAATGAGTTACCCCCAACACTGGCAGAGAGCAAGCAAGCAATTTGTAGTGTTTTCAGTCTGGCTGCCCTGCTGCTCCCTCGTCATTCTGCCCGCCAGTCTTTTGTGTTTACAACCAGCAGGAGGATCCTGCTCCATTTGTGAGGAAATGCCTGGACAGCAAGCCCTGGCCTGAGAATGGAATGCACTGTGAAAACTAAGTTAGCGGCAGTTACATGCCTGTCAGTTCTGAGCATCTTGGCAAATATGTGCACGTTTTTCTGTGTGACGTGGATACAGAAAACACTCGAATGTTTTAGCAACACCACCGACTGACACAACAAAGTGTTTGGAGTGGAAAGATAAGATGTCAAGTCAGCACATAATGTTCATGTAATCTAAGATAATGCAACTGAAATCTAATGACTAATGCAAATAGGTTGGATATTGGGCAATAGTGTGTGTTCAACGGGTCCATGTCCTTAATCAAATATTTTGATAACGAGCTGTGTCGAGTATGAATCATTTGAGATTGTTTTGAATTGTTTCTTTGTGTTTGACTCATAGTTTGTATTTTGTCCACACTATTTGGATAGTACAATGTAGATACTCAACTTCCTGCGTCACTAGTTAGTGAGCTCCAGTGAGCTCTGAGGCAGGTGGTGACAGTGTTTCTCATGGCAGCTAAGCAAGTGTAACTGAGTAAACATAAAATATTAATGTGACAACTCAACTGGGATCATTCTTGAAGCAGCCCTGCAGCTCGAGCGCTGTGCGGGCTCACCTGCTCTTATGACATCACTGATGTTGTCACAACATCGCATCTTATGACATCACTGATGACATCACTGATGACATAATCAGTGATTTATTATGACACATCACTGACGACGTCATCAGTGATGTCACTATGACATCATCAGTGGGACTTTGTCACAATGCCTCATTGTGGCCTCGCTCTGCAGCTCATCGAGCTGGCCCTGCAGCTCGGCTCGCTGTGCGGCCAACCGGCCTGACTAGTTCAAGTTTTGTTTGGCACATTGTTACACAACAGCAGGAACATTAGCTAGCTAGGTCAATAGTAGCCATCTATGACAAATAAAGGACTGGCACTAAATGATCACTGCAAAGACTGTCTCCATTCATGCATTCTCTGTACCTGTAGGCTAGTATGGCTCAGGTATCACTGAGCCTGCATTCTCTGTACCTGTAGGCTAGTATGCCTCAGGTATCACTGAGCCTGCATTCTCTGTACCTGTAGGCTAGTATGGCTCAGGTATCACTGAGCATGCATTATCTGTACCTGTAGGCTAGTATGGCTCAGGTATCACTGAGCCTGGCCCAGCATTGTGTAGAAGGCAGAGAAGGAAACACCTGGCCAGACAACAACATGTTTTACCTAGGAGCAACACATTCAAGAGATAACATGCAAACTCACCACAACTGGCAATCCAACACAATATCTTCTTTCTTAGATTTCTTTGATAATTCCTTTGTTAAATAAATCAATGGAATTACTTTGTCCCTTTAGGCTTTTCTGATTGTCAGAACTTATTGCACAGCATGTTTTTTCATGTTATTTTCTTACTTTCTTTTTCTTCCTTTCTTTCCAGTCGGCCCTCAGTATTGTATGGTGCTGGTACCCCCGACTTTGTAGTTGGGATGAGAGCTGTAGGTCCCTAAGGTCAGACCTGGGCAGATCAAGGAGAACAAGGACTCCTGAAAATACAATCTACAATCTCCCAACATCTGTGGCGCCCTTCCGCCCAGCAGGTCACCGAGGTCTGCTGACCAGGGCCTATTGGTTGTCCCCCGCACTATAGGCTCAAACCCGCACTATAGGCTCAAAACCAAAGGTGACCGAGCCTTTGAGTCTGTAGCTCCTACTAGGTTGTGGAACGCTCTTCCTCACGATTTGAGAGCTGCGGCCTCTGTAGACATTTTTAAAAAAGCAGCTAAAAACGCTTCTGTTTGGACAGGCGTTTGTTTAGACTTGTGTTTACTACATTTCTGTAACCCTGTCTGTTGTCCTGTCTTCTGCATTTTACTGTTACTTGTCTTGCATAGATTTTTTCTATGTATTTTAACCTGTGAAGCACATTGTGAGTCCTCTCTGTGAGAAGTGTCATACAAATAAAAATGCAGTTACTTACTGTGCAGCAAGTATTCTTAAACAGTGCAAGAGATGTGTATCCTATAATATAAAATAATAAAGCTATAATAGTGTTTGAGGTAAAGCCGTTAGGTAGGGAGTAAAATAATGTAAAATTCACTATGAACAGAGGGGAAAGGAGTTTAGGAAGTCAGGCTTGAAGCATCACTTACCGTCAGTGTGGCCTTGCACAGTGTAAACTCCTCTTGGACTGAGACCAGCGGACAGGAGACGCGTCTCAGCAGAGCAGCTGCTTAACTCTTTCACTGCTGGCTTGGGGGCGTGTCAAGGTCACACGGGAGTAAATGTAGGAGCCAAGTAAAGTGCTTTAAGTTGGCATCACGAGTGGCTCTGCTGCAGCTTCGCGCAAGTGTTTGAGGAAGCGTGGGAGGAGGACACTTGAAATATGTACACACACCGTTTTCTACGCAGTTCAGCTAGGAGAAGCGGAACTATTTATACCACACACTTCCTTGTTTAGTCATAGCCCGCATATACTGTATGGAGAGAGAGAGAGAGAGAGAGAGAGAGAGAGAGAGAGAGAGAGAGACCCTGGTTGAAGGTGGGTGGGGTTTCCCATGGGGGCGGGGCAGAAGGGCAGAAATTGTTGCTAATAACAGGAAAGCATGATAGATTGTCCTAATGAGGTGAATCACCCATCTGGCATCTTTACCATCATTATATCCTTCAGGACATCTAGCATCCATAAGTGGATTATGACATGACGGGTCCCTGAGCCTGGATGCATAAAGCAGAGGTTCTCAAATGTATTTCAGCCAAGGACCCCTTATATTATTATATTATATATTTTCTATCTTATAAGGCTTATAAGAAAAAATATAATAAAATATACCAGGGACCCCCTCATTCTGATTTGTGATTTTGGGCTCAGCTTGTTTCCGCGGTAACGTGCTTGACATTTAAATTGATAGGTTTGTCAGATTAGAATGTAATCCATGAACCATTTTAGATTTAAAGCATATATATTTTCGTTGAACTATGAAGCTTTTGCACACAGCTTTTCGCAGACCCCCTGGTAAGGTGCCATGGACCCCTGGGGGTCCCCGGACCCCCATTTGAGAACCACTGGCATAAAGTCACATCACACATACGCACAAAGGTTCAAAAACTGACCGGATATAGGGTTGGGGCCCTAAATACTGTAACATCCCCCACCAGTTGAAAAAAATTGTGCTGGACTAAAAGAGACTCAAAGTAAAGGAATGTCTGCATCATGTATCTATCTATCTATCTATCTATCTATCTATCTATCTATCTATCTATCTATCTATCTATCTATCTATCTATCTATCTCTATCTATCTGTCTGTCTGTCTGTCTGTCTGTCTGTCTGTCTATCTATCTATCTATCTATCTATCTATCTATCTACCGTACTCTGTTTCAGTAGTAGACTCTGTTTCATGGACTCGGTTTAAATTTTTGTCCCACTGATGATGTCACAATGTCTATGACATCATCAGTGACATCATTATACATCTTGTGACATCACTGATAATGTCATAAGCACTGATGATGTCATAGGCATTGTGACATCATCAGTGACAGTGATGTCATCAGTGATGTGAAGTTGTGCAATTGTCCGCTGCGCAGGCCAATAGAGCAGGCGAGGTCACGCAGCAGCCGAGCTGTGGGCAGCGAGCCCGCTCAGTGAGGGAGCCTATAGGGTTTCAGCCCTGTGTTGCAACCGAGGGGGCAGGCAGGCTTACCAGTATGTGAGTTGTGACTAGTCTCAGTCAAGACTTGTCAATGCCGCCCTCTAGAGGCCAGGTGATGAAGCACATCATGATTAAGAGGTTGGTTGGATGAGCACCAGCAGGCTGGCAGGAGACTGCCAGGTAGAACAGCCCTGGCAGCTCCAGCTCAGGTGCTACCAACTAAGGTAACGACCCACTCAGCTCTGCCAATCAGCAACCTGTAACAGACAGCACAACAGCAAGACAGGCCTACAGTGGGTGGAGTCAGCACACCATGAATTCAGACTCACAACACCACCTTCTGGGCACTAAAGGGAACTTTCACTCCCAAAAAGGGCCCCTCTCCATGATAGGAATAAAAAATAGATACAAATCCTATATGTAGGCTACATCAAAATATATTTAATGGCTTAATGACAGCGCACGGTGGCACAGTGATACAGTGGTAGCACTGTCGCCTCACAGCAAGAAGGTCCTGGGTTTGATTCCCGCCTGGGATGCTGAGGGTGTGTCCCCACCCCATGTCTTCAGTGCCTCCTGCCCAGGTGGGCTATCTCATGAAAAGGGCCTTTCTGTGTGGAGTTTCCTCCATCTAAGAACCCCCCATGAAAAACATGCAGAGGATCGTCACCTGACCAGTGTCGGCTGAGCAGAAGTTGTTATGATCTATGTCCAAATGTTTCCTTGCTCCATTCAGTATCATGCGTCACTGAACAGATACTATGTAACAGTTTCTCCTCACTTCTCTACATGCAAGATGTTTTTTTTCTTTCACCTCTTTTGGCCTGTGTGCTGGAGACTGAGCCAATCACCCAGCTGACAGGAAGCTGTTTTAACAGGAAACACTCATTGTGGCAGTGGTGTGAAGTTAAGATATTTTATAAAGTTATAATTGATGTGAGATACATAAACTACCTGGCATTGTAAATCAACATCTCCTCTTCATTTGAAAGCTATGCATGCATTCATAAATAAATTGGAGATTGTAAATTAAAAATCTTTTTAGATTTGACATATCATTTGTACAATCAAGTGAGACTGATCTGCTGAAGTTTCCCATCTGCCGAATATGCAGTTTTTGCACACTGCACTAAAACTGACACGCATTTCCTGGACTTGATCAAATGAAGACTGGTTCACTAGCAAGGACCACAACACAACAATATATCATTTCAAGGTTGAATGAAAAGTCAGATGTGTGTATGTGTGTATTATGTGTGTATGTGTGTATGTGTGTATGTGTGTATTATGTGTGTATGTGTGTATGTGTATGTGTGTATTCTGCTCATTTGTTTTGGTAAAAAACTGTAAAAGCCCGAGCTGTGAGCAAACTGAATCAAGGCAATCTCATGTGTTTCTAAAACATTTTATTTCTCAATCCAGACAGAATAAGTTGGCAAAATACATTTTATTTATATAGCACTTCTGTTCTTGTTCACTCATAAAAGCAAAGTTTGCAATGTACTTTATCATACGGCATAAAAGAAAGAAATGTAAACTATACAAAAATTAAAAATGGCAAAGCACATGGCAAAGGTGGTTAAATATAAAAACACCACAAGAAAATGACAAACCTGCAAAACGACAGTAGGTCAATGAAGGTGTAGTTTGACGTGATTTGAAAGATAATACTGAAGTAGCTTATCTAAGTGCCTCAGGCAGGATGTAGCACAATCTAATCTTACTAACAAAAATCACTTAAGTCTTGAGTTGAGACTGTGGAAAAGAGGAGCTGGTAAATCTACACTTCTACTGGATGCTTAACAAATACTGATGCTGGTCACAACAGACATTCTTGTTCTGAAGCTATGACAAAAAATAGATGACAAAGTGCTTTACAAACAAAAGACGATCCCCATAATCTCTGAATGACAATGACAATCTTGGTGTTGGTGTAAAGTCACAATATGTTTTCATTTGAGATGACACAATGTTAGAAGTCAATCACTTTTTCGCAGACCCAGTATTGCAATAAGTCACATCTGGCATCATTCCAGCTGTTTAGTTCTTTATGATAATATGTGTGAACACAGTCTGCCTTTACACCTTCGTAGTGATCATTGGGCTGGCCTGTGGCTGTGTTCCAGAACCTGTTTAAAAAAGAAGAAGAAAAATAGTCAACTTTACTAGACGGAAAATAAGATGCACAATGCATTATCATTATCAGGCCAACCTGTTGACTGTTTACTGTTAAATAGGACTGAAGAATGAATGTCTTACTTTGTGCTGCTCAGAGGTTTACCATCCACCCATTTCCAGACTCCCTCCTCATCCCTGTCACTCAAACCAATCCAAATAATCTTCTTCAAGGAATTGATGAATTTCTGTTGAATCGTTTCAAAGACAAATGACATCACACACTGAAGCACTCAAACAAAGTGTGGAATGTGAGTTTTAATTCACACCATTGGACATTCACACCAAAAGCGTTTTTTTCAGTCAGAACGCTATGAAAATCATGTTGAGGACGCTTCCATTGTGCACAAAACACAGCGCACGGAGGATTTTCCCCTGCAGTCGCGTGCACTAGAGTTGAGCACACAACGACCACACGGACGGTAGCCAGCTGGTTTTGTCTGTTTGATGTTGTTCACTGTCAACACGAAAGCCAGATTATTGCCAATTCTGGCAGCAGCGAGGTTGAGGATCCCTCTGAGAGGAGAAAATGTAGGAGGAGTAAAAAGACAAGCTTTTCCTCCAAATGTTCAACTTTTTCAGCTTTAAAACGCCCAGAGCGCTCCGCCAAAAAGATGAGACGCCACCAGCGTTTAAACGCCAGGTGCGTTCCTTGAAAGAGGAGCATGTCTAGCGCGTCCTTACATAGAGAATGAATTGCAGAAAGACGCTGGCAGCTCCAAAAACGCTTTTGGTCTGTTTTTTACAATGGAACAGCAAATTTAAGAGAGAAAAAACGTGTTGCCACTTTACCTGTTCTTCTTCAGTGTTTATGATGACCAGGTCTGCTCCTCTCTGTATGCACTCCTGCCTGCTGTTCTCCCAGCTTCTTCTCTCAGTAGAAATGTAGTAAAAACTGCATCCTCCATCAGCTTTACAGAGACGCTCTGCAAGAGGAGAGGATCAGCAAATAAAAGCACAATGAATATGTACACAAATGTAGAGTACATGCAAGTTCATGAATATAAAACACACACAAACACACAAACACACACACACACACGCACACGCACGTGCACACACACACACACACACACACACACACACACACACACACACACAGGCTCAGAGTAAAGCCCTATTTGCACGGGATCAGTATTATCTGGGGATCCTCTGGTAATTTGCAATAGCTTTACGCGTGTGTGTGTGTGTGTGTGTGTGTGTGTGTGTGTGGGTGTGTAGGTGTGTGTGTGTGTGTGTGTGTGTGTGTGTGTGTGTGTGTGTGTGTGTGTGTGTGTGTGTGTGTGTTAAGACTCACTGAGCTCAAACCAAGTCTTTCTCTTTTCAGCCCAGGTCTTGTTGAGGGTCTTTGTGTTTTCAGCCCAGGTCTTGTTGAGGGTCTTTGTGTTTTCAGCCCAGGTCTTGTTGAGGGTCTTTGCGTTTTCAGCCCAGGTCTTGTTGAGGGTCTTTGCGTTTTCAGCCCAGGTCTTGTTGAGGGTCTTTGCGTTTTCAGCCCAGGTCTTGTTGAGGGTCTTTGTCTTTTCAGCCCAGGTCTTGTTGAGGGTCTTTGTGTTTTCAGCACAGGTCTTGTTGAGGGTCTTTGCGTTTTCAGCCCAGGTCTTGTTGAGGGTCTTTGTGTTTTCAGCCCAGGTCTTGTTGAGGGTCTTTGCGTTTTCAGCCCAGGTCTTGTTGAGGGTCTTTGCGTTTTCAGCCCAGGTCTTGTTGAGGGTCTTTGCGTTTTCAGCCCAGGTCTTGTTGAGGGTCTTTGTGTTTTCAGCCCAGGTCTTGTTGAGGGTCTTTGCGTTTTCAGCCCAGGTCTTGTTGAGGGTCTTTGCGTTTTCAGCCCAGGTCTTGTTGAGGGTCTTTGCGTTTTCAGCCCAGGTCTTGTTGAGGGTCTTTGTGTTTTCAGCCCAGGTCTTGTTGCGGGTCTGCAGTTTGTTGAGGAATTCTTCTGCTAGTCTTCCATCAGTCTTTGTATCTGCACAGGAAATCCAAAACAGTGGTTAAATTTAGGTAGAGACAAATATACAAAAAAGATGCTGAAGAGGGCAAATCTAATGTTTGATAGAGGAAGTGAATGGCTCACAGTGGACCACAACGCCTATAAGACCAGCCAGTAGGAGAAGACACATCAGCAGAAGACACACTACAGTCACCCTGCAGGTCTTGGTCACTAGCTGGATAACATCAGCTGTAAGAACAAGACAGACCAGCCATGTTTTAGTAACACAAGCACCAGAGGGACTGTTACAGCTACTGAATATTACTGTTCATTACAACATGACTGGCTATTTTCTGTTTTTGCCATATGTGTGTGTGTGTGTGTGTGTGTGTGTGTGTGCTTGTTTGGTTGTGCTACTCACCTAGTTGCTGATCTAGTGTGTTCTCCGTATTTGATCTGGGGTCACGTATTTGATCTAGTTGGTCATAGTTGTCTAAACTATCATAGATGTCCACCCTCTCCTTGTCTAAACTATCATAGATGTCCACTACCCTCTCTTCCACCTCGTCGCTCCCTCCAGCTGTGACTAAGGCCCTCTCTTCTCTGTCTCGTAGATTATCCTCTCTTTCCAGAGGATCTTCGTTGTCGTAGATGTGAACGTGCTCGGACATCTCCATCTTCTATCTCAGTCATCAGCTACTGGGTGTCTGGGTGTGAAATTAGTAAACATCACAGAGATACAAGAGCTGTGTTAAACAGGATGTGGTTTCAGAGAAGCATAAATATAGACATTATCACACCTCTCAGAGTTTTAATCAGTATTTCCGACCTAGTACAGAAACTCCCCGCCAACACTAAGGACTTTGATGAGCCCCTAGTGACAAAGTTCTATCAAGCTAAAGGGATACTAGGGGAACAGTTCTCTCTTGCCTAAGTCTCAATTTCAACATTCACCAAATTGCTCAGTGGTCTGGACTCCAATAAAGCCACTGGCTTGGATGCCATCCCAGCCAGGTTCCTTTGAGATTCTGTACAGGTCATCATACCAGTCATCACAGTCATCACATCAGACTCACAACACCACCTTCTGGGCACTAAAGGGAACTTTTACCCCCAAAAAGGGCCCCTCTCCATGATAGGAATAAAATATAGATAAAAATCATGTACGTAGACTACATCAAAATATATTTAATTGCTTAATGACAGCGCACGGTGGCACAGTGGTACAGTGGGAGGCTGTCGCCTCACAGCAAGAAGGTCCTGGGTTTGATTCCCGCCTGGGACACTGAGGGTGTGTCCCCCCCCATGTCTTCAGTGCCTACTGCCCAGGTGGACTATCTCATGAAAAGGGCCTTTCTGTGTGGAGTTCCCATGTGCTGCCCTGGGGTTTCCTCCATCTAAGAACTCCCCATGAAAAACATGCAGAAGATCGACGGCTGAGCAGTAGTCGGTGCCCGGGCGCTGTGAGGAAAGCTGCCCACTGCTCCTGGCCTGCTCCGAGGAGGAAGGACGAGCCAAGATGGGAGAAATGCGGAGATTATATTTCACCAGCAACTGTCAGCATGTGTGTGTGTGTGTGTGTGTGTGTGTGTGTGTGTGTGTGTGTGTGTGTGTGTGTGTGTGTGTGTGTGTGTGTGTGTGTGTGTGTGTGTGTGTGTGTGTGTGTGCGTGTGCGTGTGTGTGCACTTTACCAAGTGTCTGGTCAGTCGATATTCTGATTTGCAGATCTATATAAGTCACAGGCGTCTTTTGTACCAAATGATTCAACACATCTAATTTACATTGTGTCTTTATCTGTTTCCAGGACTATATTTTTTTAATGTATGTAGGTGCTGAATCTGCTGAGTTATGATTTATTTTATGCAAAATGCATTGACTGTATTGTAAACAATAGGGAAAACATCTAGAGCTCCATGCCCTGAACATTGTGTTTTTCATTGTTTGATGTAGTGTGTAATGATGAATGCTCAGTAGTGTTTTTAGTTAGACTGGCTTGGAGTTAGTCTGATCTGACAACAGTGTTTGGTTTTGACACAGATGAAAGTGTTTTGACAGAAGAGCCGAGCGAGCGCAAGGTCTCTATTCAGACTTGTTTTACATTATTTGCTGCTCTGTTCTTCATATAGCCTGCTACTAAACTGCAAAATAAGTCTTTTTATTATCTATATCCAAATAAAGCCTTGTTTTCTTGCTCCATTCAGTATCATGCGTCTCTGTGCAGATGCTATGTAACAGTTTCCTCTCACTTCTCTACATGCACGATTTTTTTTCTTTCTTTCACCTCTTTTGGCCTGCGTGCTGGAGGCTGAGCCAATCACCCAGCTGACAGGACGCTGTTTTAACAGGAAACACTCATTGTGGCAGTGGTGTGAAGTTAACATATTTTATAAAGTTCTAATTGATGTGAGATGCATTGTAAATCAACATCTCCTCTTCATTTGAAAGCTATGCATGCATTCATAAATAAATCAGAGATTGTCAATTGACAATCTTTTTAGAGGTCCCATATCATTTGCACCATCAAGTGAGACTGATCTGCAGAAGTTGCCCATGCTCCGAATATGCAGTTTTTGCACACTGCACTAAAACTGACACGCATTTCCTGGACTTGATCAAATGAAGACTGGTTCACTAGCAAGGACCACAACACAACAATATATCGTTTCAAGGTTGAAGGAAAAGTCAGATGTGTGTATGTGTGTATTTTGCTCATTTGTTTTTTAGTAAAATACTTGACTAATAGCAAAATTAATCAAGACAATCTCATGTGTTTCTAAAACATTTTATTTCTCAATCCATACAAGTGGGCAAAATACATTTGATTTATATAGAACTTCTGTTCTTGTTCACTCATAAAAGCAAAGTTTGCAATGTACTTTATCATACGGCATAAAAGAAAGAAATGTAAACTATACAAAAATTAAAAATGGCAAAGCACATGGCAAAGGTGGTTAAAAATAAAAACACCACAAGAAAATGACAAACCTGCAAAACGACAGTAGGTCAATGAAGGTGTAGTTTGACGTGATTTGAAAGATAATACTGAAGTAGCTTATCTAAGTGCCTCAGGCAGGATGTAGCACAATCTAATCTTACTAACAAAAATCACTTAAGTCTTGAGTTGAGACTGTGGAAAAGAGGAGCTGGTAAATCTACACTTCTACTGGATGCTTAATAAATACTGACGCTGGTCACAACAGACATTCTTGTTGTGAAGCTATGACAAAAAACAGATGACAAAGTGCTTTACAAACAATCAAAGACGATCCCCTAAATCTCAAAATGACAATGACAATCTTGGTGTAAAGTCACTATGTTTTCATTTGAGATGACACAATGTTAGAAGTCAATCACTTTTTCGCAGACCCAGTATTGCAATGAGTCACAACTGGCGTCATTCCAGCTGTTTAGTTCTTGATTATAAAATGTGTCAACACAGTCTGCATTCATTACATGTTTGTGTAGATCATTGGGCTGGCCTGAGGCTGTGTTCCAGAACCTGTTTAAAAAAGAAGAAGAAAAATAGTCACCTGTACTTGGTGGAAAATAAGATGCACAATGCATTATCATTATCAGGCCAACCTTTTGACTGTTTACTGTTAAATAGGACTAAAGAATGAATGTCTTACTTTGTGCTGTTCAGAGGTTTACCATCCACCCATTTCCAGACTCCCTCCTCCTCCCTGTCACTCAAACCAATCCAAATGATCTTCTTCAAGGAATTGATGAATTTCTGTTGAATCGTTTAAAAGACAAATTACATCACACACTGAAGCACTCAAACAAAGTGTGGAATGTGAGAGTTTTAATCCAACTTCATCCAATTAAACACTCTAAAGAACTTTTACAATCAAACAGCAAATTTAAGAGAGAAAAAAACGTGTTGCCACTTTTCCCTTTACCTGTTCTTCTTCAGTGTTTATGATGACCAGGTGTGCTCCTCTCTGTATGCACTCCTGCCTGCTGTCCTCCCAGCTCTTTTCATCAGTAGAAATGTAGTACAAACTGTTGCTGAATAAGCTGCATCCTCCATCTTTACAGAAACACTCTGCAAGAAGAGAGGATCTTAAGAGCAGCAAATAAAAGCACAATGCATATGCACACAAATGTAGAATACATGCAAGTTCATGAATGTAAAACACACACACACACACACACACACACACACACACGAACACACACACACACACACACACACACACACACACACACACACACACACACACACACACACACAGGCTCTATTGCCCTATTTGCACAGGATCAGTATTATCTGGGGACCTCTGGTAATTTGCAATAGCTTTGCAGCCCAGGTCTTGTTGAGGGTCTTTGTGTTTTCAACCCAGGTCTTGTTGAGGGTCTTTGTGTTTTCAACCCAGGTCTTGTTGAGGGTCTGCAGTTTGTTGAGGGATTCTTCTGCTAGTCTTCCATCAGTCTTTGTATCTGCACAGGAAATCCAAAACAGTGGTTAAATTTAGGTAGAGACAAATATACAAAATGGATGCTGAAGAGGGCAAATCTAATGTGTGATAGAGGAAGTGAATGGCTCACAGTGGACCACAACACCTATAAGACCAGCCAGTAGGAGAAGACACAGCAGCATCAGACACACTACAGTCACCCTGTAGGGCCTGGTCACTGGCTGGATAACATCAGCTGTAAGAACAAGACAGACCGGCCATGTTTTATTAACACAAGCACCAGAGGGACTGTAACAGTCAGCAGGGTAACAGGGGCAGTGGTGGCCCAATGGTTAGAGAAGCGAGCTTGTGACCAGAAGGTCGTCGGTTCAATCCCCGGGACCGGCAGGATAAATCTGGGTGGGGAAAATGAAAAGGCAGCGCTTGCCCCTCCCTCATTAAAACCACTGAGGTGCCCTTGAGCAAGGCCCTTAACCCCAACTGCTCCAGTGGAGCTGATCAGTGGCCAGCAGATCAGACTGTGGTTGTACTGGTCAGCTTCCAGGTATGAATGTGTGTGAGAATGTGAACAGGGCGCTCCTGAAAAAGAGAGCATTGCTCTCAGTGAGACTCTCACTGTATAAATAAAGGTAAAAAAAACAACTTACAGCTACTGAATATTGCTGTTCATTACAACATGACTGGCTATTTTCTGTTTTTGCCATGTGTGTGTGTGTGTGTGTGTGTGTGTGTTTGGTTGTGCTACTCACCTTGCTGATCTGGTGTGTTCTCCGTATTTGATCTGGGGTCACGTCCCCCATAGTTGTCTAAACTATCATATATGTCCACTACCCTCTCCTCCACCTCGTCGCTCCCTCCAGCTGAGGCTCTCTCTTCCCTCTCTTGTAGATTATCCTCTCTTTCCAGAGGATCTTCGTTGTCATCGATGTGAACGTGCTCGGACATCTCCATCTTCTGTCTCAATCATCAGCTACTGTGTGTGAGTGAGTGTGAAACCAGTAAAGAACACAGAGATACAAAGAGCTGTGTTAAACAGGATGTGGTTTCAGAGAAGCAGAAATGTAGGCATTATCACACCTCAGAGTTTGAACCAGTATTTTGAGTACAGAAACTCCCCGCCAACACTAAGGACTTTGATGAGCCCCTAGTGAAAAAGTTCTATTAAGCCAAAGGGATACTAGGGGAACAGTTCTCTCTTGCCCAAGTCTCAATTTCAACAATCACCAAATTGCTCAGTGGTCTGGACTCCAATAAAGCCACTGGCTAAGTCTGGGCCCAGCGCAAGGTCTCCATTCAGACTTGTTTTACATTATTTGCTGCTCTTTTCTTCATACTAAACTGCAAAATAAGTATTTTTTTATTATCTGTGTCCAAATAAAGCCTTGTGTTTCCTTGCTCTATTCAGTATCATGCGTCTCTGAACAGATACTATGTAACAGTTTCCTCTCACTTCTCTACATGCAAGATTTTTTTTCTCTCTTTCACCTTTTTTGGCCTGCGTGCTGGAGGCTGAGCCAATCACCCAGCTGACAGGAAGCTGTTTTAACAGGAAACACTCATTGTGGCAGTGGTGTGAAGTTAAGATATTTTATAAAGTTCTAATTGATGTGATCTCTTCATTTGAAAGCTATGCATGCATTCATAAATAAATCAGAGATTGTAAATTCAATCTTTTTAGAGTTGACATCATTTGCACAATCAAGTGAGACTGATCTGCAAAAGTTACCCATGCTCAGAATATGCCGTTTTTGCACACTGCACTAAAACTGACACGCATTTCCTGGACTTGATCAAATGAAGACTGGTTCACTAGCAAGGACCACAACACAATATATCGTTTCAAGGTTGAATGAAAAGTCAGATGTGTGTATGTGTGTGTGTGTGTATGTGTGTATTCTGCTCATTTGTTTTAGTAAAAGACTAAAAGACCGAGCTGTGAGCAAACTGAATCAAGGAAATCTCATGTGTTTCTAAAACATTTTATTTCTCAATCCTTTCATTTGAAAGCTATGCATGCATTCATAAATAAATCAGATTGTAAATTAACAATCTTTTTAGAAGTCCCATATCATTTGCACAACCAAGTGAGACTGATCTGCTGAAGTTGCCCACTAAAACTGATGTGGTAACCTCACAGTAAGTGAGCCACTGGTGTTTAACCTCGACTATACCACCTTCAGTTTCACTGAGCAGAAGGAGCTCAACACCAAGAATGTATTCGAAAACACCCATTAACTGACTGGTTCTTAAAAGCCACCCAGAATGAGGCATGAATCAAGTTTAGCCAAAGATAGTTTTTTAATACAATAAATGTTCAGGGTACAAGATATACACACACGTTAAAAAGTTAAATTGCTCGGACAGGTATGCTATCTTCCTCTGGCCAACCGTTAGCACAGCGTCCGCCCGGGTGCTCGAAGTGCCTGAGTGCACGCCCGCACTCCGCTACAGCAGCGGTGTGCCTGTGAGAGTAGAGAGAGAGCGAGAAGAAAAACCACATCACCGCAAGACAGCATGCAAGAACAAATCACACTTTAAAACGGAAGGGGGGAAAATGCAGTCCCCTGACCACTACAAACCATGTGCACACTTATTCCTTATCACTACCAGTGTTGGGCAAGTTACTTTCAAAATGTAATATACTACATATTACTAGTTACTTTCATTTGAAAGTAATAAGTTACTTTACACTATTACTGTCTGCGTAGAGTAACTCGTTACTTTATTACACTACTTTTGCATTACTTTTATCAAAACAACAGCAGCAGCAGAATGACATCGCTACCCCGGAACATCCCGAAAAATAATGTCAACCGCCTTGAAGTCAGTGTAAACAATCCAAAATGTTATTCTTTTCCTTTGTTATTGTCATCTATAGTGGTTATTTGCATGAAAACACACAATTTGATTAGGAAATGATTGTATCTTTATTTAAATATGTGCTTTGATTTTTTTTTTTAAATACTCAATTTGTAACTTGAGTTACTTGACAAAGTAACTGGTATAATATTACTGAAATCCTATAAGTAATAAGTTATATTACTGAGTTACTGCTAAAAGTAATATATTACATGTCATATATTACTTTTGTAATGAGTTACCCCCAACACTGATCACTCCCATACGGAAGAGGCATATATACACATATATGTAGTAAACATACATGTAGTATATGTTCATATAAGTATTCGACATATATCCACATATATATCCAGGATATATGTGCATATATGTACATATGTATCACAATATATGAACATGTATGGAATTGGAACGTTTCATATATGGTCCATATATGTTAGTCCTATATAATTATATATGTGCATACATGTATAGATTGTATATGGGCACATATGGTAATTAATTATATGTACATTTGTATGCATTGACACTATACGGACATATATGCTTAATACATATAAAACTATATATGAATAATAACTATACATACATATATGTTTTATTTTATATGAACATATATGACTATTACCTGTGTATAACTGTATGTATTTACCTGTATTCGACATATATCCACCTATATATCCAGGATATGCGTGCATATATGTGCATATATATCACAATATATGAACATGTATGGAATTGGAACGTTTCATATATGGTCCATATATGTTTGTCCTTTATAATTATATATGTGCATACATGTATAGATTGTATATGGACACATATGGCAATTCATTATATGTACATTTGTATGCATTGACAGTATACGGGCATATATGGTTAATACATATATAACTATATATGAATAATAACTATACATGCATATGTTTTATTTTATATGAACATATAATACTATTACCTGTGTATAACTGTATGTATTTATCTGTATTCGACATATATCCACCTATATATCCAGGATAGATGTGCATATATGTGCATATATATCACAATATATGAACATGTATGGAATTGGAACGTTTCATATATGGTCCATATATGTTTGTCCTATATAATTATATATGTGCATACATGTATAGATTGTATATGGACACATATGGCAATTAATTATATGTACATTTGTATGCATTGACACTATACGGGCATATATGGTTAATACATATAAAACTATATATGAATAATAACTATACATACATATATGTTTTATTTTATATGAACATATATGACTATTACCTGTGTATAACTGTATGTATTTATCTCTATTCGACATATATCCACCTATAGGATATATGTGCATATATATCACAATATATGAACATGTATGGAATCAAAACACATATCTCTTCATTAAAAGAGATGTAATTTTCCAAATTATTTTTGATTGAACAACATCTCAGAAGTGAAACCCACCATGAAAATGGTTAGTTTTGTGCAAGACTTCCAGCACTACTGGATATTTTCAAGGTTTGTCCAGTGTGCATGAGATTGAAAAATAAGGGTTTTTTGACAGTGGAGTCATTAAAATGCCCCACAGTCTATATTATGGTTTTAGTGTAAACATTATATATTATATATGATTTAGAAGCTCATCGTAAAGCTGATTCCAAATATATAATTTAAAAGCTTCATAAATTAAATCCTGTGGAGTTATTAACCATATTAGATCCCTAATCTCTGCCCCAAATGCATCATGGGACTTCCATGCAAATTCTGGAGAAATGTTCACGCCCCCTCCAACCAGTCTCTCTGCTGCACCCTGGATTACTTACATGAACATAGATGATCACATGTATGAGAATACTCATATATGTTAATTGCTTATATGAGCATACCTGCTGACATATGTCAGTAAAGTCATGTTAATTGCTGATATACACATATATGTAGACATATGTAAGTAAAGTCTTCTATGTTAATTGCTGATATACACATATATGTAGACATATGTAAGTTTAACCCTATATGTTCAATGCGTACACAAACATATATGATTACATGTATGAGAATATCCGCATATGTTAACTGATTATATGAGCATATATGTTGACATACATAATAGTAATCATATATGTTTAATGCTTATACGAACACATATTTTGATATGGAAGAGAATAACATATATGTGTGTTGCTTGTATTTGCATATATGCGGAAATATGTAGAAATATTCTTATATGTTAATTGCTTATATGTACATATATCTAAACATATGCGAGAATAACCCTGTATGTCCATTACTTGTATGAACATATATGATCACATGTATGAGAATACTCATATGTTAATTGCTTATATGAGCAAACATGCTTGCATATGTAAGTAAATTCTTATATGTTAATTGCTGATATGCACATATATGTAGACATATGTAAGTTTAACCCTATATGTTCAATGCTTACACAAACATATATGATTACATGTATGCGAACATCCGCATATGTTAATTGATTATATGAGCATATATGTTGACATACGTAATAATAATCATATATGTTTAATGCTTAAATGCACACATATTTTGATATGCAAGAGAATAACATATATGTGTGTTGCTTGTATTTGCATATACGCAGAAATATCTAGAAACATTCTTATATGTTAATTGCTTATATGTACATATATCTAAACATAATAGAATAACCTTGTATCTCCATTACTTGCATGAACATATATGATCACAAGTATGACAATACTCATATATGTTAATTGCTTATATGAGCATACATGCTTACATATGTAAGTAAATTCTTATATGGTAATTGCTGATATGCACATATATGTAGGCATATGTAAGTTTAACCCTATATGTTCAATGCTTGCACAAACATATATGATTACATGTATGCGAACACCCGCATATGTTAATTGATTATATGAGCATATATGTTGACATACGTAATAATAATCATATATGTTTAATGCTTATATGCACACATATTTTGATATGCAAGAGAATAACATATATGTGTGTTGCTTGCATTTGCATATATGCGGAAATATGTAGAAATATTCTTATATGTTAATTGCTTATATGTACATATATCTAAACATATGCAATAATAACCCTGTATGTCCATTACTTGCATGCACATATATGATCACATGTATGAGAATACTCATATATGTTAATTGCTTATATGAGCATACATGCTTACATATGTAAGTAAATTCTTATATGTTAATTGCTGATATGCACATATGTGTAGACATATGTAAGTTTAACCCTATATGTTCAATGCTTACACAAACATATATGATTACATGTATGCGAACATCCGCATATGTTAATTGATTATATGAGCATATATGTTGACATACGTAATAATAATCATATATGTTTAATGCTTAAATGCACACATATTTTGATATGCAAGAGAATAACATATATGTGTGTTGCTTGTATTTGCATATACGCAGAAATATCTAGAAACATTCTTAATATGTTAATTGCTTATATGTACATATATCTAAACATAATAGAATAACCCTGTATGTCCATTACTTGCATGAACATATATGATCACATGTATGACAATACTCATATATGTTAATTGCTTATATGAGCATACATGCTTACATATGTAAGTAAATTCTTATATGTTAATTGCTGATATGCACATATGTGTAGACATATGTAAGTTTAACCCTATATGTTCAATGCTTACACAAACATATATGATTACATGTATGCGAACATCCGCATATGTTAATTGATTATATGAGCATATATGTTGACATACGTAATAATAATCATATATCTTTAATGCTTATATGCACACATATGTTGATATGCAAGAGAATAACATATATGTGTGTTGATTGTATTTGCATATATGCGGAAATATGTAGAAATATTCGTATATGTTAATTGCTTATATGTACATATATCTAAACATATGCAAGAATAACCCTGTATGCCCATTACTTGCATGCACATATATGATCACATGTATGAGAATACTCATATATGTTAATTGCTTATATGAGCATACATGCTTACATATGTAAGTACATTCTTATATGTTAATTGCTGATATGCACATATGTGTAGACATATGTAAGTTTAACCCTATATGTTCAATGCTTACACAAACATATATGATTACATGTATGCGAACATCTGCATATGTTAATTGATTATATGAGCATATATGTTGACATACGTAATAATAATCATATATGTGTAATGCTTATATGCACACATATTTTGATATGCAAGAGAATAACAGATATGTGTGTTGCTTGTATTTGCATATATGCAGAAATATGTAGAAATATTCTTATATGTTAATTGCTTATATGTACATATATCTAAACATATGCAAGAATAACCCTGTATGTCCATTACTTGCATTAACATATATGATCACATGTATGAGAATACTCATATATGTTAATTGCTTATATGAGCATACATGCTTACATATGTAAGTAAATTCTTATATGTTAATTGCTGATATGCACATATGTGTAGACATATGTAAGTTTAACCCTATATGTTCAATGCTTACACAAACATATATGATTACATGTATGCGAACATCCGCATATGTTAATTGATTATATGAGCATATATGTTGACATACGTAATAATAATCATATATGTTTAATGCTCATATGCACACATATATTGATATGCAAGAGAATAACATATATGTGTGTTGCTTGTATTTGCATATATGCGGAAATATGTAGAAATATTCTTATATGTTAATTGCTTATATGTACATATATCTAAACATATGCTAGAATAATCCTATATGTCCATTACTTACATGAGCATATATGATCACATGTATGGGAGTACTCATATATGTTAATTGCCTATATGATCATATATGTCAATTTATATTTGGATCACATATATGATCCTCACATATATATACATATATCTCAGGTGGGTTTGTATGCAAAGTGCATACATGTACATGTATGTGACATATATGTGGACCTTGTGTCGGATGTATGTCCATATATGTGTATATATGCCTCTTCCGTATGGGCTACACCACCTGAGTACAAGAAGGTTGCCCTCCTACACCAGCACCACACCAGAAGCTGCAACGGGGTCGGAACGGCACTCTGCAAGCTACCAAGGACCAGGACGCGCCCTGCCACAGTGAGACGGTGGCCAACTAGAGGAGTACAATGAGAACAGAGCATTTAGCACATAACCACACCACGCACAGTGGTATTAAATGGCGGTTTCACAATACAAGATGGATAGCAACTAAAATCAAAACCCTAAAGAAACAGTGGCTGATCCAGCATATTAGTAGTCTCCCCGCCTGGATTTCTGAGTTGTGGTATTTGGCACTGCCAACATACCCAGGTTAAGTCTCCTGCCTGCACAAGACGTTTGATGCATTTAACAATTGGTCAGGCCTCCCGACTCACTGGCTTTAGTCTGTGGGCGTAAAGGGAGAATTTAGGACACAATCACCACCACACATGAAGAGTCAGGTCATAAAACTAAACATTGGTGCTTACCCACTTTGAAGAGGAGCAATTATTACCAAACAGTGGCATGACCTGAGAGGTCCACACCCATTGAAAGCCAAGCCAACTCTGGCTCCCTGCTCCCTCATGGAGTAATAAGCCCTCCCCCCACACACACAGGCAGTGGTGGTGATTGCACCTGTAATTGGTGACCAGCCCTGTTCAATCAGGTCCAGAGCACCACACTGACTTATAGTGAACGCATTTCCTGGACTTGATCAAATGAAGACTGGTTCACCAGCAAGGACCACAACACAACAATATATCGTTTCAAGGTTGAATGAAAAGTCAGATGTGTGTATGTGTGTATTCTGAGGTGAAGATGAAAGAGGATGTCATCTGTTAGGCTGGTCTGGGAGGACGTGCTGAAGACCGGGCGGAGGGAGACTCCATATGGGGGTTCCATCTCAGGTGTGTTTCCTGCCCGAGCTGATTAGAGAACCCCCAGACGGAACCTAGAATGAGATGTGAGAGAGGTATGTACCAGATTGAATAAGAAGGAATGAGGGATGTGAGCATGAAGGGATGAGGGATGAAGGTGGAGGAATGAAGTGAGGGTGCGGTTGAGATATTTGAGACAGACAGGGCAGGATGGGTTCACCAGTTATAAGTAACCTTGCCAGGTAAATTAGATTAGTGGTTGAGGCGTGGCCCTTGTTACGGCCTTAGGCCGTATTTGTATTGTATTCCCTTATGTTTCTTGTTAATTCCCTGTATGCATGTGGTTTAGATGTGTGCTGAGTGAGAGCTCTTGTTGTGAGTGGATCTTTGTTCTACAGGTGATGGCAATCGGCAATGATTGGCCGGTGGTGGCTGTGGATTGGTCGACCCCGCAGCACACTGCCTTTAAAACTCCCTGGATTCTGCGGGAGGGCCCAGCAGGTTACTGCTGGTCTTCCTCCTCACTCCTCCAACCAGTGTGCTCTGGCACTTTGTAAATAGCTTAGTCCCTAGCCAAATAGCTTATCTGAAGCTGTAGGGGTGAATGGGCCTTTTAATTTCAGTTTTCTCCTGGTTTTGGTTTAGTTGAGGGAGGTAGGTTTATTATTGTCTTTTCTTTCATTTGTTTTGTCCTTAGTTAGTTTGTGGCTGGTATTTAGTGTGGGTTTTGGCTAATGTTCACCCTGAGCCATTGCTTCAATCAGTTTTACCAACTTTGCACTGTTAATGTAACCCATGTTTGGTGCCTCGCAATAAAATTGTGCAGTTTGTTACATTTTACATCTGGTTTCTGTGTGCATTTTATGTTGCAGCCTGACCTTAGACCGGGTCGTAACACCCTGCTCCCAAACCTGAGTTAACAGGTCAACTTCCATTTCTTCTCACATGGATTCAGAACTGATTCACAGCATCATGTATGGTAAATTTTGCTAATTTGTTTTAGTAAAAGACTGAGCTGTAAGCAAACTGAATCAAGGCAATCTCTGTTTCTAAAACATTTTATTTCTCAATCCAGACAGAATAAGTTGGCAAAATACATTTGATTTATATAGCACTTCTGTTCTTGTTCACTCATAAAAGCAAAGTTTGCAATGTACTTTATCATACAGCATAAAAGAAAGAAATGTAAACTATACAAAAATAAAAAATGGCAAAGCACATGGCAAAGGTGGTTAAAAATAAAAACACCACAAGAAAATGACAAACCTGCAAAATGACAGTAGGTCAATGAAGGTGTAGTTTGATGTGATTTGAAAGATAATACTGAAGTAGCTTATCTAAGTGCCTCAGGCAGGATGTTGCACAATCTAATCTTACTAACAAAAATCACTTAAGTCTTGAGTTGAGACTGTGGAAAAGAGGAGCTGGTAAATCTACACTTCTACTGGATGCTTAACAAATACTGACGCTGGTCACAACCATAGACTGTAAATATAACAGACATTCTTGTTCTGAAGCTATGACAAAAAATAGATGACAAAGTGCTTTACAAACAATAAAAGACGATCCCCTAAATCTCTGAATGACAATCTTGGTGTTGGTGTAAAGTCACAATATGTTTTCATTTGAGATGACACAATGTTAGAGGTCAATCACTTTTTCGCAGCCCCAGTGTTGCAATAAATCACATCTGGCATCATTCCAGCTGTCTAGTACATGATTATAATGTGTGTCAACACAGTCTGCAGGTCTTACACCATTGTGTCGATCATTGGGCTGGCGTGTGGCTGTGTTCCAGAACCTGTTTAAAAAAGAAGAAGAAAAACAGTCAACTGTAGATGGAAAATAAGATGCACAATGTATTATCATTATCAGGACAACCTGTTGACTGTTTACTGTTAAATAGGACTGAAGAATGAATGTCTTACTTTGGGCTGTTCAGAGGTTTACCATCCACCCATTTCCAGACTCCCTCCTCATCCCTGTCACTCAAACCAATCCAGATTTTCTTGTTCAAGGAATTGATGAATTCCTGTTGAATCGTTTAAAAGACAAATTACAACACACACTTGTGAAGCACTCAAACAAAGTGTGGAAAGTAAGAGTTTTAATCTAACTTCATCCAATTAAACACCCTCTAAAGAGACTTTTACAATCAAACAGCAAATTTAGGAGAGAGAAAAACATGTTGCCACTTTTCCCTTTACCTGTTCTTCTTCAGTGTTTATAATGACCAGGTGTGCTCCTCTCTGTATGCAATCCTGTCTGCTGTCCTCCCAGGTCTTTCCATCAGTAGAAATGTAGTAAATCCTGTTGCTGAATGGGCTGCATCCTCCATCTTTACAGAAACTCTCTGCAAGAGGAGAGGACATGCACGTGTGCATGTGCACGCGCACGCACACGCACACGCACACACACACACACACACACACACACACACACACACACACACACACACAGGCTCAGATTAAAGCCCTATTTGCATGGGATCAGTATTATCTGGGGTCTGGTCATTTGCAATAGCTTTATGTGTGTGTGTGTGTGTGTGTGTGTGTGTGTGTGTGTGTGTGTGTGTGTGTGCGTGCGCGTGTGTGCGTGCGTGCGTGTGTGTGTTAAGACTCACTGCGCTCAAACCAAGTCTTTGTGTTTTCAGCCCAGGTCTTGTTGAGGGTCTTTGTGTTTTCAGCCCAGATCTTGTTGAGGGTCTTTGTGTTTTCAGCCCAGGTCTTGTTGATGGTCTGCAGTTTGTTGAGGGATTCTTCCTCTAGTCTTCCATCAGTCTTTGTATCTGCACAGGAAATCCAAAACAGTGGTTAAATTTAGGTAGAGACAAATATACAAAATGGATGCTGAAGAGGGCAAATCTAATGTGTGATAGAGGAAGTGAATGGCTCACGGTGGACCACAACGCCTATAAGACCAGCCAGTAGGAGAAGACACATCAGCAGCAGACACACTACAGTCACCCTGTAGGTCTTGGTCACTAGCTGGATAACATCAGCTGTAAGAAGAACAAGACAGACCAGCCATGTTTTAGTAACACAAGCACCAGAGGGACTGTTACAGCTACGGAATATTGCTGTTCATTACAACATGACTGGCTATTTTCAGTTTTTGTCGTGTGTGTGTGTGTGTGTGTGTGTGTGTGTGTGTGTGTGTGTGTGTGTGTGTGTGTGTGTGTGTGTGTGTGTGTGTGTGTGTGTGTGTGTGTGTGTGCCCGTTCGGTTGTGCTACTCACCTAGTTGCTGATCTGGTGTGTTCTCCGTATTTGATCTGGGGTCACGTCCTCCATAGTTGTCTAAACTATCAAAGATGTCCACTATCCTCTCCTCCACCTCATCGCTGCCTCCAGCTGTGACTAAGGCCCTCTCTTCCCTCTCTCGTAGATACTCCTCTCTTTCCAGAGGATCTTCGTTGTTGTAGTTGTGAACGTGCTCAGACATCTCCATCTTCTGCCTCAATCATCAGCTACTGGGTGTGAGTGTGAAACCAGTAAACAATACAGATATACAAAGAGCTGTGTTAAACAGGATATGGTTTTAGAGAAGCATACATGTAGGCAGTATCACATCTCTCAGAGTTTGAACCAGTATTTTTAGCACAGAAACTCCCCGCCAACACTAAGGACTTTGATGAGCCCCTAGTGAAAAAGTTCTATCAAGCCAAAGGGATACTATAGTCCAGTAAAAATGTCACTTGACCTCACACTAATTGCAACAAAACCAAACTCAACTGATTTTGTATCCTCAATATGTCCTCAATGAAGGAAAAAAAAGTGTTAAGGAAATGTATGAAGGGAAATTTTTGAAAATTACCTATATGATGCTACCAAAAACGTTTTTTTTTTTTTTTTTTTTTCCCTTGAAGCAAAAAACACATACAGGATATAAGTGATGAGATTTATGGCACATTAAAAAAAAAAAAAAAAAAGCTTCCATAGGCTTCCATAGGCTACCATCATATTTAGGTCATTTTCAAAACTTTCCCTTCATACATTTCCTTAACACTTTTTTTCCTTCATTGAGGACATATTGAGGATACAAAAATCAGTTGAGTTTGGTTTTGTTGCAATTAGTGTGAGGTTGACCCACATATTTGCGTAAAATGCCTGGACTACTAGGGGAACAGTTCTCTCTTGCCGACTCTAATAAAGCCACTGGCTTGGATGCCATCCCAGCCAGGTTCCTCTGAGATTCTGTAGAGGTCATTGTCCCTTATGTTACTCACATCATAAATCTCTCAATCTCATAATCCAAGATCCCACTAGAATCTAAAAAGGCAAGAGTTACAGCTTTATATAAAAAGGGCAGTATGAAGGAGCAAAGCAACTATAGGCCCGTTTCGTATTTTAAGTGTCCTGAGTAAAATCTTAGAGAGAGCTGTCTAACAGATTTTTAATTATGTTAACCTGAATATTTTATATGATTTTCAATCAGGTTTTAGACAATTTATAAACTAAATCCATTCAGCTTCTTTGTGAGTGGCTTCACTTTTCCCCTGCCCAGGGCCGTTTCTGGCCCTTTTGTGGCCCTATCCAACATCTTACAGTGGAGCCCCCAAACCACTGTCATCATAATATCCCTGAATGAACATGAATGACGAGGCATAATTCATCATCAATAAACCTTCTAATTAATCAATTACGCACAATATTCAGGTCACAGGAGGAAATGTAGAACCCAAGTGCTTTAAGTTGGCATCACAAGTGGCTCTGCTGCCGCTCTGCGCAAGTGTTTGAGGAAGAGTGGGAGGAGGACACTTGAAATATGTACACACACCGTTTTCTACACAGTTCAGCTAGGAGAAGCGGAACTATACCATGATACACCTCACACTTCCTTGTTTAGTCATAGCCCGCATATGCAAACAGAGAGAGAGAGAGGGGGGGGGGGGGGGGGGGAGAGAGAGAGAGAGAGAGAGAGAGAGACCCTGGTTGAATGTCCGTTGTGTATTGAGGTAGGTGGGGTTTCTCATCATCATCATCATCATCATCATCATCAGTATATAAATGGGAGCTGGGGCTCTGTCTGTTTCTCTGTTTCACTGTGATGTCATAAATCCCACTGTGACATCATCCGTGATGTCATCAATCCCACTGTGACATCATCAGTGATGTCATAAATCTGACATCATCACTGATCCTGGTCTCATTGGCCACACAGCAGCCGAGCTGGGCCAGCGAGCTGCAGGGCGAGATCCCTAGTTATTATCTATAAAAGGGAGCAAGTGGACTATGTTTCGTAAGTGGGCTCTGCTTAAATCTTTGTCCCACTGATGATGTCACTCACAATGTCTATGACATCATCAGCGATGTCATCAGTGACATCATTATTGACCAAAATCATCTTATGACATCACCGATGTCCCATTAACCAACCAGCCATTTTTTCAAGGCGAGCTTAAAAGAAAACCTGGAATTAAGGGTCTTTATACTCTCAGGGAGTTTGTTCCATAAAATAGCTGCTGAGTAAGAGAAGGTACATTTACCCTTTAAAGATTTAAATTTGGGGGGAACAATGTTGGAAGTGCTTCCTCTTGTGGAGTAGCCATGTACATCACTGACTTTACAGAAGTAGTCAGAGAGGTAGCGAGGAGCCTCCCGTTTAAAAATCCTGAAAACCATGCACAGTTTGATCTGAGAAACCCTCTCCTCCACTCTGAGCCACCTAAGGCTAAAGAAGTGAGAGGGGAGGAGATGGATTCTGGGATGCAGTTTCAGGATAACCCGTATTAATTTATTCTGAGATGTCTGAAGCCTGTTTTTGAGTTTTATGGTGATTGCCGTGAACCAGGAGGAGCAAGCATAGTCAAAATGACATTGAATCAGAGCATTTGCCAAGGTTTCAAGGGCACTCTTGTCTATGAAGGATGAAATTCTGGCTAAGAATTTGGTTTTTTGATTTACTTTGGAAATTACTTTTGAGGCCATGCTCTCTCCAGAGAGTTTGTTATCTAAAATGCAGCCAAGGTACGTAATCTCCTCCTTAGTGTTAACAGCTACGTCACCGACCATAATTTTAAACCCGGGGGACTTTTTTAAATTAAAATTTGACCCAAATAAAATAGACTCCGTTTTCCCCAGATGAAGTGATAATTTGTTGTCCGAGAGCCACACACTAACACTGTGAAGCTCACTGCTCAATTTCCTTTCGATCTCCCCCTGTCCTTGTGAGAGAACAGGAGGGCGGAGTCGTCCGCAAAGAGGAACAGGTTGCAATCACAGGCCGATTGCATATCGTTTATATAAATTAAAAAGAATAAAGGCCCTAAAATACTTCCCTGGGGGACCTCACACGTCAGGGGGAAGGGACAAGACAGCGTTCCGTTTATGCCCACCACCTGCTCCCTACCCTCCAGGTAGGACCTAACCCAGTTGAGGGAAGTGCTGTTGAAGTCCAGGGCCCCGAGCTTACACAGTAGAACGTCATGGTTAACGGTGTCAAATGCTTTTTGAAGGTCCAGCATGACCATACCATAGTATTTACCAGAGTCTACTTCCTTCCTGATGTGATCGGTTAGAAAAAACAGACAGGTGTCAGTTGAATGTGATTTTCTGAATCCAGACTGAAATTTAAACAGGAGCTCCCGAGATGCAAGATAACTGTCAATTTGTTCAAAAATGACTCTTTCCATTAACTTAGATATGGAAGAGAGAACTGAGACTGGGCGATAATTTCCTGGTTCTAGTCCTGGCTTGTTTGAAATCATGGGGGACATGACCTTCTCTAATAGACAGATTGATTATATGAGTAATAAAAGGTGAAATCAAATCAGCTGCATCTCGGATGAACCTGCTTTGGATGTTATCAATACCTGTAGCTTTAGACGCTTAAGGGCCCTGAGCTTCAACAGCACCACCTCCTCTGACACCTCCTGAAACTGGAAGTCGTCCGACCGTACTCCTAAATTCGAGTAAAAACTCTCAATGTGGTCTTTACCATACCGTCCAGAGTGGGAGGGACGGTATACTAACCAAGGAGCTAGCAATGGTTGTAAAAAATCTATTAAAGATGCTTGTAGGAAAGACAACTGGCGAGGAAATATTTCAGATTATAGACAGCTTTTTTAAAGACAACAATCTGGAGTGGAAATCTTGTAGTCATATCTGTACCGATGGTGCAGCTGCAATGACGGGGAAAATCAAAGGACTGTGATGCACTGATTTGAACTTTTGCTTTTTGGATCTACTTATCTTATGTGTGATATTTTGCCTGGTAACAGCTGCCCCCAGAACTGTCAAAGCTTATGAAAGACAAACTAGCTCAGGTGTCTTTTTAAAGGTGCCAAGTGACTGAATAGTTGAAACTGTTACTGTGTGAGTCTGAATATATCTATCTCTATATAGGATAATATTTTGCTAATTCTCAATAAGTGTATAGCTATTTGTATTAAAGGGGAGTCATTCAAAATGATTTTAATTTAATATTGTTTTAATTTAATAATCAGTTGTGTTGGATAGTAAAAGTTGAATGAGATTAATGGAACAAATTTGGGCGAATCATCAACACGCTGTCAGGGGGTACACTTGGCATGGCAAAACAGCTCAAGGGGTACACGGCACAAAAAAGGTTGGGAACCACTGCTCTAGTAAACTGAGAAATTAACTGGTGGAGACTAAAAAGTTTGCAAAAAGCCTTAAAGGCTTTGAAACTGGAGGAGTCATGTTTTAGCATATTTGTGTTCAAATCTCCAATAAGAATTGTTTCGCGTTTACCGTGGTCAATAGCGTTGAAAAAAGACTCTTCCAGATAAAAGTCTGACTGGGACGGTGGACGGTATAAAATCCCGACTAAAAGGGGTTTGGTTTTAGGCATTAAAATATCCAGCCAAACCGCCTCTAAATGGGCATTTTCCAGATCAGACCTTACATTGAAGCAAATGTCCGATCGAATGTACCCGCACACCCCACCCCCTTTGCTGTTTCTATCTTTCCTTATAATTGAATAATTTTGTATTTCAATCTCAGAATCGCTAATGGAGCTATCCAGCCACGTTTCTGAGAACGAAATAATATGAGCCTTGTTGCTCGCAAACAGCAGCCTAATTTCATCTATCTTGTTTACAAGACTCCTAACATTGAGGTGGATGATATGCAACCCTCGAGCCGACCACAGCCTGTCCATAGACATGCACAAACTGTCTGACGAGGGTGGGGTGATTGGGGTGGAAAGATGGGTTAAGCTCTCCATCTGAGCTAAGGGGCCTGGATTAACATTTATGTTACCAGATACTAACAGGAGTAATAAAATCACGGATCGGGTTAAGGCATTTTTGATACCGTTATTTGGCCATTTAACCTTGGCAATACATGTTCCTACAGACACAGATTCATGCAGGATAATATATTTTAACACCAGTAGAGCAGGAGGAAAAACAGTTCTTATGTGATCCACTATGAGTAAATTAAAAAGACCGTCCATTGTAAAGTTAGAGTTAACTTGACTGACAGTGTCCGTTTTATCACTAGGTAAATGAGCAGAGACGTACAGTTCATTTACATGCACAACGGGTGTCAGGCCCGTATCTAGCCTGCCACACTAGGGTGGGCTGGTAGGGGGCAACTTTGGCGGTAGGTTGCCAGAGGTTGTAGGTTCGGGGATGGGGATTAAATTGCATTATATTCAGTGGCACTGGAAGTACTTTTAGGTAGGAATGGACTCTCGGTGCTGCCTGCAAGGGCATCGCCGAAGAAAATTTGACGTTTTTTGGACTTTCATCCAAGAATATTTAATTTTAAATTAACATTAGGATTATACTGTTGTGATGTCATGATTCAGTATCTTCTCCTTTTCTCACTCACTTTCATGTAACCACCTGCTCTCCCTGTAGTCGTTTTACACTACAACAGACAGCAACACAGGCATAAACACTGAACCAAATTGTTCCAGTAGGAGTCACCATTCTGTTTTGGGTCACCAAACTGTAAGTAGGAACTTTCACTCAGGTGACAGGCCAATGTTTACATTATTATTGTCAAAACTATTAGCAAACTGTACAAACTAACTATTTACAAAACTTTTGCTATATTTCCAAGACGTTTAGTCTTATTCAAACTCAAACTGTAAAGTGACAAAGAAAACTACTTTGAAAGCAGATTGACTTACCCTAAAAATAAATAAAAATACTTCATCCAGTTTAAAATAATCAACTCCATAATATTTATTTTCATTGGATGAGCTTATTTCTCAAATCAAAGTAAAGCTATAACTACTGTTAGGTGCCCTAAACTAACTAACCCAGTGGTCTCCAACTTTTGGGTCACGACCCTAAGTGCGGTCGCCTGGAATTCAAAAAGGGAGATTTTTTTTTTTTTTTTTTTTTTTTTTGGGTGGGCATAGCCCACCCCTGCCCCCCCCTAGAATCGGCCCTGGGAGAAATCATGGGGAGAAAAGCTAAAAAAAAAAGCAAACCATGTTGAATTGGGCCATAGCTGGACCACGGCAACTGTCAAAAAGCGATGCTGGTGGTGTAGCACTCAAGTCCGGCTGAAGCCTGGGGGTGCTGGGCTGTAGCTGAGGTGCGTCGTTAGCTTTAGCATCTTATCAGGGATGTACCAAAGATACTAGGCTAGCTATAGCCTCCGGAGTAGGCCGACAGGAGCCGGTACGAGGTAGCCCGCCACCTTGCCCATTATCTCTATACACATTGTTAATCATGAACAAATGATGAGCAAATCATTAGTAAATGATTTACAAGTAATTAGTTCATATACATTATAAATAACTTCTAAGTCATTCAGTCTTTATATTCTAAACATCTGTTCTGTCTACCAGTATCTCGTCACTTTACACATTTGTTAATCATGAACAAATGATGAACAAATCATTAGTAAATGATCTGTATATACAGTCATTTGTTGATGTATCATTAATTACTTAAGGTAGCCTCTTAAAAGCCTCAAAACAATTGTCAGTGGTGTAGTCTACGTGATACGCAGGTATACGCAGTACCCACTAGGAAAGCTCCAGGATTGGAGTATATACCCACTTAAAAATGCCCAATAAAAAATGCAACAATATAGTTTTGTGACAAAACTTTCACTTCAATGATTTTGTTTCACAAATACCGGGTAGATAACAGGGGAAGGCATCTCCTCTGGTTTTGAAATACCACTTGCATCAAATCAATATCAGATTCTGCTATTAAATTACAACAAAAATACACAAGGACACATGTTTAGGTTTGTTTATTTATAGGCTACTTAATTTAGGCCTATATGTCATTATTTAGATATATATATATATATATATATATATTTAGGTCCCCTATATGCTAGTGATTCTCAAACTTTTTCATATCAAGGGCCCCTAATTTACTCCACATCAGGGCCCCTTTGATGAGATTTTGTCTCTCAAACCAAAATCAGAGTTCCATGCCTGTATTGTAGCTAGAGAGATGAATGTGAAACTATGATCACAACAAACATTCCCTACGACTTTCGACTATCATTTCAAAAGTGAGAGTTACCCTATAGCAGGGGTGCCCAACCAGTCGATCGCGGTCTACTGGTCGACCGCGGACTGACCCCAGGTCGATCGAGAGGGCTCAGAGGGGTGTCAAAAATCGATTATAAAAAAAAAATCGAATAGAATCTTAGCCCTCTGAATTGTAATCGAATCGTGAGGGCAGTGAAGATTCACACCCCTAATGTCAAGTGGTTGTGGGACAACGAGAAAGTGTTGTGAGGTTAGTTACTGCTGCAGGCTGGAAACGATGTGTGTGCGTTTGCGATGTTGAAACTGGACTGGTAGATCTTGGGAGGCTGGCTACTTGAAAAGTATATCTTGGGTCAAAAAAGGTTGGTCACCCCTGCCCTATAGCCACTTCCACTAGAGAATTCCCCTATAGCAACCACAGGGAGAACTGAAGGCAAGAGCCTCAGCAAAAGTTGGTAAAAACAGGAAGCATGCCCAGATGCTGATTCAGCTGAAGAAATCCCCCAGAATGATTCAACACTTGACTTGACCATGATTGGTTAGAGATCTCAGAGGTAGACTATTCACCTTATGTAGCCACGCCCATTTGACCCGGTTCTGTGGCCGTCCTACGACTTCCGGCAAAAAAAGAAGAAAAAAAAAATGGCTGGCTGCTCCAATATAATCTAACTCTGAATTAACTAATACTTTAGCCAATTGTATGTAACATACCAAATAAAAGCAAACGGCAATGTCTAAGAATGCAACGCCATGTAACTGGCTCGTTAATTCTCGCATTCCAGGGAATTATGTTATCGTGTGCGGGTCTTATAGACGTAAGTGGCTCGAGCTGCGCTCGGAGGACAGAAAACCTTCTGAAGCTTTCTTTGTTGGAGTTCAGGTATGTTTTACAAGAAAGTGCTCGTCATTGTCGACGATAACGTTATCTGACCTGGCTAACAGTGGATAATCCGCTTGCTTGCTGTGTACCGAGCTCAAAGTAGTAGGCTACGTTTTTGTTTTACACCCTGCGCTGTCCGCTCCAAAAACAACTCTCTTCTTCATGACGTTCTTTCATATTTGGCGCCGTGACCGCCGGAAGTGTTAGACGGACCCGGAAGAATTTGGCCCACTGTAAGGTCTGAACATAAGGTGAATACAGTAGGAGTGATTATAGATTCACATTCTGCAATAAAAGTAAGCAAAGATGACTTGTGTGAGGACATGAGGACATGAAACATTTGATCATGACTTATGTACTCATATGATCACATTGCACCTTTTCGCCAACTAGGTCGCTGCTAGATGATGTCACTATAGGTTGACTGTACAGTACAGTAGAGATAACAGGCTACGGTAGTTATGTTGGTAAAAAGGATTTTGAATTCTAACAGGCTCACAGTTATCTACAAATGATGCAACACATTTATGTGTGGTGAGTTGGCCAGTTTAGGACTGCCAATATTTAGCACAGGCCAAAGATTTTCATAATTGTTGGTCATCTTTCAAGACCCACAGTAAATTATCTATTAGCACCAAAGTGATTTGCAATACCTCAAAATGAAGATGTACGTCTCTGGGTTCACCAGGAAAAAAAAGTGAGCTTTTAGCATGTTCTGTATTCTACTTATAGCCATTTATATACACCCTGTTTTCACCAAAAAGGTCTCTCTGAGAAGATAAATTGCAGAAAATGGCATTTTTGTAAATCACACAATCTCAGGCAGAACTCGAATTCTTTTATTTTGAACTGTATTGACATCAGACATGTAAATATTATTCATTATGACACAAATGACAAAAAAAAAATATATATATATATATATATATATATATATATATATACATGAAGTGCTTTTTTTACATTCAACAATACAGTTTACTCAGTGTGAGTGAGTGTGATCATAGAATAGAATGCAGGGATCAGTGATCAGATCAGAGATCAGATCACACACACACACACACACACACACACACACACACACACACACACACACACACACACTCCTTACCGCGAGATCATCCGGGTCCTGTCGCATTGGAATCCAGTCTTCCTCGCCCTCGACAGGAAAGTGGCCGTGCTGCTTCGCTCTGTGTGAAAGCCATTTCTGTGGCGAGGCTGCTGTTCTCCTCCTGCTCACACAGTTGTGACTCCGTCTTGTCTCTTTCGGGCTGGGACACAGGAACGGGGTCGAGGGACCAGGATCGATCATGTTGGTCACGGGTTTGACTACCGCGAACGATCGATGTCCGCTGCCCTGCAGCAAGCCGATCAGCTCGTGCAGCGCGCTGAGGGGTGTTTCAATGGCGTTTCTCCTTTGCACAAGGAAGCGCGTTTCTCTGTTTTCTGTTTTTCCTCCTGCTCATTTCAAAACAACAGCTGCGGTATGTGTTTGTTAACGTGTAGTCGGCTTGTCTTTGAGGCTAGGGACCTGATAACATGTCACAGGCTGGGGAAGTGTTTGAACTACGCGCTGCACTAATAAAAACAAAAACACGTCAAACACGTCTTTGGCGTGGATGGCTATTCCTGATAACACGTCAAAGACGTCTTTGGCGGTGAATGAGTTAAGAGCAGCAAATAAAAGCACAATGCATATGCACACAAATGTACAGTACATGCAAGTTCATGAATGCAAAACACGCACGCACGCGCGTGCACGCGCACGCACACACAGATCCACACACACACGCATGCACACACACACAGATACACAAAACCGTACACACACACACACACACTGACACACAGCTTATCTGCATATGTGTGTGTGTGTGTGTGTGTGTGTGTGTGCGTGTGCGTGTGCGTGTGCGTGTGCGTGTGTGTGCGTGCGTGCGTGCGTGCGTGCGTGTGTGTGTGTTAAGACTCACTGAGCTCAAACCAAGTCTTTCTCTTTTCAGCCCAGGTCTTCTTGAGGGTCTTTATGTTTTCAGCCCAGGTCTTGTTGAGGGTCTTTGTGTTTTCAGCCCAGGTCTTGTTGAGGGTCTGCAGTTTGTTGAGGGATTCTTCGTCTAGTCTTCCATCAGTCTTTGTATCTGCACAGGAAATCCAAAACAGTGGTTCAATTTAGGTAGAGACAAATATATAAAATGGATGCTGAAGTGGGCAAATCTAATGTGTGATAGAGGAAGTGAATGGCTCACAGTGGACCACAACGCCTATAAGACCAGCCAGTAGGAGAAGACACAGCAGCAGCAGACACACTACAGTCACCCTGTAGGTCTTCTTCACTAGCTGCATAACATCAGCTGTAAGATCAACAAGACAGACCAGCCATGTTTTAGTAAAGCAAGCACCAGAGGGACTGTTACAGCTACTGAATATTGCTGTTCATTACAACATGACTGGCTATTTTCTTTTTCTTTTTTTCTTCCCCCCCCCCCATTTTTTATCCCATTTTTAACCCCCATTAGTGCTAATTCAATTTATTTGTCCTGGTTGCTGCTCCACCCTCTGCCGATCTGGGGAGAGCCGAAACTGGCTCCATGCTTCCTCCGAGACATGGGCAGTTAGCCAGCTACTTCTTTTCACAGGGGAAGCTTCACCGGTAGGACATAGCACGTGGGAGGTTCACGCTATTCCAACCAGTTCCCCTCCCTCCGAACAGGTGCCCTTAACGACCAGAGGAGGAACCACATTAGCAACCAGGATATTGCATGTTTTGGTGAAGGGGGTTCCTACACACACACCACCGTACCCCCCTTGACTGGCTATTTTCTGTTTTTGCCGTGTGTGTGTGTGTGTGTGTGTGTGTGTGTGTGTGTGTGTATGTGTTTTACTTCGTTTCGAACTCAAGCTCTCACTAGTGCCTACAACGCTGCGTACGCAGCCCTATGGAAGACTGTCATTTTGCTCCAAAATTACTTTTCATTAAAACCGACCACCCACCCGTAGGTGGCGTGGTGCCCCCCAGGGATAATCACTTTACGTTTCTTCCAGCCGCTGAGAAGACGTGTTTTCGAAAGCTCCGCGGTTAACTCTGAGTTAGCTCTCTACATAGCTTTAGATACTAGGCTCGTTCCGTCTTATTAGCCCACCTTAAGAGGTTTGCATGGAACGGGGTAAAAGCAGGCTTCGGGGACCCGATCCTGTTCTCTCCACCGGCGGCGTGGGAACAAGTCATCTAAAAGCTAAGAGTATCTTCCTTAGTTAACTGTTTATTGCTACCGCCGTGTAGTTGTGCTTGCTACCGCCGTGTAGTGGGTTATTGCTGCTGCCGTGTAGCTCTGCTTCGCTCCCCCGGCTGGGGCAGCGTTATCGTTTGAGGGCTGACTTAGGTCCGCGCTCAAAACTGTTAGGCTAGGTTGCATACGTGCTGTTAGCTTACAGTGTAGCACTAGAACAATAGGCTAGCTAGCCTGGTTCTTGCGGATAAGCTAGCGTGCACCCGTGTGGTTAGCATCCATATGCTTGTTTTAGGCGCCGGCTATATTGTCAGAGCGCGCACGTTACTCCAGACAGTAACGTTGGATATATAATTAGCGAGTTGCTCAGTGCAGCTAGCTTGGACTAGCTTGTAGCACTCCAGCTATCTGGCTGCATCCCCAGACAGGGTAACGCACCCAGTTGTGGCAGATAGCTAGCGTGCACACGTGCAGTTAGTGTCTGTGTGCTAAGTACTTTAGGCGCCAGCTACCTCTGTGTAGGGCGCGCGTTAAGCGAGAGTAGTAGCTAGAAGCCATGCTCTTCAGTTAGCTAGATAGCTAGATTGCTCCCGTGCAGCCAGTATCTAGTGTTGTGTAGCACTCCAGCTTCTTACCGTCGCAGGCTATAGCTTACACGGTAACCCCGTTATTCCTGTTAGCAGAGAGAGGGGGGAACAGCTAGGTGCTGTGTTAGCTGTGAGGCTACACTGGCCGGTTACGACCGGCACAATGAATGAATGTGTGCACTGCCTAAGGGCATGAGCACGCTGCACAGGCGTTGCTGGGACCTACATACTGCTTGTAGTGTAGATATTACTGGCGTCGGCCCCGAAGGGGGCACTCTGAGATTTAGCTGAGCGAGTACGCTAGCTAAAAGTTGTGTTGGCCGCTTCTCTCAGTTCTTACGCCATCTTAGCCAGCTTGCTTGTCTGCTAAGTGTTGCTTGCCTCGTGCAAATAGCATCTACTAGATTGTAACTCCCTCTGAGGAGTTTCTTCTGAGATTGACTAGCTTCGCGGGGCGCTGGCCTCTGCCTGCGCCTGCGGTCACACTTGCTTCCCCGTGTTACTCAGGGTAGAGACTCGCTGCACCGGCTTGTGCGCAGGCTTGTGTTAGCGCACGCTTGTCTCTCAGTGCTTACGCTAGCTTAGCTAGTAGGGATGGGCATCGAATTTCGAATTTTCGAATAATCGTTGTTATTATCAAGGTCGACTTTTATTATTGAAAATCGAAATTCAAATTTTTTTTTTTTTTTTTTTTTTTTTTTTTTAGTGAAATGTTGCATTGTCTCCCCTGATTCTAAGTATAGTCGAATCGCTTGGTTTGAGCAAGTAAAACAATTTTTATAAGCATTTTAAGCAAGGTTTCTGGAAAAATGAATGGCGGATGAAATCCCATGAAGAGGGAGAGGGGGTGACTTTGGCACCCCTTTGGCACTCAGACCTGAGCCTACTAAATATTTAATGAACCACTCATGATTGTCAAAACTGTTTTTTATTTTCGAAAATGTCAATGTAAAAAAAATTAAAAATGTAAAAAAAAAAAAAAAAAAAAAGTTTTTTTTTTTTACATTCCCCCCCCCCCCCCGAATTTCGATTAAAAATCGACTTTGGCCAGCGAATTTCGAATAGTGTTTTTGCTAGAAATGCCCATTCCTATTAGCTAGTGGCTTGTTCACGCCTGTTCTCGCGGGTTAACAGGTTGTGGGTATTGTTGCCTCCCCTTCGGGCTGGGCTATTGCCGCTTACGTTACCGTTGCACGCGCACGTTCGCTAGCCTCCGGGTTGCTTACTGTCTAGCCTGTGCTTCTTGCTAGCCTGCTAGCTTGCTTAAACGGTACTCCCGCTAACAGGGTGCGGCCCGCGGGAGCTTGCTATTAGTGATTAGCGTCCGGCTTTCTCTTGCTACTAGCAGGGAAAGTCAGCGAGGGGATGGGCCGTGTGTATCGCTACATTGGCCGAGTATGAACCGGCACGATAAGTGCGTGTTCTGCCTTGGGCATGAGCACGCTGCACAGGCGCCTTGAACCCTCGGTCTTGCAGCTGCTGGGCTATCTTCACGAGCGAGCCCTCCAAGGGAGCAGTTCGTGGGGCGATGCCCAGGGCCGCAGCTAAGCTCTTGAGAGCGGACCAAGGTCCGCTCTCAAAGGAGTGTGAAAGCTAGCTTGCATACGTGCAGATAGCATTAGTACTGTTTAGCACAGAACGACAGTATTGTTGCAGATAGCTGGCGTGCACCCGTGCAGTTAGTATCTGTGTGCTAAGTACATTGGGCGCGAGCTACCTCCGCTACAATAGAAGTACCGCCCCTTGCTGGCGCTACGCGTCCAGCAGGGGTTACAGCTCGCCAAGGTCTGGGCTCAGTGCCAGCCTTTGGCTTGTAGCTCTAAGGACAAGCCCACCGCCCTTGGTGCCCAAGGCCCGGGGTGGTTGGGAGCTCTCCATGGGTCGCACTCCCTTGTTGGAGCGCCCCCTGCAAGCACAGGGAGCCTGGCAGGGGGCACAGCGCACCTTGGTCCATGGCCACGGCCTGGCCTCGGTTGGCAGCGCTCAGGTCAAGCCCTCCGGTTGGCTCACCAAGGCTGGGCTCAGTTCCAGCCTGCGGCTTGTAGCTTTAGACCCACCGTCCTCGGTGCCCAAGGCCCGAGTTCGGTCGGGAGCTCGCCCAGGGTCTCATACCCATCATCAAGGCTCGCCTTGGTCCATGCCTACGGCCTGGCCTCGGCTAGAGGCTCCTAGGACAGCCCACCATCAATGGCACCGAGGGCCCATTGCTGGTCGGGAGCTCGCCTGGGGGCCGCTCTGTCGGACAAGTCCACGTGCGGCCGGTCTCGAGAGAGAACGTTACCTCCGCAGTCCCCCCAGCCTACGAAAGTCGCACGGCAGGTTGGGGTTACTTCGATAGGACACACCCACGGGGCGCGTCAGTGGGCGGAGCTTGCGTAAGAAGTTCTCCCCCAGCATGCACAGCTTCTACGGAACTGACCATGCGGCAGGGGGTCGTAGCCTCTCACGTCCCGCCCCCCCCATCAGGGTACCGGATCAAAAGGTCCCGGTGCCCAACAATATGCTCATGACGGGTGCCGCTCCTTTGGCCACAAGAGACCATCTTGTACAACAGGCTCGATGCCTGGGAGCATCTATGTTCCCCGTCCCCATTACGGCGCACCCTCCAGGAAGGGATACGCTCTACAATTTGCCAGGCCCACACCCACGTTCGACGGGACCCCCGATCCGGCCGTGGAGGGGGGAGGCCATGGACATACTCCACAAGGAGGTTATTCGTTCCTCGCCAAAGGGGCGATTCGCTCGGTTCCCAAGGCAGATGTGCGCTTGGGTTTTCTGCCACAGGTACTTGTCGTGCCCAAGAAGGACGTCTCCATGCGTCCAAAATCGGACCTTCGGCGTCTCAACAAGACGCTGAGGAAGTCCTGTTCCAAATGCTCTCTTCCCCGCCTGTTCAACGAGTTGAGACAGGGAGATTTCTTACTTCCGGAGATCTGAAAGATGCGTTCTTCCATGTCCACATGGTCAGGAGACACAGGAAATACCTGAGGTTCTCCTTCCTGGGGAAGGCTTACGAGTTCTGTGTCTTGCCTTTCGGCATGTCTTTGAGCCCGCGAACCCTCACGGTGTGCGTGGAGACAGCCTTGGCTCCCCTCCGCGCGAGGGGGATCCGCGTCTTCCTGTATCTCGACGACGTTCTCTTAGCAGCCGACTCGAGGGTCCGGGCCACGGAACATACCAAGGTGGTGACCGATCACCGGCAAACCTTAGGGTTTTTGGTGAACTGGCAGAAGAGTTGCCTCGTCCCAGCGCAGGCGGCGACCTTCCTGGGGCTCGAGCTAGGCTTCCTGCGAACCTTTCGCCAGAGCGACAGGTTCGCACGGTGCGGACAGCAAGCCAAGGACGTTAGGTCTGTTCCCTCGGTGTCAGTGCATCAGTGCACAGTGATGTTGGGCCTGATGGCCTCAGCACTGCATGTGCTCCCGCTGGGGAGGCTACACATGCTCCCGTGGTCCAAATCTGGTTTCTCAGGCTTCGCCTGGACTCGGCCGGGGACCGTCATCGCAGGGTTCCTCTGACAGGTCAGGCCTGGCAGGCGCTAGCCATATGGGCGGACCCCCGTTACCTCTCGAGAGGTACTCGGTTGGGCCCTGTCCCGCTCAGGATGGTGATTCGCACAGACGCCTCCCTCTGGGGAGGGGGTGCGATTTGTGGGCATTTTTCAGCGAACGGCCGGTGGGAGGCTCAGGAGCTTCGCCACATAAACGTGCTAGAGCTGAAGGCGATTCGCCTGGCTCTGCTTCAGGACAAGCCCACCATCAATGCCGCCGTGGGCCCATTGTTGGTTGGGAGCTCTCCTGGGGACCGCACTGCCAGACAAGTCCGCGTGCGGCCAGACTCGAAGGGGAACGTTGCCTCCGCAGTCCCCCCGGCCTGCGGAGGTAACACTTCCAGCGGCTCACACATGGGCACCATGTTCTGATTCGCTCGGACAATATGGCAGCGATCGCCCACCTGAACAAACAGGGCGGTGTGCGGTCGGGGGCGCTGAACCATAGCGGGGATTCACCTGTGGGTGTATCCCCATCTCCTTTCAGTGTCAGCGGTCTATCTGCCGGGACGGCTGAGTTACGACCGACCTGCTGTCTCGAGGCAATCCCCGTTATACGGAGTGGTGCCTCCACCCTCGGGTGATGGAACAGGTTTGGGCCAGGTTTGGTCGCGCCCGCGTCGATCTCTTGCATCGCGGCGCGCGACACACTGCCCACCGTGGTGCTCGATCCAGGAGGACAGCCCCCGTTAGGTCATGACGCGCTAGCGCACGCGTGGCGGAGGGAGGGGCTCTATGCGTTTCCCCCGACCCCCCTGATCCGTCAGGTGTTGGACAGGGTGAGGGAACAGCGCCTCCGGCTCGTTTTAGTCCGTTTTGGCCCAGGCAGACATGGTTTGCGGACCTGGTCTCCCTGGCGCAAGATCCGCCCTGGGCGTTGCCGGTACGGGCCGATCTCCTATCCCAGGCGGAGGGGGAGGTGTTCCACCCCTCCCCAGGCAGGTGGAAGCTAGCAGTCTGGCTCCTGAACGGGACCAGTTGCTAGCCCAGGGCTTGCCTGATAATGTGGTATGCACTATGCAGCAAGTAAGGGCGTGGATCCAGTGAACTGCAGTGTGCGACCAGTTCTCTGTTTCCTTCAGAGCCTGCTTGACGCGGGTCAGTCCCCGCAGTCGCTTAAGGTGTACGTAGCCGCGATTTCTGCTTGCCACATGGGAATTGAAGGGAGCCCCGTGGGGGCGTACCCTTTGGTCTCGCGCTTCATGAAGGGGGCGCGTAAACTGCGCCCGCCGTCGCGGTGCGTTTTTTCCCAAAACTGGTTACGATGCTGGACGGGCTAACGGGTCATCCGTTTGAGCCCTTGGACTCCGCCGATTTAAAGGTTCTGTCTTTAAAGACCGCGCTGCTGCTGGCCTTGTCGTCAGGAAAGAGAGTTGGTGACCTGATTGCCCTCTCGGTGCAGCAGGTCTGTATGGTTTTGGGAATGATGGGCGCAGGGTTACGTTGCGACCTAACCCGGCTTACCAACCTAAGAATATTAATGTCAGCTTTAGGTCTATGGTCATAGACTTATCAGCATTCTGTCCCCCGCCGTTCAGTTCGGGTGAGGAGTGACGCTTGCACATGCTGTGCCCAGTAAGGGCGCTCTCGGCCTATGTGGCCAGGACGCGTTCATTACGCACTCCAAACCAGTTGTTGGTCTGCTTTGGCAGAAGGTTCAGGGTGGCCTCCTTTCCAAGGATCGCTTATCACACTGGGTAGTGGAGGCGATCGCTTTGGCATACTCTGTCGTGGGTAAGATACCCCCGGAGGGTATCAAGGCGCATTCTACGCGGGGTGTTGCGACATCCTCTGCGTTGTTGCGCGGTGTTTAGGGGAGGACATGTGTGCCGCGGCCTCATGGTCCTCTCATCACACTTTTGTTAGGTACTACAGTCTCGACGTGTCCGGTTCGCAATTCGCGCACGCGGTGCTGTCGGTGGCAAGAAAGTAGTATCGTTGCCACTCTAATATGTCAGACGGGCAGGCATGAACGTTGCCATATGGCCGTGGTTCACCGGTGCCTTTCGGGTCGCCCTGTGGGGTGCTCCCGGCAGCAAGGTCGGTTGAATTAAGGCACTAGTGAGAGCTTGAGTTCGAAACGAAGTAAAACATTAGGGTTGTGCTACAACCCAGGTTTTACGAGTGAGAACGAGAGCTCTCACTACCCAGCCTTGCTGCGTCGATGCGTCACGGGGTGCGTCGGATCTCAGCTGGCTGGAAGAAATTAGAGTGATTATCCCTGGGCTGACAGGACGTGACGTAGTCACGTGGATCCGTGTCAGCCCCAGGGGGGCACCACGCCTCCTACGGGTGGGTGGTCGGTTTTAATGAAAAGTAATTTTGGAGCAAAATGACAGTCTTCCATAGGGCTGCGTACGCAGCGTTGTAGGCACTAGTGAGAGCTCTCGTTCTCACTCGTAAAACCTGGGTTGTAGCACAACCCTAATGTGTGTGTGTGTGTGTGTGTGTGTGTGTGTGTGTGTGTGTGTGTGTGTGTGTGTGTGTGTGTGTGTGTGTGCCTGTGTGGTTGTGCTACTCACCTTGCTGATCTGGTGTGTTCTCCGTATTTGATCTGGGGTCACGTCCTCCATAGTTGTCTAAACCAGAGGTTCTCAAATGTTTTTCAGCCAAGGACCCCTTACAAGATAGAAAATATACCGGGGACCCCCTCATTCTGATTTGTGATTTTGGGCTAAGCTTAATTGTTTCCACTGTAACGTGCTTGACTTTTAATTTGATAGGTTTGTTAATAGAATGTAATCCATGAACCATTTTAGATTTAAAGCATAAACTATTTTCGTTGAACTATGAAGATTTTGCAAAAAATATATATATATTTTTTTTTATTACATTACATTTACATTACGTCATTTAGCAGACGCTTTTGTTTTGTCCAAAGCGACTTACAATATCACAATTTGTCAACAGTACAGAAAACCACTATGCAACACAATCAATGACAGCCAAGATATTTTGATAGACTAGCACCATGTAGGAAGTAGTTTGAGAAGGAATAAGTAACATGTAGCATTTTATTTTTTAATTAAAAAAAAAAAAAAAAAAAAAAATTTTTACCTGAAAACTTTTCGCGGACCCCCTGGCAAAGTGCCACGGACCCCTGGGGGTCCGCGGACTCCCATTTGAAAACCACTGGACTAGCACCATGTAGGAAGTAGTTTGAGAAGGAATAAGTAACATGTAGCATTTTATTTTTTAATAAAAAAAGAAAAGAAAAAAAAAATTACGTGAAAACTTTTTGCGGACCCCCTGGCAGAGTGCCACGGACCCCCATTTGAGAACCACTGGTCTAAACTATCATAGATGTCCACTATCCTCTCCTCCACCTCGTTGCTCCCTCCAGCTGTGACTAAGGCCCTCTCTTCCCTCTCTCGTAGATGCTCCTCTCCTTCCAGAGGATCTTCGTTGTCGTAGATGTGAACGTGCTCAGACATCTCCATCTTCTGTCTCAATCATCAGCTACTGGGTGTGAGTGAGTGTGAAACCAGTAAAGAACACAGAGATACAAAAAGCTGTGTTAAACAGGATGTGGTTTCAGAGAAGCATAAATGGAGGCATTATCACACCTCTCAGAGTTTTAACCAGTATTTTGAGTACAGAAACTCCCCGCCAACACTAAGGACTTTGATGAGCCCCTAGTGAAAAAGTTCTATCAAGCCAAAGGGATACTAGGGGAACAGTTCTCTCTTGCCCAAGTCTCAATTTCAACAATCACCAAATTGCTCAGTGGTCTGGACTCCAATAAAGCCACTGGCTTGGATGCCATCCCAGCCAGGTTCCTCTGAGATTCCATAGAGGTCATTGCCCCTGATGTTACTCACATCATAAATCTATCAATCTCATAATCCAAGATCCCACTAGAATCTAAAAAGGCAAGAGTTACAGCTTTGTATAAAAAGGGCAGTATGAATGTAGCGAAGCTTGTGGGCTTGCTGGGGGCGAAGCTTTTGGGCTTGCCTCGTGAAGTGTGCTGGATCGTGGATGAGGGCTCACGAGCTGTGATCGGTCAGAATCACAGGGATGGAGATAGGGACCGAGATGTCGGTCCTCGGACGCGGTTGAAATACCACTGGTGACCTGGTGGCTGGCTGGGTGTAAGGCAGTCGGTCACCAGGGCCTGGCTGGTTGTAAGATAGCCAGGATTCAGCTCGGTTTCGGATTTGGTCGTGCTAATGGTTGACATTATGAAGGTAGAGTAGGAAGTAAGAATACCTGAAGGAAGTATACCGGATGTATAAGGGAGTATAGCGTCACAGAACACCTTGTTTATATCCCCGCGTTTGTGATGTCACAATGTTCAGGGAGCTATGACATCATCGGTGTTATGTCTGACATCGCCGATGACCTCACAGGTGAACTCTGACGTCATCATTGATGATGTCATCATCATTACGTCGTTGGCGCGCCGGCTCGTGGGCGTCGACTGCCCCAAGAACAGGCCTGACGGTGGGCCATTATGGACCCTTTTCTACAGCCGCTCCCAGATTCCTGTGGGGAATCTGTATTCTTCCAGAAATGGCCGGAATGGTCCTCCAGTCCCACCTGGTATAGGCAGGGCTTGGTTGATTATTCTGGCAGTGAGGGGGGCTGTGGTCCGCTTGGCCACCGGCCGGGTGTAGGTATGGGTCTACACGCTGTTGTCCAGTCCCGTACATCACAAGAGCCAAGATTTGGTGACTGTCCTCGTTGGCCAGGATGTGTGTGGGAGCTGGGGGTCTACCCAGCAACTGCTGTAGTGAGCTGTAGTGGCCTCTGGGGGCTTGAGTTTCCAGTTGAGGAAACTCATGGTCGTGAGGTCAGCGCGGGAGCCGCTCAGGAGCCGGGGGTCTACCCAGCTACTGCGGTAGTGAGGAGCCTCTGGTTCTGGTGGCTTGAGTTTCCAGTTGAGGAACTTCAGCGGCGTGAGGTCAGCGCGGGAGCCGCTCAGGAGCCGGGGGTCTACCCAGCTACTGCGGTAGTAAGGAGCCTCTGGTTCTGGTGGCTTGAGTTTCCAGTCGAGGAACCTCAGCGGCATAGGGTCGGTGAGGAAGCAGTTTGTCTGCCCTCGTTGGAGGGAAGCCTCGGCCCCTAGTGCCTCGTTGGCCGCCCCGTGGAGCGCCGGTGTGGGATAGGTCTGCTCTGGGCGAATTGCCGGCGAGACGATGAGGGAGACGGCCGCCCCGTGAAGCATCTGGGGCTCCTGCCTCGCCGTCCTCAAAGGCATGTCCACTTGCTCCACTTGCTCGGACTTCTTGGCCTCCCTCGAGGCCTTGGCTGGAGTTGTCTCCATGAGCCCGGGCAGGGCCAGGAGGTGAATTCTGGGAATAGGTAGTTGAGATGGCTGGTCCCGCCCTCTGGGGGGGTCCCAGCTGTCGTGTCCAGCTATCTTGTGGGAATGATTGACACCGTCCGGCTGGCTGTGCCCTGTGCTGTTGGTCCCAACGTTCGCCGTGCCTACCTGAGTGTGGGGTATCCCAGTGGCGGGGTCGGCCGCCCCGTTGCACTGTATTGCATGCTCAGGGTCGGCGACCTCTGTCCTAGGTGGGAGTGTTGGTGGCATTGGCACTGGAACAGTGGGTTCCGTAGTTTGGGTCGTTGGCTCTGGAGCCACCGTGCTGACCTGACCCTGGTCGCGGGAGGTGAGGCACAGGTGGAATGTTCAGCCGGGGTGTGGCCACCGGTGAAGTGGGTGGCGCCCTCCGGGGCTCCTGCTCAGCTTGGCTCAGGGTTATCTGCTCTCTAGCTTGGAGGGCCTCGGCCTGGAACCTAGCATAGCCCTGCGCCATTACGGCTTTCATCCTTAGGACCTCTTCATGTAATGTTGCTTGCTGTGCCTTCCTCCTAGCGCTAGCGTGACCAAGGGCCGGTAGGGCTCTGGCCTTGATCCGTAGGAGCTCCATAAGGTTCTCTGCAGCTTCATCTGCCTTAAACTCAACCCTTATCTGGGCTAGATCTGCCTCATGTTGTGCTACCTGAGCAAGGAATCGGTTTTCCTGGTGGCTGCGGATGAGCTCCTGCCCCGGTTGGATCGTCTGGTGGGAGTGTAGGGGGTCTGGCCCCTGAGTACTACTCCGAACCCTGGATACTCTGCTGTATCCAGATTCGATCTGCTGGGGAAGGGATTGCTCCTCTGGTCGGCGAGGTGCCGTGACCAGAGCAAGCTCACCTGACTCCTGCTCCATCTCTGAGCGTCGCAAGTCCTCTGATCCGCTCGAAGGACCAAATTGTAGCGAAGCTTGTGGGCTTGCTGGGGGCGAAACTTTTGGGCTTGCCTCGTGAAGTGTGCTGGATCGTGGATGAGGGCTCACGAGCTGTGATCGGTCAGAATCACAGGGATGGAGATAGGGACCGAGATGTCGGTCCTCGGACGCGGTTGAAATACCACTGGTGACCTGGTGGCTGGCTGGGTGTAAGGCAGTCGGTCACCAGGGCCTGGCTGGTTGTAAGATAGCCAGGATTCAGCTCGGGTTCGGATTTGGTCGTGCTAATGGTTGACATTATGAAGGTAGAGTAGGAAGTAAGAATACCGGAAGGAAGTATACCGGATGTATAAGGGAGTATAGCGTCACAGAACACCTTGTTTATATCCCTGATAGTCAACCAACCCTAATTCTCTCACGTCACTCCCCTCTTCCAGGAGCTCCACTGGCTTCCCATCTCGGCCCGCATCAAATTCAAGACACTGGTACTGGCCTACAGGGCAGTACACCAGTCAGCTCCCCGGTACCTGCAATCCATGGTCAGGTTCCAAACCTCTCACCGCTCCCTTCGCTCCTCCACCAGTGCAGGTCGCCTCGCCCCTCCTTTGCTACGGGGGCTCAAAAGTCGCTCATCCCGATCTCGACTCTTCTCGTCCCTGGCACCTCAATGGTGGAACGAGCTTCCACCTTCGGTCAGGACAGCTGAATCACTGCCGATCTTTCGGAAAAGACTAAAGACACACCTTTTCAGGCTCCATCTGGGCCCTTCTTGATCTAACTTCGTTCTCTCTCTTTCTTAAAAAAAAAAAAAAAAAAACTAACCAACCTTGTACCACTAACCTAAACTTGTACCACTGTTCCTTCAGAAGTTGTAGTTGTCATAGACTGTGCTCCATAGTTGATTGCTCTATTGCTGACAAAAAATGTGTTATTGTAAGTCGCTTTGGATAAAAGCGTCTGCCAAATGACGTAATGTAATGTAATGTAATGTAATGTATTTTAAGTGTCCTAAGTAAAATCTTAGAGAGAGCTGTCTAACAGATTTTTAATTATCTTAACCATTTGAATATTTTATATGATTTTCAATCAGGTTTTAGACAATTTATAAATGAAATCCATTCAGTTTTTTTGTGAGTGGCTTCACTTTTCCCCCTGCCCAGGGCCGTTTCTGGCCCTTTTGTGGCCCTATCCAACATCTTACAGTGGGGCCCCCAAACCACTGTCATCATAATATCCCTGAATGAACATGAATGACGAGGCATAATTCATCATCAATAAACCTTCTAATTAATCAATTACGCACAATATTCAGGTCACAGGAGTAAATGTAGGACCCAAGTGCTTTAAGTTGGCATCACGAGTGCAGCAAGTGTTTGAGGAAGCGTGGGACGGAACTTGAAATATTGATGTCACAGGTTGACTAGTGGGTGTGGCGATTGAGTGCACCGCCCCCTTGCTCCCCTTTCTGCACGTCTAATTAGCACACAGGTGTGGGTAGTTTGTGTTCCCTCTGTCTTCTCCCATTTAAGCTGCAGCAGCCAGAGAGAGGGGAGAGCCGGAGCTGAGCTGACGACCCGAGCGAAACGGCGCGAACCAGAAACCTGTTGACGAAAGGAGCCTTGACCAGACTGTGGTTCCAGCAGAGAGAAAGAGGCACACTGTGCGTGAGGTCTCATGCATTGACATCGCGAGCACGCTGCCTGCACTGCCACAACGGATAACGACCGTACGTCCCATAGAGCCCCCTTCGCCCAGGGGAGAAGCCAGCCGAGGACCAGCCCATACCGGGGGGAGAGAAGCCAGCCACCTTTTCTGGGGTCCCGTGTCGATGTGGTTGAGAGAGAGAGAGAGGAGGCCTTGGATAAAAGCGGAGGGGTGGGGACACGTTCCACCCTTCCTCCAGTTAAGTACCTCTCTCTCACTGCTTTCAACATCCATTTTATTACAGCAATATCCACAAGTTACGTGGGCTAATCAGCGCCTTTATTGACTTTTTAATTCATTTTATCTACCAAGTTGAGGTTTTTATGTCATTTTTGACGTGGACTACTACATTAGTTTTAGACTGGGTCTTATTCCTGCGTGGATTGCAGTGGGTTTTAATTTGCCGTGCAATTATGGATTTAATTTACAGTGCAATTATAGCATTTTTCTATTGGATTTAGTGTTCCTGAGTTGAACTCCTAGTGTGCAGTAGGAATATTTTTGGTCAATCCCAGCCAATTCTTATCGGGTACCCATGTTTTAACCATCTTAACAAAAGACTGATTTTAAGACGGCACATCACCCTGATGAGGTTTCTCTTGTTTCTATCCTCAAAGCTTGGCGTTGATTAGCCCCATAACGTGACACTGCTACTGTACTCCGAGATATTCTCGTACAGCAGTCATCGTCACACAGCGTTCGAATCCTCAATAGGTGGAAAACGCTGTTAAAAAAGCTCTCCTACCTGTATCCCACCTCCGATTGCAGATCCGAAGATATGATAGTCCGCCTAGTGAAGCCAGTAATTTAGCCGGCGCTGTTAAAATGATACTGCTGCGTGAAACAACCGTTTAGAAGCAGTCTTTGCACAGCCTGTGCCGTATTGAGGACAGGAGAAGCTTCCTAGTGCCGACAGGAACCTTGGGAGTTTGAATATTTCATGACATGTTTTGCTTCCCAGGTGCGCTGGATTTGCGTTGATCACTGACAGCCGCATGTGTTGTTTGCTCGCCGCGTGCAAGCGGTGCACCATGATAGTGAGATCAAACACACCCTGCTGTAAATTCAGTGCAGGCTGTGCAAATCTAAACGGTTGTTTCACGCAAGCAGTATCATTTTAACAGCGCCGGCTAAATTACTGGCTTCACTAGGCGGACTATCATATCTTCGGATCTGCAATCGGAGGTCTGATACGGGTAGGAGAGCTTTTTTTACAGCGTTTTCCAGCTATTGAGGATTCGAACGCTGTGTGACGATGACTGCTGTACGAGAATATATCGGAGTATGGTAGCAGCGTCACGTTATGGGGCTAGGCGTTGATCAGCAGCTGCCCGGCAGACTCAACTGCCTGCCCTCAGGATCGGAGGGACAAGGACTGTTTGGACTGGCCTGGCCTTTATCTCTTTTATCCATTTGAGTGATCTTTTATATTTGTAATAAAAGGATTTTTTTTTAATTCTGACTCCGGCTGCTCCCCAACAGAAAAGGTGGTTGTTACATTACACCCCTCCACTCGGTGACATGTACACACACCGTTTTCTACACAGTTCAGCTAGGAGAAGCGGAACTATTTTTACCATACACCACACACTTCCTTGTTTAGTCATAGCCCGCATATATGCAGAGAGAGAGAGAGAGAAAGAGAGAGAGAGAGAGAGAGACCCTGGTTGAATGTCCGTGGTGTATTGAGGTAGGGGGGGTTTCCCATGGGGGCGGGGCAGAAGGGCAGAAATTGTTGGCAATAACAGGAAAGCATGATTAACATAGTGTCCTAATGAGGTGAATCGCCCATCTGGCATCTTTACCATCATTATATCCTTCAGGTCTACAGGACATCTAGCATCCATAGGTGGATTATGACATGACGGGTCCCTGAGCCTGGATGCATAAAGCAGAAGTTCTCAAATGTTTTTCAGCCAAGGACCCCTTATATTATTATATTATATATTTTCTATCTTATAAGGCTTATTAGATAGAAAATATACCGGGGACCCCCTCATTCTGATTTTGGGCTCAGCTTTGCACACAGCTTTTCGCGGACCCCCTGGTAAAGTGCCATGGACCCCTGGGGGTCCCCGGACCCCCATTTGAGAACCACTGGCATAAAGGGCCCCCCTCACAGTGCACATACGCACAAAGGTTCAAAAACTCACCGGATATAGGGTTGGGGCCCTAAATACTGTAAAATCCCCCACCAGTTGAAGAAAATTGTGCTGGACTAAAATAAACTCAAAGTAAAGGAATGTCCGTGTAACGGGTTTAATCTGGTTACGTATGAATTTAACCAAAAACACCACCATTTCCTCGTTTTGTATGTGAATGTCTTGTTGAATGTATTCTGTTCTTGTTGCGCGTGAACGCACCCTGAGGGGTGTGTCGCTTTGTGCACATGCGCACAGCTCGAGACAGTCGGATGGGAGATGGGAACGAGACCAGGTGTGTCAGAGATGTCTCTGCCTGAGAACGCTTATTATTTATAGTTTATTTTGTATCAGTGTACGCAACTGTTTATTGTTTTATTTATTTTGTGAACAGTAAAGAGTTCTGAGACCCAGTACTGCCTGCCTCCTGACTCATGAATGTCGCCACACACTCGTAGGTAATAGCCAGAACACAACGCAGACGAAACACACCGGCTACATTGGTGCCGTGACCTTTTTGGATAAATCTGTGATCGATGTCGTCTCGGTCGCCGTGGGAAGCTCGACACAATCGATTTTTTTTTCAAGTTGGTCACTCTCGGCCGTGTGGGACAATTTTGAGTAGAGAGGAACTGCAGCTGGTGCGGCTAGGTGAGCTAACGTTAGCTGCCACACCGCACATGTAGTGAAAAGCTAGCCTGTTGCTCAGGCTAGCCGCCGTGGAGTCTTCCCCAGCGTAGAGGAGCATGGGGAGAAGCGTCGGAGAATGACGGAGGAGCAAGCCAGAGAGAAGCGGTGGGCCATGGGCGCTGTCCGGTGGAGATGGGGGAGCTGGTCGGTGAAGGAGCCCAGGGGCAGGCGCTACAGGAGCGGGCCCAGGGTGAGCGCGTCGCCGGAGGTGCTCTGGAGCTACGTGCGGGAGAGCCGGTGTCCCGGGAGTTCAGCTGGGTCAACAATGGACTGAGTTAGGGGTGAACGTGCCCTATGGTTCTGAACAGTTCCGGGTCTGTTATTTGTTTTGCCATGCTATTGAGTTATGTCTTATTAATTGTTTCTGTAATGAGCATGTTTCACTGTAAAGAAAGAGACTGTGTGGATTCCTGAGCTGAGGAACGTACTGCGGATCCTTGACCTGGTGGGGGCGTCCGATCACCTCTTCATGCTTTTCCCTCGGAGAGCGACGAGGACGTAGGTGGAGAGTGGCTGAACGAGGAGTAGCTGCTCACTGGGGACACTGGGACTGTTCAGGTGTTGTCGGGACGAGCCACGACAGAGACAGTGTCTTATTGGAAGGAGTGTATGATAATGCTGTATAGTGTATGATTTGTTTTGTTTATTCCAGGCTTGTGGAGAATATCGCACAGACAATGGTTACATTTGGTATGTTGGCGAAGCGCGGGGAATGGTGTAGCATAAAGCTAAAGTAGCTATTAGATAGCTAGGATGGTTTGGATGTGTGTTAAGGGTGACACGGTCGCATGAGCCCAAAGGGACCACGTGTGGTGGGGTGTAGGCTGCACCCCTATGTTCTGAAAGGGTTGGGGGTCTGATCAACCTGTAATTCCTTTTAATCTGTTTTACAGATAGTTTTCAAACTGAACTCAAAGATTAGATCTTTGCTAGCTGGTACAGGGGGCAAGATTGGGGAGTGTCTTACGGAAGCACGGTACTTGGTGTTAAGTGGAGCTTTGATGCAGGATGATTTTGGTGAAATTCAGGGGGGGTGAATGTAACGGGTTTAATCTGGTTACGTATGAATTTAACCAAAAACACCACCATTTCCTCGTTTTGTATGTGAATGTCTTGTTGAATGTATTCTGTTCTTGTTGCGCGTGAACGCACCCTGAGGGGTGTGTCGCTTTGTGCACATGCGCACAGCTCGAGACAGTCGGATGGGAGATGGGAACGAGACCAGGTGTGTCAGAGATGTCTCTGCCTGAGAACGCTTATTATTTATAGTTTATTTTGTATCAGTGTACGCAACTGTTTATTGTTTTATTTATTTTGTGAACAGTAAAGAGTTCTGAGACCCAGTACTGCCTGCCTCCTGACTCATGAATGTCGCCACACACTCGTAGGTAATAGCCAGAACACAACGCAGACGAAACACACCGGCTACATCCGCATCATCTATCTATCTATCTATCTATCTGTCTGTCTGTCTGTCTGTCTGTCTGTCTGTCTGTCTATCTATCTATCTATTTATCTATCTATCTATCTATCTATCTATCTATATATCTACTCTGTTTCAGTAGTAGACTCTGTTTTATGGACTCTCTTTAAATTTTTGTCCCACTGATGATGTCACAATGTCAGTGACATCATTATACATCTTGTGACATCACTGATAATGTCATAAGCACTGATGATGTCATAGGCATCGTGACATCATCAGTGATAGTGAAGTCATCAGTGATGTGAAGTTGTGCAATTGTCCGCTGCGCAGGCCAATAGAGCAGGCGAGGTCACGCAGCAGCCGAGCTGTGGGCAGCGAGCCCGCTCAGCGTGCGAGTCTAGGGTTTCAGCCCTGTGTTGCAACCGAGGGGGCAGGTAGGCTTACCAGTATGTGAGTTGTGACTAGTCTCAGTCAGGACTTGTCAATGCCGCCCTCTAGAGGCCATGTGATGAAGCACATCATGAGTAAGAGGTTGGTTGGATAAGCACCAGCAGGCTGGCAGGAGACTGCCAGGTAGAACAGCCCTGGCAGCTCCAGCTCAGGTGCTACCAACTAAGGTAACGACCCACTCAGCTCTGCCAATCAGCAACCTGTAACAGACAGCACAGCAGAACAGCAAGACAGGCCTACAGTGGGTGGAGTCAGCACACCATGAATTCAGACTCACAACACCACCTTCTGGGCACTAAAGGGAACTTTCACCCCCAAAAAGGGCCCCTCTCCATGATAGGAATAAAAAATAGATACAAATCCTATATGTAGGCTACATCACAATATATTTAATCGCTTAATGACAGCGCACGGTGGCACAGTGGTACAGTGGTAGTGATGTCACCTGACAGCAAGAAGGTCCTGGGTTTGATTCCCGGCTGGGATGCTGAGGGTGTGTCCCCGCCCCATGTCTTCAGTGCCTACTGCCCAGGTGGACTATCTCATGAAAAGGGCCTTTCTGTGTGGAGTTTCCTCCATCTAAGAACCCCCCATGAAAAACATGCAGAGGATCATCGCCTGACCAGTGACGCCTGAGCAGAAGTTGGGCCCGCTCAGTGTGAGCTGGAGTGTGGGGGTCGACAGAGTGAGGAAAAAACTGTGTGTGTGTGTGTGTGTGTGTGTGTGTGTGTGTGTGTGTGTGTGTGTGTGTGTGTGTGTGTGTGTGTGTGTGTGTGTGTGTGTGTGTGTGTGTGTGTGTGCTTTACCAAGTGTCTGGTCAGTCGATATTCAGATTCAGATTCAGATTCAGATTTATTTCGCCCCCCACACACACAAACAATTGACATGTTCAATCAACATCAAGATACAAATGTGTGGAGTGCCAGGTCTCCAAAGAAGCTACTTAAAGCTTATAGCAGGAGCCTGAGCAGGAAGACTTAACACAACTTAAATACAAGTTACTGCATACAGTATAACACAACAACAATTACACAACAGGACAATAAACAAACAAACAAAACAAACAAAACAGTCCCAGATCAATGGATAAGTATAAGTATACTTATAATACATATTATTACTATATATTATATTATATATCATATACATTATATATTATATATACTATATACTATAATATACTATATTATTATACATACAGATTAAGCAGTTGTTCTTTCATTTTTTTCTTGAAAACAGAGATGGATGGAGCTGTTTTCAGGCTCTCATCAAGCCCATTCCAGATCCGCGGCCCTCTATTGGTTATACTTAAACTGGTGCATTTCAGTCGTCTTTTCTTACCATAAATAAGATGTGTATTTCTGGTATTAAAAGAATGAGCGGGGCGGTTGACTGGGATGAGCTTGGAGAGTCTTGGATTTAAGTTATGGACAACTTGATACATCAAGATTGCGTTTTGGTGAATATTAAACTCAGCAAGCCTCAGAAGATTATAGCTATGGAAGAGGGAACATGTGGGTGCGTTGAAATCCGACCAGGATACGGCTTGTATTATTTTCTTTTGTAAGCTTTCTAATTTCTTCAGATAGCTGGGGAAGGTGTTACACCATATGATGTTACAGTAATTAATGTGTGGCTCAAACAGGGTTTTGTACAGGATCAGGAGAGCAGATAAAGGAAGAAAATGACGGAGTTTGAAAAATAGACCAACATATTTAGACAGTTTTGTTAACAGATGATCAATATGACATTTGAAGTTGATTGACTCGTCTATGATGACCCCCAAGAATTTTGTTGACCCTACTCTTGTCAACTCCCTTCCATCTATATTGAGGTGGATATGATCCACTGATTTTTTGTTAGAGTGGAATATTATGAAGTTGGTTTTGCTGATATTCAGCGACAATTTATTACATTTGAACCAAGTATCCACCTGTTTGAGTTCAACATTGAGTAGATCTTGAAGCTCATGAGAATCGTTGTGAGACAGAAATAAGTTTGTGTCATCAGCAAATATCACTTTGTGCAATAATTTAGAGGAGTTGACAAAATCATTGATGTAAAGAATAAAGAGCAAAGGCCCCAAAAGTGAACATTGGGGGACCCCATATTTAACATTCATTTTTTGAGAGTGAAAATCATGTATGTCAACATACTGGTATCTACAATGCAGATAATCACGAAACCATTCAAGAGCCAGTCCTCTAATCCCATAATGGTGCAACTTCCCCAACAAAATGTCAAAATCAATGGTGTCGAAAGCCTTTGAGAGGTCCAGAAATACACCCACCCCACAGTTCCCCCGATCAACAGCATCATTTATTTTTTCTATAAGGTCTAATATTGCCATACAAGTTGTACTTTTTCCTGAAACCATACTGAGAGGATGTAAGAATATTAAGCTTATCAAAATATTTGCTCAGTCTTTTAAACACAACTCTCTCATACATTTTAGAAATAACAGGCAGGACTGATATTGGGCGATAATTGCTGATACTATTTTTATCCCCAGATTTGAAAATTGGTATTACTCTTGCAATTTTGGTCATCCTAGGCACAACACCAGAAAGTAAAGATAAATTTATGCAATATGCAAGTGGTTTTGCTATAATAGCAGCTACGGCAATCAAGATTTTACTGCAGATTCCGTCCACACCAGCTGTACGAGAGTTGTTCAGATTCATGATGGCTTCATATACTTCATCGCAGTCAGTAGGTTTCATAAAAAATGAGTTAGGATAGTCTCCTGTGAGATACTGGTTGTAAGAGATACCTTGAGCAGGACAGATTTTATTGGCCAGGTCTTCGCCTACAGAGACAAAATAAGAGTTGAATTGATTGGAGAGTTTGGACAAGTTGACATGACCTGGGAGAACTGGTGGTTTTTTGTCCCTATTCAGGACCTTATTCAGGACAGACCATGTCCTCTTGGTGTCACCCTGGGCTGTCCTTAGCTGTTCAGCAAAATGGACACATTTGCTTTTCCTTATTATATGGGTGAGCTTATTCCTGAAGACATTATATTTATTTTTATTAATGAGACTCGGATTTTTTATATACCGTTTATAAAGTTTGTTTTTCTGTTTTATGGAGGTTAATATCCCCTTTGAGAGCCAAGGGTTTTGATCTTCAGCTCTGCATACGACAGTCTTTTCAGGAATTGAGTTATGAATAGAATCAGATAATTCGCTGATCAGGCTGTCATAAGCAGTGTTTGGATCAGGAGCAAAGTAAACATTATTCCATGACTTTGTCTTCAAGTTGTCACAGAGCTGGCTCAGAGTTCTGTTATTTAACACTTTTGTTGGTTTCTTACAGAGAGGGGGAGCTAGTACACAAGTGAGATTAACAAACAGTACAATAGGAAAGTGATCAGTTATGTCTGTCAGAACCACTCCAGTTTCCAATGTGGTGTTACGAATGTTAGTGACAATATTATCTATGATGGACTTGGACGAAGATGTTACTCTTGTATAGGTGTTTATCGTTATATTCTGATTTGCAGATCTATATAAGTCACAGGCATCTTTTGTACCAAATGATTCAAAACATCTAATTTACAATTGTGTCTTTATCTGTTTCCAGGACTTTGTTTTTTTAATGTATGTAGGTGCTGAATCTGCTGAGTCATGATTTTGTTATGCAAAATGCATTGACTGTATTGTAAACAATAGAGAAAACATCTAGAGCTCCATGCCCTGAACATTGTGTTTTCCATTGTTTGATGTAGTGTGTAATGAATGCTCAGTAATGTTTTTAGTTAGACTGGCTTGGAGTTAGTCTGATCTGACAACAGTGTTTGGTTTTGACACAGATGAAAGTGTTTTGACAGAAGAGTCAGAGGTTTGTTTGGTGGATGTAGTTTGAGAAAAAGGTTTTGTGCTTACAGGTTAGAGAAAAGGATGGAAGCTTTCAAGAAATGTGTCTTAGCGATTTTCAAAAACTGTAAGTCACAGGCGTCGCAGCTAAGTCTGGGTCCAGCACAAGGTGGTCTCTATTCAGACTTCTTTTCAATTATTTGCTGCTCTTTTCTTCATACTAAACTGCAAAATACATATTTTTTATGATCTATGTCCAAATGTTTCCTTGCTCCATTCAGTATCATGCGTCTCTGTGCAGATACTATCTAACAGTTTCCTCTCACTTCTCTACATGCAAGATTTTTTCTTCTCTCTTTCACCTCTTTTGGCCTGCGTGCTGGAGGCTGACCCAATCACCCAGCTGACAGGAAGCTGTTTTAACAGGAAACACTCATTGTGGCAGTGGTGTGAAGTTAAGATATTTTATAAAGTTCTAATTGATGTGAGATGCATTGTAAATCAACATCTCCTCTTCATTTGAAAGCTATGCATGCATTCATAAATAAATCAGATATTGTAAATTCACAATCTTTTTAGAGTTGACATATCATTTGCACAATCAAGTGAGACTGATCTGCTGAAGTTTCCCATGCGCCGAATATGCCGTTTTTGCACACTGCACTAAAACTGACACGCATTTCCTGGACTTGATCAAATGAAGACTGGTTCACTAGCAAGGACCACAACAACAAAGGCAATCTCATGTGTTTCTAAAACATTTTATTTCTCAATCCAGACAGAATAAGTTGGCAAAATACATTTGATTTATATAGCACTTCTGTTCTTGTTCACTCATAAAAGCAACGTTTGCAATGTGCTTTATCATACGGCATAAAATAAAGAAATGTAACTATACAAAAATAAAAAAATCGCAAAACACATGGCAAAGGTGGTTAAAAATAAAAACACCACAAGAAAATGACAAACCTGCAAAACGACAGTAGGTCAATGAAGGTGTAGATTGACGTGATTTGAAAGATAATCCTGAAGTAGCTTATCTAAGTGCCTCAGGCAGGATGTAGCACAATCTAATCTTACTAACAAAAATCACTTAAGTCTTGAGTTGAGACTGTGGAAAAGAGGAGCTGGTAAATCTACACTTCTACTGGATGCTTAACAAATACTGATGCTGGTCACAACAGACATTCTTGTTCTGAAGCTATGACAAAAAATAGATGACAAAGTGTAAAAGACATTACATTACATTACGTCATTTGGCAGACGCTTTTATCCAAAGCGACTCACAATAACACATTTTTGTCAGCAATCTACTATGGAGCACAGTCTATGATAACTACAACTTCTGAAGGAGCAGTGGTACAAGTTTAGGTTAGTTTTTTTTTTTTTTTTTTTTTTTTTTAGAAAGAAAAAAAAGACGATCCCCATAATCTCTGAATGACAATCTTGGTGTTGGTGTAAAGTCACAATATGTTTTCATTTGAGATGACACAATGTTAGAAGTCAATCACTTTTTCGCAGGCCCAGTATTTCAATGAGTCACAACTGGCATCATTCCAGCTGTTTAGTTCTTGATGATAATATATGTGAACACAGTCTGCATTTATTACACCACTATTGTATTGATCATTGGGCTGGCCTGGGTACCAGAACCTGTTTAAAAAAGAAGAAAAATATAACTGTACTTGGTGGAAAATAAGATGCACAATGCATGATCATTATCAGGCCAACCTGTTGACTGTTAAATAGGACTGAAGAATGAATGTCTTACTTTGTGCTGCTCAGAGGTTTACCATCCACCCATTTCCAGATTCCCTCCTCAGCCCTGTCACTCAAACCAATCCAGATTTCCTTGTTCAAGGAATTGATGAATTTCTGTTGAATTGTGTAAAAGACAAATGACATCACACTTGTGAAGCATTCAAACAAAGTGTGGAATGTGAGAGTTTTAATCCAACTTCATCCAATTAAACACTCTAAAGAGACTTTTACAATCAAACAGCAAATTTAGGAGAAACAAAAACGTGTTGCCACTTTTCACTTCACCTGTTCTTCTTCAGTGTTTATGATGACCAGGTGTGCTCCTCTCTGTATGCACTCCTGCCTGCTGTCCTCCCAGCTCTTTCCATCAGTAGAAATGTAGTAAAAACTGTTGCTGAATAAGCTGCATCCTCCATCTTTACAGAAACGCTCTGCAAGAGGAGAGCATCTTAAGAGCAGCAAATAAAAGCACAATGCATATGCACACAAATGTAGAGTACATGCAAGTTCATGAATGCAAAACACACACACACACACACACACACACACACACACACACAGGCTCAGAGTAAAACCCTATTTGCACGGGATCAGTATTATCTGGGGACCTCTGGTAATTTGCAATAGCTTTGCGTGTGCGCGCGCGCGCGCGCGCGCGTGTGTGTGTGTGTGTGTGTGTGTGTGTGTGTGTGTGTGTGTGTGTGTGTGTGTGTGTGTGTGTGTTAAGACTCACTGAGCTCAAACCAAGTCTTTCTCTTTTCAGCCCAGGTCTTGTTGAGGGTCTTTGTGTTTTCAGCCCAGGTCTTGTTGAGGGTCTTTGTGTTTTCAGCCCAGATCTTGTTGAGGGTCTTTGTGTTTTCAGCCCAGGTCTTGTTGAGGGTCTGCAGTTTGTTGAGGGATTCTTCCTCTAGTCTTCCATCAGTCTTTGTATCTGCACAGGAAATCCAAAACAGTGGTTAAATTGAGGTAGAGACAAATATACAAAATGGATGCTGAAGAGGGCAAATCTAATGTGTGATAGAGGAAGTGAATGGCTCACAGTGGACCACAACGCCTATAAGACCAGCCAGTAGGAGAAGACACATCAGCAGCAGACACACTACAGTCACCCTGTAGGGCTTCTTCACTGGCTGGATAACATCAGCTGTAAGAAGAACAAGACAGACCGGCCATGTTTTAGTAACACAAGCACCAGAGGGACTGTTACAGCTACTGAATATTGCTGTTTATTACAACATGACTGGCTATTTTCTGTTTTTTGTCATGTGTGTGTGTGTGTGTGTGTTTGTGTGTTTGTGTGTGTGCCTGTTTGGTTGTGCTACTCACCTTGCTGATCTGGTGTGTTCTCCTTATTTGATCTGGGGTCACGTCCTCCATAGTTGTCTAAACTATCATAGATGTCCACTACCCTCTCCTCCACCTCGTCGCTCCCTCCAGCTGTGACTAAGGCCCTCTCTTCCCTCTCTCGTAGAGGCTCCTCTCTTTCCAGAGGATCTTCGTTGTCGTAGATGTGAACGTGCTCAGACATCTCCATCTTCTGTCTCAATCATCAGCTACTGGGTGTGAGTGAGTGTGAAACCAGTAAACAATACAGATATACAAAGAGCTGTGTGTAAACAGGATGTGGTTTCAGAGAAGCATACATGTAGGCATTATCACATCTCTCAGAGTTTGAACCAGTATTTTGAGTACAGAAACTCCCCGCCAACACTAAGGACTTTGATGAGCCCCTAGTGAAAAAGTTCTATCAAGCCAAAGGGATACTAGGGGAACAGTTCTCTCTTGCCCAACTCTCAATTTCAACAATCACCAAATTGCTCAGTGTGGTCTGGACTCCAATAAAGCCACTGGCTTGGATGCCATCCCAGCCAGGTTCCTCTGAGATTCTGTAGAGGTCATTGCCCCTTATGTTACTCACATCATACATCTCTCAATCTCATAATCCAACATCCCACTAGAATCTAAAAAGGCAAGAGTTACGGCTTTATATAGAAAGGGCAGCATGAAGGAGCAAAGCACCTATAGGCCTGTTTCTATTTTAAGTGTCCTAAGTAAAATCTTAGAGAGAGCTGTCTAACAGATTTTTAATTATGTTAAACATTTGAATATTTTATATGATTTTCAATCAGGTTTTAGACAATTTATAAATGAAATCCATTCAGTTTTTTTGTGAGTGGCTTCACTTTTCTCCCTGCCCAGGGCCGTTTCTGACCCTTTTGTGTCTCTATCCAACATCTTACAGTGGAGCCCCCAAACCACTGTCATCATAATATCCCTGAATGAACATGAATGACGAGGCATAATTCATCATCAATAAACCTTCTAATTAATCAAATAAGGCACAATATTCAGGTCACAGGAGGAAATGTAGGACCCAAGTGCTTTAATTTGGCATCACGAGTGCAGCAAGTGTTTGAGGAAGCGTGGGACGGAACTTGAAATATTGATGTCACATGTTGACTAGTGGGTGTGGCGATTGAGTGCACCGCCCCCTTGCTCCCCTTTCTGCACGTCTAATTAGCACACAGGTGTGGGTAGTTTGCGTTCCCTCTGTCTTCTCCCATTTAAGCTGCAGCAGCCAGCACCCGTTCTACTATGAATCACCTCATTCAATGGAAAGGAATTGCTTCAAAATGTCCCCATTCGATGGGGTGGAGTTGTACAATCTCTACAACCCAGTTTCCCTGGGGTTGTAGAGATTACTTGCAAAACCCCATTTAATGGGTAGGATTCTCCATTGGCTCTTCTCTCAACCACCCTGCCCACCTCTGCAGGCATGGGGAGGGTCTGCTTGGACCCCTGTGTCCTTAGGTTTAGGCATGGGGGATGGGAGAGGTTAGGGTTAGGGGTGGGAGAGGTTAGGTTTAGGCATGGGGGGTGGGAGAGGTTAGGTTTAGGGTTAGGGGTGGGAGAGGTTAGGTTTAGGCATGGGGGTGGGAGAGGTTAGGTTTAGGGTTAGGGGTGGGAGAGGTTAGGGTTAGGCATGGGGGTGGGAGAGGTTGGGTTTAGGCATGGGGGTGGGAGAGGTTAGGGTTAGGGGGTGGGAGAGGTTAGAGTCTGGGTTAGGATTAGGCATGGGGCATGGGAGAGGCTTGGAGGGGTCTCGGGAGACAACCCCCGAGGGTCTCGAACCCTCCGTTCGGCCCCCAGACCCTCCGTTCGGCCCGCAGACCCCCCGAAGCGACCCCAGGACCTCCACAGGGTCCTGCGGCCCACCCAGGTCTCGGAGACCCCAGGTGTATCCATTGAATGGGGTTTTGCAAGTAATCTCTACAACCCAGAGAAACTGGGTTGTAGAGCTGTCCATTGAATGGGGTTTTGCAAGTAATCTCTGTAGAGATTGTACAACTCCACCCATAGAATGGGGACATTTTGAAGCAATTCCTTTCCATTGAATGAGGTGATTCATAGCCAGAGAGAGGGGAGAGCTGGAGCTGAGCTGACGACCCGAGCGAAACGGCGCAAACCAGAAACCTGTTGACGAAAGGAGCCTTGACCAGACTGTGGTTCCAGCAGAGAGAAAGCGGAACACTGTGCGTGAGGTCTCATGCATTGACAGCGCGAGCGCGCTACCTGCACTGCCACAACGGATAACGTCCATACGTCCCATAGAGCCCCCTTCGCCCAGGGGAGAAGCCAGCCGAGAACCAGCCCATACCGGGGGGAGAGAAGCCAGCCACCTTTTCCGGGGTCCCGTGTCGATGTGGTTGAGAGAGAGAGAGGATGCCTTGGATAAAAGCGGAGGGGTGGAGGTTCCACCCTTCCTCTTAACTCATTCACCGCCAGTTTAGGACTGCCAATATTTAGCACAGGCCAAAGATTTTCATAATTGTTGGTCATCTTTCAAGACCCACAGTAAATTATCTATTAGCACCAGAGTGATTTGCAATACCTCAAAATGAAGATGTACGTCTCTGGGTTCACCAGGAAAAAAAAAGTGAGCTTTTAGCATGTTCTGTACTCTACTTATAGCCATTTATATACACCCTGTTTTCAGCCAAAAAGTCTCTGTGAGAAAAGAAATTGCAGAAAATGGCATTTATGTACACAGCACACAATATCAGGCAGAACTCGCTCTCAATTCTTTTATTTTGAACTGTATTGACATCAGACATGTAAATATTATTCATTATGACACAAATGACAAAAAAATAATAATATGAAGTGCTCAGTGTGAGTGAGTGTACAGACAGACACACAGACAGACAGACAGACAGACAGACAGACAGACAGACAGACAGACAGACACACCGACAGACAGACAGACAGACACACACACACACACACACACACACACACACACACACACGATCCCCCTTTTAGATTTCTAACCCCACTTAGGATAAGCAATAACCACGCCCTGTGGCGCTGGGATTGGCCAGGAGCAACACTGGAGGGCACGCAGCCCTCTGTGTGAAAGCCATTTATGTGGCGAGGCTGTGTGGAGGAGGAGAACAGCTTCTCCTCCACACAGTTGTGACTCCGTCTCGTCTCTTTCGGGCTGGCACATAGGAACGGGGTCCAGGGACCAGGATCGATCATGTTGGTCACGGGTTTGACTACTGCGGTTTCGATGTCCGCTGCTGTGCAGCAAGTCGATCAGCTCTGCAGCGCGGCGAGGGGGCATTTCAATGGCGTTTCTCCTCTGCAACAAGGAAGCGCGTTTCCTTTCCACCTTCTTCCTAATTTCAAACAACAGCTGCGGTATGTGTTTGATAAGGTGCTGTCGGCTTGAGTTTGAGGTTAGGGACCCGAAACTATGTCACAGGCTGGGTAAGTGTTTCAACTATGCGCTGCACTCATAAAAACAAAAACACGTCAAACACGTCATTGGCGGGGAGGGCTATTTCTGATAACACGTCAAAGACGTCATTGGCGGTGAATGAGTTAAAGTACCTCTCTCTCACTGCTTTCAACATCCATTTTATTACAGCAATATCCACAAGTTACGTGTGCTAATCAGCGCCTTTATTGACTTTTTAATTCATTTTATCTACCAAGTTGGGGTTTTTATGTCATTTTTGACGTGGACTACTACATTAGTTTTAGACTGGGTCTTATTCCTGCGTGGATTGCAGTGGGTTTTAATTTGCCGTGCAATTATGGATTTAATTTACAGTGCAATTATAGCATTTTTCTATTGGATTTAGTGTTCCTGAGTTGAACTCCTAGTGTGCAGTAGAAATATTTTTGGTCAATCCCAGCCAATTCTTATCGGGTACCCATGTTTTAACCATCTTAACAAAAGACTGATTTTGCTGCTACTGTACTCTAGTCCGGGAGCCATGGGGTTGAACCTCGCTTCGTCGGATAAAGTTTTTTTCTCTGCTGATTCTTGTTGTTTGGGGGTACCTATTCAAAATACAGGAGGGTGCCCGGTGAGCACCCTTGAGCATTTTCAGATATTAACCCCTTAAGTGCCAAAATCCCAGAAAAATAAGGATTTATGAGATTTCACGCAAAATACTCAAATCAAATGCATCAAATTTGTTTTCTCCAATGTCTATTCATAAAGGAGGTCATGTACAATGTATTTCATTCCAAATTACATAATATTAACCCTTTTAGGCCGTGCCAGCAAAACGAACTTTTTATGACAATATGGGTCGCGCTGGATGAGAACATCGATTGAGCCTTTGCCATGCACTTCACACAGTTGCACTTATTGGAGTTAGAAGGGTTTTCATCTCCAAAACGTGTCTGGGAAAAGTCTTAAATTTTCCGGTAGAGTGGTTGGGCTCAGTGACCTGTTGCATTTGTCTTTTTTTGCATCCAAATTCCTCAGTGTTCAATGCTAGTGGCAGATTTACATTGAGATTTCCCCACAAGATTGCATGAAAGTGGGCCCTTCTTAACATTCTCAATGAATGCTTCATTCGATGGTGGTAGAGCAGCTAAGTTTGGAACAGGCTGAGATGAAGGCAGTGACTTGGTCAAGGACCTGCTGGAACAGTGCAACCACATTGTCAATGGCCGATAGTTCATACAGTTTTGAGGACTTTGATGACAGAGCCTTTTCCATAGTAAGACGCTACAGTTTTGCATCCCAATATGGCATGGGCTGGTAAAAGGTTCTTCACAACTTGTGAATGCTTGGCCAGTGTTGACTTCATTTCCACTATTGCCCTTTCCTTGTGGGGCGATTCCATGATGTGTGGTACATCCAGTCCTTCCTGATGGTAATGGTGAAGGAGTAGGATGAACACATCTGTGTCATCAGAAACCACTGAGATTTACTATGCTTCTCCAGCACACTGGACCTTTTGGACAATGTTGGTGTCAGCTTCTTCCTGCTGATTTTGTAGATCGTATCGGCTCCTTCTTTCTTCCAACCTGATCTCAATGGGGCATGGCTCCTCCCCTGTCACCTCCCCATGTCACATGGCTCCTCCCCTGTCACCACCAACTTGTAGATGGAAAAGTTTGGGTCAGTTCCTCACATAAGAGCTAAGAGATGGTGTTTCTAGCTGTCCCCTGTCTCTCTGACATCTCGTGTGATGGACTTGACACTGTAATCATGTCTCATAGGTATGAAGTCAGTCGTGTCATAACATTTTAGATTAAATCAGTTATGATGCCATCAGCTGGCCAGTGGATGGTCCAAAGAAGGGCTGATCCATCAATGACAGTGACATCTGCAACACTGGCATTCCTCCTGGAGATTTTGACTTGGAGTGACTTCTTCAGTGTAGACTTGGATTTACAAATTCACATTCCATCCTCGGTAAACATGGCAGTTGGGACTGGTGCCAGCTCATAGGCGAGGACATCCTTCATGTGAACTTCATGGTCAATAGACAACAGTGTGATTACGCTTGAATCGATGGCATTTAGGTCATAAATTGTGGAGATGCCAACTTGGATTGATTTGGTTGTTGTCATTGTCTTCACTTTGTTTGAGATGGTGAGACTTTGTTTGAGATGGTGTTGTAAGATCCCTCTGGCCAGGTCTTCTCAAAATCTTCTAACATTGCCTCCCAAGGGAGCTGGAAGTGGGGTGCTGAGGGTGCTGCAGCACCCCCTACCTAAAAGTACTTCCAGCGCCACTGGTGCTGCAGCACCCCCTACCTAAAAGTACTTCCAGCGCCACTGGCTTGCTGCCTTTTGGGGGGCATGCAGCCTGGTTAGTGCCACAGAAAGCCTCTAGCTATTTCTAGTCCAGCAGAGGAAACGTTCTGACCAACAGGCCGGCACTGGCAGGAGACAGATTACTTGAAGAAGCCTCCTGTGGCTCTGCCTTCGGGAACGGCAGCATTGGTTGAGGCTCAGCCTTTGGATTGTGCGGAGCCTTCTGGTGCTCCGCTCTCTGAGCTTGCGACACCCCCTTTGGCTCCTTCTTCCAAGTTTGGAGTGTCCGCTGAGACTCCACCTTCGGAGCCAGCAGAATTTGAAGTGTTGCGTCAGAGACACCGTCTTTGGTGGTCCCCACCGGACCGTGACATCTTTTGATGGTCTCATTGGACGCCAGGTGGCGCCCGTAGAGGGGAGGGTACTGTTAGGATGATGTCATCATTCCTACTATGATGTCATAGATCACTGATGATGTCACAGACGGTGATGTCATGATTCATAACTGTCTTAAATCATGCCTCTCGGATGGTCTCACTGATGATGTCATAACACAAGGTGATGTCATATTCGGGACCTATAAAGGTTTGCTCTGCAAGTCCTCTGCAGTTGTTCATAGACTAACCTCACGGCAACCTTCTGCACAGTTTCCATCTTCGAACCTTGCAGACTCAGCTATCAAGTGCTACAGCGTTCCTAGTTATCGAGACTTCAGTTTACCAAGTGTGTCTTGGACATTAAGTATCCGCACGTAAATCCACCAGTCTCACAGCATGCCTAACAGTTGCGGTGACCAATCAAATTAGTTCGGGGCGTGGTTTCATCTAAACTTGCTGCCCTCAAGGCCATAATAACGGTCCCTAATCCCAGACACGCCCACTTTCCATTGGTCAAATCAAACTCCTCCACATGCTATGTCCCACCTCTCTACCCTGTTTCAGTTGGAACACGTCACAATAAAAAATCACAGACCCTGAGAATCCAATTTCAATTTCAAAAATTCAGTTTTTTTACACCCCGGACCTTATTTCCAGCTTAAAATATGATGTTTTACTCACCCAGAGAACTTTGGTTTCATTCTGATCACCATAGAAGATATTCAGGTCCGAGTAGAGTCCGAACTGGCCAAAACGGGCGAAAATGGGGCGTACGTAGTACACACTGCAAATAACGTATTTTCTGCAACATAGCGGTTCATATCCTCATAATATCTTGTCCATATGAACGTGAATCCGTCTAGTCTCCTCCGGGCTGCCTCGGGCAGCTTCGGTTTCCTCATCCGGGGTCTGTGAACCCAACAGAGGCATTCCTCCTCTGTTCTCGGCTGTGCAGCGCTTGTTTGTCCCTGGCCTGTTGTTCCTCTCTCTCCTCGTCCGCTCTTCAATTTCGATTAGCTCTTCATCCGTTGTTGTAAACAAGTCGATAGTCACGGGAAAATGGCCCTGGTGCGCGGTGAATCCTGGTAGACAATAGCCAGGTAGACAAAGGAGTCAGCAGGAAACTCAGGAGACTTCAGCAGGACTTGGGGCGAGTGTTGGATTCACAGACCCCAGGTGAGGAAACCGAGGGTGCCCGAAGCTGCCCGACGCAGTCCGGAGGAGACTAGACCCATTCATGTTCATTTATGGATGAGATGATATGAGGATATAAACCGCTACATTGCAGAAAATACGTTATTTACAATGTGTACTACGTATGCCCCGTTCGCCCGTTTTGGCCAGTTCCAGGACTCTACTCGGACCTGAATATCTTCTATGGCGATCAGAATGAAACCAAAGTTATCTGGGTGATTAAAACATCATATTTTAAGCTGGAAATAAGGTCCGGGGTGTAAAAAAAACTGAATTTTCCTTTAAGAAGCACCTGAGAATGTTGATTTTATGTTGAATAAGCATAATAATTTTGTTATCGAGATTGCTGACTTTTTTTTTACAAAAAAATAATAATGACATGACAGAGATGGCCTTGCCTTTTGAGGGCATATATCACAAATGGCACCACTTTAGAATGTGTGTTCTTATTTGAACACAGGTGTATTTCTGGGGTGGCAATTTGAGTCCTTTGCCAGGGCCCGTTCTCAGTTCTTACTGCGCCAACTTTGACGACGTGGTATTTTAAGAGCACAGCACAGCCCACTGCTATGAAGAAATATAGATAAGTACAGATAAACTCCATGACAATGTTTCGCCCGTTTGATAGACTTGATAAAAACATCTTGTCATGATGACAGCGTTGTTCCATGAGATGACAAGAGGAAGGATGGAAGGTGCGCTTACTGATAAGAGAAAATACAATTGCTTCATATTGACGTTCTGATAGGGTGTGTGTGTGTGTGTGTGTGTGTGTGCGTGTGTGCGTGTGCGCGCACGCAAGTGTACGTACGCGCAAAGCATTCATTGTGCAAGTGTGTGTTGGGAAATTTGACTTGTATTGAGATTGTTACCGTTTTTTTTTTGTTTTGCAACAGTTCCATAGTGCTACATTGCATTGTCCAGCAATGTTGGGGTAACTCATTACAAAAGTAACATATTACATGTAATATATTACATTTAGCAGTAACTCAGTAATATAACTTATTACCAATGGAATTTCAGTAATATTATACCAGTTACTTTGTCAAGTAACAAGTTACAAGACAGCTTGCTGCAAGGGAGCTGGAAGTGGGGTGCTGAGGGTGCTGCAGCACCCCCTACCTAAAAGTACTTCCAGCGCCACTGGTGCTGCAGCACCCCCTACCTAAAAGTACTTCCAGCGCCACTGTTGCCTCCCCAATCTTTATGGCACTGTCTACATTGATAGTTGGTAGGGTGATCTTGATGTTCATGATGCTTTCCCCTGGATGTTCATTGGGATCCAATGGATGGAGGCAGGTTTCCAGTTTCTGACAAAGTCTTTGGCATGTCCTTAACCCATGGCTTTAGCCTCCTCCTTGTGATAGAGATGAACCTATCTGTCCTATCCTCTTCCATCTCCTTCATGTCTGACTCAATCTTGCAGCATATATGGTGGCTCAGGGCCCAGATCTTCAGTGCCTCTGGCTTCACGGTAATCCAATTATCCCTCCATCACTGTGGCCGTACCTCATGAAAGTGGACTCTGTGAACTGGTTGCTCCACAGGCCATTCCATATTCCAGTAATGTGTCGCATCACATGCTGCCCCTGGAGAAAATTGCTTTGTGGAGGAAGCTTCTCCATGGAATGAAGATAGTAGAGGCCATACCTGACATGGTTGACATGGCCAGCTGCAAAGTAGTAGGTAAGCATCTTCTGGAATATGGTCAGATGGAGAAGCCAGTCACCCTCACGTTCAGCCCAGATGTATGACATCATCAGCATCATTGGTTTCACCAAGACCTAAACCCAAAGTCTGGCTGTTCTGGTCTGACTCGCAATCTGATCCAAGGCTCTCATCAGGTCATCTGCTTTCTGGAAATTTCTTACCGGAACTCCAGAGAGCCGACTATCAGCCATCAGTGAACATATAGCCCCAACAAAACTCTGGTTTAATGATAACCATGATAAAATTCCTTACGATAACCGTACCGTTTAACATTTTCATTATCATTAAAACCGTGGTACCGTGATACCGTGATTACAGTGCTTTGAAAAACATGGTAAATACTGTCCATCATCAACCAAAGTTGGCAACCGTCTCCCAGGTGCAAACATGCAGCCTTGGAGAAATGATTTCAGTGAGTGTATCAATCCTTTTTGGATCGGAGTTTTCAATATAAAATGTTGTAAAAGGATTTCAGTGAGTCTCTCAGTACTTTTTGAACATTTTCAGCATTTCTTTGCGAATACAGTGATAATACAATAATCGTGATAATTTTGGTCACGGTAATCGTGATGTGAAATTTTCATACCGTTACATCTCTACCCCCAAGACGTTATATAGACGTCCTATAAGTGATGTGTGTCTGTTTGAGGCGAGATGTGAGGCGAGATGTCTGTGAGGTGAGATGCAGTGTCCCAGCCATTTTGACTGGGGTGGCCCAAGTGCACAGACTCAAGCAAGGGTAGCACTGATTGTGGCATTTAGGAAGGATGTAATAAGTACAAAAAAAGTACAAGGAATTGAGAGTAGAGACAGAAAGTGTTATAGCTCAAAGCCGGTGAAACATGCACACACGCGCGCAGTCACGGGAGAAGGGTCTGACTTGTGCAAACATGCACCGCTTCAACACCCGGGAGTGATTTATCAGACTAAAAGTCCTCTGCTTATTTCATGTTTTTATTGGGGGTTGGGGGGCACATGGTGGGTTAATCAAATGGGCTACATTATACATGACACCCTTGCTCCTTTATGAATAAACATTGGAGAAAGCAAATTTGATGCATTTGATGAGTATTTTGCATGAAATCTCATAAATCCCGATTTTTATGGGATTTTGGCACTTAAGGGGTTAATATCTAAAAATGCTCAAGGGTGCTCACCGGGCACCCTCCTGTATTTTGAATAGGTACCCCCAAACTACAAGAATCAGCAGAGAAAAAAACTTTATCAGACGAAACAAGGTTCATCAAAAAAACAGCCTTTGGCTCCCGGACTACTCCGAGATATTCTCGTACAGCAGTCATCGTCACACAGCGTTCGAATCCTCAATAGGTGGAAAACGCTGTTAAAAAAGCTCTCTGTAGCGTCCCCGGTTGAATGATGGTCTGACTCTCCAACTGATGGTTACTAAAGTGTTTATTTTAAACTTGAAGTTGAACCTTGTCCGTGAACCGTAACATACACAGTGTAACACACCGTAAGAGCTACGGAAAGAAAATAAAATACAAACATTACCATCTTTTAGCATTAATTGAAATAAATCACTATTTATATTCCAATCATGAAATATCACATTTTAACCTTTTAATCCCCTTTTAGCTTATGACAATCTCTGATGGAGTGCTACTGGTAAGTATATTAACTTAAGGTAAGTACATTTGAGTTCTATGAAATGAAATATTTATACCGTATTTATAAGTTGCAAGTGCATATTTAACCTTGGGCAATAATATTACAGACACTGTAAAACCCACAAATACTGAATCTCTTGATAGTATAACTTGCAAACTCCACCAATTCCCCCGACCACATTGCCTTGTATACCGTGAAGCTAATGTAGCAGTCATGCTAGCCTAAGCACATTAGCAATAAAACCCAACAGAATAGAACGGCTTCAAAACATGGCTGCAGATGAAACACTACATGAAATGAAAACATGACAAACCTTGTGCCCTTATCAGCCAGGTGCTAAACCAAAATAGCTTATAATTTTCACGTTATTCCTTCTTTCCTTTCAGCATGCGGACACACTTGACGTTGTGACTTCTTCTACTGTCTTTTACCAGCTTATGAGAATACATATAAAATGAATAAACATGAAAAACAACAAATGTGAAATGCTGGACCATACTAAAGGTCATTTACACTCTCCTACCCGTATCCCACCTCCGATTGCAGATCCAAAGATATGATAGTCCGCCTAGTGAAGCCAGTAATTTAGCCGGGGCGGTTAAATGATACTGCTCCGTGAAACAACCGTTTAGAAGCAGTCTTTGCACAGCCTGTGCCGTATTGAGGACAGGAGAAGCTTCCTAGTGCCGACAGGAACCTTGGGAGTTTACGTATTTCATGACATGTTTTGCTTCCCAGGTGCGCTGGATTTGCGTTGATCACTGACAGCCGCATGTGTTGTTTGCTCGCCGCGTGCAAGCGGTGCACCATGATAGTGAGATCAATCAATCAATCAATCAATCAATCAATCAATCTTTATTAGCAGACACAAGGTCCAATATAAACACACAGTAGAAAACAGCAACACAACATCAAAAAAATTACACAATTAACATCAGCACATCAAAAAATACTACAATAAGAGCCTGTACCAATGAGCCCAAATGCTGGACTGATACTTAATTGCACTAAGACAGGGCTGAGTCAGAAGCAAGATTATGATATTCTGAGAAACATTCAGACGACAAATGAACTTATAGGTCAGGTTTCTCAGTAGGGCATGAAAGGTATTGACCCCTACACCACAAAACATTTCACACATCAAACACACCCTGCTGTAAATTCAGTGCAGGCTGTGCAAAGACTGCTTCTAAACGGTTGTTTCACGCAAGCAGTATCATTTTAACAGCGCCGGCTAAATTACTGGCTTCACTAGGCGGAGTATCATATCTTCGGATCTGCAATCGGAGGTCAGATACGGGTAGGAGAGCTTTTTTTACACCGTTTTCCACCTATTGAGGATTCGAACGCTGTGTGACGATGACTGCTGTACGAGAATATATCGGAGTACGGTAGCAGCATCACGTTATGGGGCTAGGCGTTGATCAGCAGCTGCCCGGCAGACTCAACTGCCTGCCCTCAGGATCAGAGGGACAAGGACTGTTTGTTTCCATGCCCTGAACATTGTGTTTTCCATTGTTTGATGTAGTGTTTAATGAATGCTCAGTAGTGTTTTTAGTTGGACTGGCTTGGAGTTAGTCTGATCTGACAACAGTGTTTGGTTTTGACACAGATGAAAGTGTTTTGACAGAAGAGCCCAGCGCAAGGTCCCTATTCAGACTTATTTTACATTATTTGCTGCTCTGTTCTTCATATAGCCTGCTACTAAACTGCAAAATAAGTCTTTTTATTATCTATATCAAAATAAAGCCTTGTTTCCTTGCTCTATTCAGTATCATGCGTCTCTGTGCAGATACTATGTAACAGTTTCCTCTCACTTCTCTACATGCAAGATTTTTTTCTTTCTTTCACCTCTTTTGGCCTGTGTGCTGGAGGCTGAGCCAATCACCCAGCTGACAGGAAGCTGTTTTAACAGGAAACACTCATTGTCGCAGTGGTGTGAAGTTAAGATATTTTATAAAGTTCTAATTGATGTGATCTCCTCTTCATTTGAAAGCTATGCATGCATTCATAAATAAATCAGAGATTGTCAATTCACAATCTTTTTAGAGGCCCCATATCATTTGCACCAATCAAGTGAGACTGATCTGCTCAGAATATGCCATTTTTGCACACTGCACTAAAACTGACACGCATTTCCTGGACTTGATCAAATGAAGACTGGTTCACTAGCAAGGACCACAACACAACAATATATCGTTTCAAGGTTGAATGAAAAGTCAGATGTATGTGTGTACTGTATGTGTGTATTCTGCTCATTTGTTTTAGTAAAAGACTGAGCTGTGAGCAAACTGAATCAAGGCAATCTCATGTGTTTCTAAAACATTTTATTTCTCAATCCAGACAGAATAAGTTGGCAAAATACATTTGATTTATATAGCACTTCTGTTCTTGTTCACTCATAAAAGCAACGTTTGCAATGTGCTTTATCATACGGCATAAAATAAAGAAATGTAACTATACAAAAATAAAAAAATCGCAAAACACATGGCAAAGGTGGTTAAAAATAAAAACACCACAAGAAAATGACAAACCTGCAAAACGACAGTAGGTCAATGAAGGTGTAGTTTGACGTGATTTGAAAGATAATACTGAAGTAGCTTATCTAAGTGCCTCAGGCAGGATGTAGCACAATCTAATCTTACTAACAAAAATCACTTAAGTCTTGAGTTGAGACTGTGGAAAAGAGGAGCTGGTAAATCTACACTTCTACTGGATGCTTAACAAATACTGATGCTGGTCACAACAGACATTCTTGTTCTGAAGCTCTGACAAAAAATGGATGACAAATTGTAAAAGACATGACAATGACAATCTTGGTGTTGGTGTAAAGTCACAATATGTTTTCATTTGAGATGACACAATGTTTGTTTGTTGTTGTTGTTTTTTACCTTTATTTATACAGGGGGAGTCTCACTGAGAGCAATGCTCTCTTTTTCAGGAGCGCCCTGTTCACATTCACACACGCATTCATACCTGGAAGCTGACCAGTACAACCACAGTCTGATCTGCTGGCCACTGATCAGCTCCACTGGAGCAGTTGGGGTTAAGGGCCTTGCTCAAGGGCACCTCAGTGGTGGTAATGAGGGAGGGGCAAGCGCTGCCTTTTCACTTTCCCCACCCAGATTTATCCTGCCGGTCCCGGGGATTGAACCTACGACCTTCCGGTCACAAGCTCGCTTCTCTAACCATTGGGCCACCACTGCCCACTGTTAAGCTCTGAATTATACTCGACCAAGCTCATTGGGGGTGGGGCCCCGCGAGTCTCCGTGCAGACCCCGCGCTGGGGTTGATGCCATTATACTCAGAAAGTGATCAGCATGTATTGTACAATGGTAATATAGTGAGAACAGTCCGTGGAAAAGTCGCAATGAAACGCTATTATGTGCAGTACTGAGTGCGCTTTCACTCTCAAACGACCCCACATCAGCACATAAAGGAATCACCAAACTTGTTTTTACTGAATAGACGTTTTACTTCTCAGCCCTGATTGCCTACTCTGTGATGCTTTTAATCTCTCTCAATAATGCTCTCAACACAACACATTTACTTGGTGAAATGACTAAAAATGAACAGTTGCAAATCAAAGTTTATAGCCTACCACATGGGTCAAGAAATGTGGTGAAAACACAGCTCAGTGTTCAGGGCTCAGTGGCTTGAAAGCGGACATGTTTGGAGAGAAGCCGTGCGCTGCTCGCGCTGTTAGAAAAAAAATCATGCACAAGGCGAGCGCCCGACGGAGCTAGCGAATAACCACGCCCAACAAATTTATGTCATTTGACGCGCCCGGCCCTCGCTCTATGGAGGACCAGGAGAGCCTTACGCTAATGAATAGAGTGTCCCCTTAATAATTATCCAATCGTACAATTAAAAAGAATAATTTCAAAAAGAATTCACAAATGACGTATTAATACATCATTAAAAAGTCGTATTTGGAAAAGGAACTTCAAAAACATCCATTAAACAGTGTATTTCAAAATGGAATTACGAATACATAATTGAAAACATCATTTAATACATCGTTTCCTTATTCCTATTCGAAATAACCAGTTGGAATTGTATTTGAAGTCACTATATTAAATCCCCGATTCGAAATAACGATTGGAAATGCCATTTACCCATTGCATGACACTTTTGGCCTTAGCCTAGAAAAACTGTGTAAAACAATGCAAATTAGACATGTACTTTAATTTTAAATTTGACATACCTTGTAGGCCCTGGAGAGTCTTAAGCTAATAAATAGAGTGTTCCTTTAATAATTATCTAATCGTACAATTAAAAAGAGTAATTTCAAAAAGAATTCACAAATGATGTATTAATACATCATTAAAAAGTCGTATTTGGAAAATGAACTTCAAAAACATCCATTAAACAGTGTATTTCAAAATGGAATTACGAATACATCATTTAAAACATCATTTAAACAGTGTATTTCAAAATGGAATTACGAATACATCATTTAAAACATCATTTAATACATAATTTCCTTATTCCTATTCGAAATAACCATTTGGAATTGTATTTGAAGTCACTATTTCAAAACCAATTCAAAAAACCGATTGGAAAACCATTTCGTTTTAACATGACACTTTTTTGCTCTTTGTCCCCAGCCAAACAGTGTCAATCATGAATCCATGGTCCTAATGCAAATGAGCCATGTAACAGGCTCTCTGATTGGCTAGAGAGCTTTGAGCTTTCTCTGGGTGTGAACACAAAGAGGCAGTCCACTGAGCCAGGCTCTTTCGCGCCTCAAAGCTCTCTAGCCAATCAGAGAGCCTGTTACATGGCTCATTTGCATTAGGGGGCTCAATTCACAATTGACACTGTTTGGCTGGTGACAAAGAGCAAAAAAGTGTCATGTTAAAATGAAATGGTTTTCCAAACGGTTTTTTGAATTGGTTTTGAAATAGTGACTTCAAATACAATTCCAAATGGTTATTTCGAATAGGAATAAGGAAATGATGTATTAAATGATGTTTTAAATGATGTATTCGTAATTCCATTTTGAAATACACTGTTTAAATGATGTTTTAAATGATGTATTCGTAATTCCATTTTGAAATACACTGTTTAATGGATGTTTTTGAAGTTCCTTTTCCAAATACGACTTTTTAATGATGTATTAATACGTCATTTGTGAATTCTTTTTGAAATTACTCTTTTTAATTGTACGATTAGATAATTATTAAAGGAACACTCTATTCATTAGCTTAAGACTCTCCAGGGCCTACAAGGTATGTCAAATTTAAAATTAAAGTACATGTCTAATTTGCATTGTTTTACACAGTTTTTCTAGGCTAAGGCCAAAAGTGTCATGCAATGGGTAAATGGCATTTCCAATCGTTATTTCGAATCGGGGATTTAATATAGTGACTTCAAATACAATTCCAACTGGGTATTTCGAAAAGGAATAAGGAAACGATGTATTAAATGATGTTTTCAATTATGTATTCGTAATTCCATTTTGAAATACACTGTTTAATGGATGTTTTTGAAGTTCCTTTTCCAAATACGACTTTTTAATGATGTATTAATACGTCATTTGTGAATTCATTTTGAAATTATTCTTTTTAATTGTACGATTGGATAATTATTAAGGGGACACTCTATTCATTAGCGTAAGGCTCTCCTGGTCCTCCATATCGCTCCACCCACGCGCCCTTCACGGCAGGGTGAGCATAATTCAAGCTTTAGAAGTCAATCACTTTTTCGCAGGCCCAGTATTGCAATGAGTCACAACTGCCATCATTCCAGCTGTTTAGTCCTTGATTATAAAATGTGTCAACACAGTCTGCATTCCTAACACGTTGGTAGTGATCATTGGGCTGGCCTGTGGCTGTGTTCCAGAACCTGTTTAAAAAAGAAGAAAAATAGTCAACTGTACTAGATGGAAAATAAGATGCACAATGCATTATCATTATCAGGCCAACCTGTTGACTGTTTACTGTTAAATAGGACTGAAGAATGAATGTCTTACTTTGTGCTGTTCAGAGGTTTACCATCCACCCATTTCCAGACTCCCTCCTCAGCCCTGTCACTCAAACCAATCCAGATTACCTTCTTCAAGGAATTGATGAATTTCTGTTGAATCGTTTCAAAGACAAATGACATCACACACTGAAGCACTCAAACAAAGTGTGGAATGTGAGAGTTTTAATCCAACTTGCAATTAAACACCCTCTAAACTTTAGAGTCTAAAGAGACTTTTACAATCAAACAGCAAATTTAGGAGAAAAAAATGTGTTGCCACTTTTCCCTTTACCTGTTCTTCTTCAGTGTTTATGATGACCAGGTGTGCTCCTCTCTGTATGCACTCCTGCCTGCTGTCCTCCCAGGTCTTTTGATCAGTAGAAATGTAGTAAAAACTGTTGCTGAATGAGCTGCATCCTCCATCTTTACAGAAACGCTCTGCAAGAGGAAAGGATCTTAAGAGCAGCAAATAAAAGCACAATGCATATGCACACAAATGTAGAGTACATGCAAGTTCATGAATGTAAAACACACACACACACACACACGAACACACACACACACACACACACACACACACACACACACACACACACACACACACACAGGCTCTATTGCCCTATTTGCACAGGATCAGTATTATCTGGGGACCTCTGGTAATTTGCAATAGCTTTGCGTGTTAAGACTCACTGAGCTCAAAACAAGTCTTTCTCTTTTCAGCCCAGGTCTTGTTGAGGGTCTTTGTGTTTTCAGCCCAGGTCTTGTTGAGGGTCTTTGTGTTTTCAGCCCAGGTCTTGTTGAGGGTCTGCAGTTTGTAGAGGGATTCTTCTGCTAGTCTTCCATCAGTCTTTGTATCTGCACAGGAAATCCAAAACAGTGGTTAAATTTAGGTAGAGACAAATATACAAAATGGATGCTGAAGAGGGCAAATCTAATGTGTGATAGAGGAAGTGAATGGCTCACAGTGGACCACAACGCCTATAAGACCAGCCAGTAGGAGAAGACACATCAGCAGAAGACACACTACAGTCACCCTGTAGGGCTTGGTCACTGGCTGGATAACATCACCTGTAAGAACAAGACAGACCGGCCATGTTTTAGTAACACAAGCACCAGAGGGACTGTTACAGCTACTGAATATTGCTGTTTATTACAACATGACTGGCTATTTTCTGTTTTGCCGTGTGTGTGTGTGTGTGTGTGTGTGTGTGTCTGTGTGTGTGTGTGTGTGTGTGTGTGTGTGTGTGTGTGTGTGTGTGTGTGTGTGTGTGTCACTGGCGCCGGAACAAGGGGGACATGGGGACATTTTGTCCCCCTTAAAATTTTGTCCCCCTAAATTTTTTTTTTTTTTTTAAATCTGAGGGGGCAACTGCCCCTGACGCTTAGAGCCCACTTTACACTGTTTACACATACTGTGACACTTGTTAAAGCCGTGATCATTGTGGGATTATTACACCTGAGAGACAGACAGACCTGGACTCTGTACTGCACTCACTGTCATTGGCTGCTGCTATAATCGTATACGGTTATTGTTATTTTATTTTTGTGTTGAGATGACAAGTTTTGCACTGTGTTTCGAAGTGATAATATTAATAATAATAATAAGTTAAGTGTTTCTGCCTGTGTTGCTGTCTGTTGTAGTGTAATTATAAAATGACCTAAAGGGAGAGCAGGTCACCAAGTGAGTGAGAAAAGGAACAATACTGAATAATTACATCACTACAGTATAATCCTAATGTTAATTTAAAATGAGATATTCATCTAAATATGGCTAAAAATCATCCAAACGTCCATAAAAAAAAAAAAAAAAAAAAATTGTGTCCCCCTTATTGCAAACTCGTTCCGGGGCCACTGGTGTGTGTGTGTGTGTGTGTGTGTGTGTGTGTGTGTGTGTGTGTGTGTGTGTGTGTGTGTGTGTGTGTGTGTGTGTGTGTGTGTGTGTGTGTGTGTGTGTGTGTGTGTGTGCCCGTTCGTTTGTGCTACTCACCTAGTTGCTGATCTGGTGTGTTCTCCGTATTTGATCTGGGGTCACGTCCCCCATAGTTGTCTAAACTTTCATAGTGGTCCACTACCCTCGCATTGTCTAAACTTTCATAGTGGTCCACTACCCTCGCATTGTCTAAACTTTCATAGTGGTCCACTACCCCCTCCTCCACCTCGTCGCTCCCTCCAGCTGTGGCTAAGTCCCTCTCTTCCCTCTCTCGTAGATGCTCCTCTCTTTCCAGAGGATCTTCGTTGTCATAGATGTGAACGTGCTCGGACATCTCCATCTTCTGTCTCAATCATCAGCTACTGGGTGTGAGTGAGTGTGAAAGAAGGTAAAGAACACAGAGATACAAAGAGCTGTGTTAAACAGGATGTGGTTTCAGAGAAGCATGTATAGGCATTACCACACCTCTCAGAGTTTCAACCAGTATTATTTTTGAGTACAGAAACTCCCCGCCAACACTAAGGACTTTGATGAGCCCCTAGTGAAAAAGTTATATCAAGCCAAAGGGATACTAGGGGAAAAGTTCTGTCTTGCCCAAGTCTCAATTTCAACAATCACCAAATTGCTCAGTGGTCTGGACTCTAATATAACCACTGGCTTGGATGCCATCCCAGCCAGGTTCCTCTGAGATTCTGTAGAGGTTATTGCCCCTTATGTTACTCACATCATACATCTCTCAATCTCATAATCCAACATCCCACTAGAATCTGAAAAGGCAAGAGTTACAGCTTTATATAAAAAGGGCAGTATGAAGAAGCAAAGTAACTATAGGCCTGTTTCGATTTTAAGTGTCCTAAGTAACATCTTAGAGAGAGCGGTCTAACAGATTTTTAATTATGTTAACCTGAATATTTTATATGATTTTCAATCAGGTTTTAGACAATTTATAAACAAAATCCATTCAGCTTTTTTGTGAGTGGCTTCACTTTTCGCCCTGCCCAGGGCCGTTTCTGACCCTTTTGCGGCCCTATAGAGACACTGCATGAAATAGGCCACGCCCATCACGGGGGAAATCACTCCGTTACTCCCATAGACCAGCGTAATTTTCCTTGAATTAAACATACTGCAGCTAAATGCTGTTGTGTGGTGGGCTGCTCAGTGAGGGAGCCTATAGGGTTTCAGCCCTGTGTTGCAACCGAGGGGGCAGGCAGGCTTACCAGTATGTGGGTTGTGACTAGTCTCAGTCAAGACTTGTCAATGCCGCCCTCTAGAGGCCATGTGATGAAGCACATCATGAGTAAGAGGTTGGTTGGATGAGCAGCAGCAGACTGGCAGGAGACTGCCCAGTAGAACAGCCCTGGCAGCTCCAGCTCAGGTGCTACCAACTAAGGTAACGACCCACTCAGCTCTGCCAATCAGCAACCTGTAACAGACAGCACAGCAGAACAGCAAGACAGGCCTACAGTGGGTGGAGTCAGCAAACCATGAATTCAGACTCACAACACCACCTTCTGGGCACTAAAGGGAACTTTCACCCCCAAAAAGGGCCCCTCTCCATGATAGGAATAAAAAATAGATACAAATCCTATACGTAGGCTACATCAAAATATATTTAATGGCTTAATGACAGCGCACGGTGGCACAGTGGTACAGTGGTAGTGATGTCACCTCACAGCAAGAAGGTCCTGGGTTTGATTCCCGGCTGGGACGCTCAGGGTGTGTCCCCGCCCCATGTCTTCAGTGCCTACTGCCCAGGTGGGCTATCTCATGAAAAGGGCCTTTCTGTGTGGAGTTTCCTCCATCTAAGAACCCCCCATGAAAATCATGCAGAGGATCGTCACCTGACCAGTGACGGCTGAGCAGAAGTTGGGCCCGCTCAGTGTGAGCTGGAGTGTGGGGGTCGACAGAGTGAGGAAAAAGCTGCCCACCGCTCCTGGCCTGCTCCGAGGAGGAAGGACAAGCCAGGATTATATTTCACCAGCCACTGTGTGTGTGTGTGTGTGTGTGTGTGTGTGTGTGTGTGTGTGTGTGTGTGTGTGTGTGTGTGTGTGTGTGTGTGTGTGTGTGTGTGTGCGCGCGTGTGTGTGTGTGCTTTACCAAGTGTCTGGTCGGTCGATATTCTGATTTACAGATCTATTAAAACATCTGATCTCATTTACATTTTGTCTTTATCTGTTTCCAGGACTTTATTTTTTTAATGTATGTAGGTGCTGAATCTGCTGAGTTATGATTTATTTTATGCAAAATGCATTGACTGTATTGTAAACAATAGGGAAAACATCTAGAGCTCCATGCCCTGAACATTGTGTTTTTCATTGTTTGATGTAGTGTGTAATGAATGCTCAGTAGTGTTTTTAGTTAGACTGGCTTGGAGTTAGTCTGATCTGACAACAGTGTTTGGTTTTGACACAGATGAAAGTGTTTTGACAGAAGAGCCGAGCACAAGATCTCTATTCAGACTTGTTTTACATTATTTGCTGCTCTGTTCTTCATATAGCCTGCTACTAAACTGCAAAATAAGTCTTTTTATTATCTATATTCAAATAAAGCCTTGTTTTCTTGCTCTATTCAGTATCATGCGTCACTGAACAGATACTATCTAACAGTTTCCTCTCACTTCTCTACATGCAAGATTTTTTTTCTTTCTTTCACCTCTTTTGGCCTGCGTGCTGGAGGCTGACCCAATCACCCAGCTGACAGGAAGCTGTTTTAACAGGAAACACTCATTGTGGCAGTGGTGTGAAGTTAAGATATTTTATAAAGTTCTAATTGATGTGAGATGCATAAACTACCTGGCATTGTAAATCAACATCTCCTCTTCATTTGAAAGCTATGCATGCATTCATAAATAAATCAGAGATTGTAAATTCACAATCTTTTTAGAGTTGACATATCATTTGCACAATCAAGTGAGACTGATCTGCAGAAGTTGCCCATGCTCAGAATATGCAGTTTTTGCACACTGCACTAAAACTGACACGCATTTCCTGGACTTGATAAAATGAAGACTGGTTCACTAGCAAGGACCACAACAACAAAGGCAATCTCATGTGTTTCTAAAACATTTTATTTCTCAATCCAGACAGAATAAGTTGGCAAAATACATTTGATTTATATAGCACTTCTGTTCTTGTTCACTCATAAAAGCAAAGTTTGCAATGTACTTTATCATACGGCATAAAAGAAAGAAATGTAAACTATACAAAAATAAAAAATGGCAAAGCACATGGCAAAGGTGGTTAAAAAGAAAAACACCACAAGAAAATGACAAACCTGCAAAACGACAGTAGGTCAATGAAGGTGTAGATTGACGTGATTTGAAAGATAATACTGAAGTAGCTTATCTAAGTGCCTCAGGCAGGATGTAGCACAATCTAATCTTACTAACAAAAATCACTTAAGTCTTGAGTTGAGACTGTGGAAAAGAGGAGCTGGTAAATCTACACTTCTACTGGATGCTTAACAAATACTGATGCTGGTTACAACAGACATTCTTGTTCCGAAGCTCTGACAAAAAATAGATGACAAAGTGCTTTACAAACAATCAAAGACGATCCCCTAAATCTCTGAATGACAATGACAATCTTGGTGTTGGTGTAAAGTCACAATATGTTTTCATTTGAGATGACACAATGAGTGCGTTTACATGCAGACAATAAACTGTTTATTAGCGGATTTCTGGAGTTACCTGATTATTCAAATGGTCATGTAAACAGCATAAACTGATAAGCTTTATCCGTTTATGGCCGTTATCAGGTTATGAATAAACCGATAAACATACCTAGGTTTTTGGCCAATAACCTGTCTTTTGAGTGCATGTATACAGCGTATCAGGTTTCTTGTGGGTTTATACATTTGCGCATGTACAAGTTGCATGTAAAAAGTTGAATTACCGCCGCCTTCTGGAGAGAAATCCGACTAATTGACTGAATCATGTAAACCCGGGTTTTTCCTATTGTCGGATTATTAAAGTGCATGTAAACGCAGAAATCAGATTATTGCCATAAACTGATTACTCACAGTTATCAGTTTATTGGTGTGCATGTAAACGCACTCATTGTTAGAAGTCAAACACTTTTTCGCAGCCCCAGTATTGCAATGAGTCACATCTGGCATCATTCCAGCTGTTTAGTTCTTTATGATAATACATGTGAACACAGTCTGCATTTATTACACCTTGGTAGTGATCATTGGGCTGGCCTGTGGGCCAGAACCTGTTTAAAAAAGAAGAAGAAAAATAGTCAACTGTACTAGGTGGAAAATAAGATGCACAATGCATGATCATTATCAGGCCAACCTGTTGACTGTTTACTGTTAAATAGGACTGAATAATGAATGTCTTACTTGGTGCTGTTCAGAGGTTTACCATCCACCCATTTCCAGATTCCCTCCTCATCTCTGTCACTCAAACCAATCCAAATGATCTTGTTCAAGGAATTGATGAATTTCTGTTGAATTGTTTCAAAGACAAATGACATCACACACTTGTGAAGCACTCAAACAAAGTGTGAAATGTGAGAGTTTTAATCCAACTTCATCAAATTAAACACCCTCTAAAGAGACTTTTACAATGAAACAGCAAATTTAGGAGAGAAGAAAACGTGTTGCCACTTTTCCCTTTACCTGTTCTTCTTCAGTGTTTATGATGACCAGGTGTGCTCCTCTCTGTATGCACTCCTGCCTGCTGTCCTCCCAGCTCTTTCCATCAGTAGAAATGTAGTAAAAACTGTTGCTGAATAAGCTGCATCCTCCATCTTTACAGAAACGCTCTGCAAGAGGAGAGCATCTTAAGAGCAGCAAATAAAAGCACAATGCATATGCACACAAATGTACAGTACATGCAAGTTCATGAATGCAAAACACACACACACACACACGCACACACACACACACACACACACACACACACACACACACTCACACACACACACACACACACACACACACACACACACACACACACACACACACACACACACACACACACACACACACACACTCAGAGTAAAACCCTATTTGCATGGGATCAGTATTATCTGGGGACCTCTGGTAATTTGCAATAGCTTTTTGCGCAAGCTCGTGTGTGTGTGTGTGTGTGTGTGTGTGTGTGTGTATGTGTGTGTGTGTTAAGACTCACTGAGCTCAAACCAAGTCTTTCTCTTTTCAGCCCAGCAGGTCTTGTTGAGGGTCTTTGTGTTTTCAGCCCAGGTCTTGTTGAGGGTCTTTGTGTTTTCAGCCCAGGTCTTGTTGAGGGTCTGCAGTTTGTTGAGGGATTCTTCCTCTAGTCTTCCATCAGTCTTTGTATCTGCACAGGAAATCCAAAACAGTGGTTAATAGGTAGAGACAAAAACTACAAAATGGATGCTGAAGAGGGCAAATCTAATGTGTGATAGAGGAAGTGAATGGCTCACAGTGGACCACAACGCCTATAAGACCAGCCAGTAGGAGAAGACACATCAGCAGCAGACACACTACAGTCACCCTGCAGGGCTTCTTCACTGGCTGGATAACATCAGCTGTAAGAACAACAAGACAGACCGGCCATGTTTTATTAACACAAGCACCAGAGGGACTGTTACAGCTACTGAATATTGCTGTTCATTACAACATGACTGGCTATTTCCTGTTTTTGTCATATGTGTGTGTGTGTGTGTGTGTGTGTGTGTGTGTGTGTGTGTGTGTGTGTGTGTGTGTGTGTGTGTGTGTGCAACGGCGCTGGAAGCACGGTGCGGTGGGCGCTGCAGCACCCCCTGGTGGCAAGAGATCTAAATAAATATATATATATATATACCGTAAATTCCGGACTATAAGCCGCACCTTTTTTCCCGTTTTTTGGCCTTTTTTGGCCCCTGCGGCTTATATAACGGTGCGGCTTATCTATGGATTTTTTCCAAAAAAAAAAAAATCTCTCTTTTTTAGCACTCTTTCTAACTATAAATCCTATATAACTATAATAAGTTTTAATTTCCTCTCTTGCCCTCTTTTCACCACACTGTATGACACTGTATGACACTGTGTGCACTGTAAAAAACAACACAGGTGGTGTTGTGTTATGTTGTTTTGTTGAAATGTTAATAAATGGGAGCTTCCTCAAAGAGCCATCTCTTTCCCGACAATCCCCTCTGTGCATGAACCCTTACATATGGTAATTAAACATTAAAACACAATTAAAAAAAAAAAAAAAAAAAATACCATTAAAACACCCGCGGCTTATAGTCCGGTGCGGCTTATATAAGAAAAAAATAGTCAACTTTGCAGGTGCGGCTTATACACCGGTGCGGCTTATAGTCCGGAATTTACGGTATATATTTTTACAGTGCACCTGAACGCAACATGCAAAATACCCGCTGAATAAGTGTCCAAATGTTCATGTAATTCTGGCCAATACTCCACTTCTGTTATAACATTTCAGTCTGGAAGATATAATCTTTATGACTAAAAGGCTAAATGAATAGCTTAGAAAATGAATAGCCCCGGGGGCCCATGGTACTATTAATCCAGCCCTAGATATATGGGAGGAATAGCAGGTAGGCTATCACTGTCCCTGAGTCCTGAGGGTAAATTGAGTAATGCTGCAGAGAAGAGGAGAAGACACTGAATAATGACATCACAACAGTATAATCCTAATGTTATTTTAAAATGAATTATTCCTCTAAATATGGCTAAAAGTCCAAAAAGGGTGGGAGAGAGAATGAGGATTCCAACACAGCAGTGGGAGCAAGTGGTGACATGGAGGTGAGTGAGAAAAGGTGACTGAATAATGACACAACAGTCTAATCTTAATGTTAATATTCCTCTAATCTGGCGACAAAGTGCCCTTTTTTTTTTCAAATTTTCCGGCGCCCGCAATGTTGAATCGGTGGCTACGGCCTTGCAGCACCCCCTACCTAAAAGTACTTCCAGCGCCACTGTGTGTGTGTGTGTGTGTGTGTGTGTGTGTGTGTGTGTGTGTGTGTGTGTGTGTGTGTGTGTGTGTGTGTGTGTGTGTGTGTGTGTGTGTGTGTGTGTGTGTGCCTGTTTGGTTGTGCTACTCACCTAATTGCTGATCTGGTGTGTTCTCCGTATTTGATCTGGGGTCACTTCCCCCATAGTTGTCTAAACTTTCATAGATGACCACTACCCTCTCCTCCACCTCGTCGCTCCCTCCAGCTGTGACTAAGGCCCTCTCTTTCCTCTCTCGTAGTTGCTCCTCTCTTTCCAGAGGATCGTCGTTGTCGTAGATGTGAACGTGCTCAGACATCTCCATCTTCTGTCTCAATCATCAGCTACTGGGTGTGAGTGAGTGTGAAACCAGTAAACAACACCGAGATACAAAGAGCTGTGTTAAACAGGATGTGGTTTCACAGAAGCATGCGCTGCTGTCGTGCAGAAACCTTGTATCTCCAAAAAAGCTTTTTTTCACAAGGAAGAAAAAACGTTCACATTTTAATATACAGTGTAATAGTAATAACATTAACCAGTAATATAACATCTTTCACTGGTCCAAAGTACCTGAAACTTTCACAGGTTATTTTTTGGTAGCGTACCCCCTAAATCCATTTATGAAATAAAAAGATAATGGCCAAATTTGGAGATACAAGGTTTCCACCTGACAGCAGCGACATTATCACGCGCACCAGTTGCCCAGGTCTGAACTAAGGTAATGACCCACTTAGCTCTGCCAATCAGCAACCTGTAACAGACAGCACAGCAGAACAGAACAGCAAGACAGGCCTACAGTGGGTGGAGTCATCACACCATGAATTCAGACTCACAACACCACCTTCTTGGCACTAAAGAGAACTTTCACCCCCAAAAAGGGCCCCTCTCCATGATAGGAGTAAAAAATAGATACAAATCCTATACGTAGGCTACATCAAAATATATTGAATGGCTTAATAACAGCACAAACTGCAAAATAAGTATGTTTTTTATGATCCATGTCCAAATAAAGCCTTGTTTCCTTGCTCCATTCAGTATCATGCGTCTCTGTGCAGATACTAACAGTTTCTCCTCACTTCTCTACATGCAAGATTGTTTTTTCACCTTTTTTGGCCTGAGTGCTGGAGGCTGAGCCAATCACCCAGCTGACAGGAAGCCGTTCTAACAGGAAACACTCATTGTGGCAGTGGTGTGAAGTTAAGATATTTTATAAAGTTCTAATTGATGTGAAGATACATTGTAAGTCAACATCTCTTCATTTGAAAGCTATGCATGCATTCATAAATAAATCAGATTGTAAATTAACAATTTTTAGAAGTCCCATATCATTTGCACAACCGAGACTGATCTGCTGAAGTTGCCCACTAAAACTGATGTGGTAACCTCACAGTAAGTGAGCCACTGGTGTTTAACCTCGACTATACCACCTTCAGTTTCATTGAGCAGAAGGAGCTCAACACCAAGAATGTATTCGAAAACACCCATTAACTGACTGGTTCTTAAAATTCACCCAGAATGAGGCATGAATCAAGTTTAGCCAAAGATAGTTTTTAATACAATACATGTTCAGGGTACAAGATATATATACACACATGTTAAAAAGTTAAATTGCTCGGACAGGTATGCTATCTTCCTCTGGCCACAGCATCCGCCCGGGTGCTCGAAGTGCCTGAGTGCACGCCCGCACTCTTCTACAGCAGCGGTGTGCCTGTGAGAGTAGAGAGAGCGAGAAGAAAAACCACAGCACCACAAGACAGCATGCAAGAACAAATCACACTTTAAAACGGAAGGGGGGAACATGCAGTCCCCCGACTACTACAAACCCCATGTGCACACTTGTTCCTTATCACTACACCACCTGAGTACAAGTCAAGTCAAGTTTATTTGTATAGCACATTTCATACACAGAGGCAATTCAAAGTGCTTCACATAAAATGGTTGACAGGAAAATAAAATAAAAGAGAATAAAATGGACATTTAAAAGCATCACAACAAAACTTTAAAAAGAGTATAAAAAGTGCATTAAGCAACAGGCGCAGCAGTTGCAGAAAGAGCTACAAGATTGCCCTCATACACCAGCACCACACCAGAAGCTGCTACGGGGTCGGAACGGCACTCTGCAAGCTACCAAGGACCAGGACGCGCCCTGCCACAGCGAGACGGTGGCCAACTAGAGGAGTACAATGAGAACAGAACATTTAGCACATAACCACACCACGCACAGTGGTATTAAATGGTTTCACAATACAAGATGGATAGCAACGAAAATCAAAACCCTAAGGAGACAGTGGCTGATCCGGCATATAGTCTCCCCGCCTGGATTTCTGAGTTGTGGTATTTGGCACTGCCAACATACCCAGGTTAAGTCTCCTGCCTGCACAAGACGTTTGATGGAATTTAACAATTGGTCAGGCCTCCCGACTCACTGGCTTGAGTCTGTGGGCGTAAAGGGAGAATTTAGGACACAATCACCACCACACATGAAGAGTCAGGTCATAAAACTAAACATTGGTGTTTACCCACTTTGATTAGGAGCAATTATTACCTAACAGTGGCATGACCTGTCTGAGAGGTCCACACCCGTTGAAAGTCAAGCCAACTCTGGCTCCCTGCTCCCTCATGGAGTAATAAGCTTCCCCCCCCACACACACAGGCAGTGGTGGTGATTGCACCTGTAATTGGCGACCAGCCCTGTTCAATCAGGTCCAGGGCACCACACTGACTTATAGTGAACGCATTTCCTGGACTTGATCAAATGAAGACTGGTTCACTAGCGACGACCACAACACAACAATATATAATTTAAAGGTTGAATGAAATGTCAGATGTGTGCATGTGTGTATGCTGAGGTGAAGATGGAGGAGGATGTCATCTGTTAGGCTGGTCTGGGAGGACGTGCTGAAGACCGGGCGGAGGGAGACTCCGTATGGGGGTTCCATCTCAGGCGTGTTCCTGCCCGAGCTGATGAGAGAACCCCCAGACGGAACCTAGAATGAGATGTGAGAGAGGTATGCACCAGATTGAATAAGAAGGAATGAGGGATGTGAGGATGAGGGATGAGGTAGGAAGGTGGGTGGATGAAGGTAAGTGAGGGTGGGTCGAGATATTTGAGACAGACAGGGCAGGATGGATTCACCAGGTATAAGTAACCTTGCCAGGTAAATTAGAGTAGTGGTTGAGGCGTGGCCCTGCTCCCAAACCTAAGTTAACAGGTCAACTTCCATTTCTTCTCACATGGATTCAGAACTGATTCACAGCATCATGTATGGTCAATTTTGCTCATTTGTTTTAGTAAAATACTGTAAAAGACTGAGCTGTAAGCCAACTGAATCAAGGCAATCTCATGTGTTTCTAAAACATTTTATTTGTCAATCCAGACAGAATAAATTGGCAAAATACATTTGATTTATATAGCACTTCTGTTCTTGTTCACTCATAAAAGCAAAGTTTACAATGTACTTTATCATACGGCATAAAAGAAAGAAATGTCAACTATACAAAAATTAAAAATGGCAAAGCACATGGCAAAGGTGGTTAAAAATAAAAACACCACAAGAAAATGACAAACCTGCAAAACGACAGTAGGTCAATGAAGGTGTAGTTTGACGTGATTTGAAAGATAATACTGAAGTAGCTTATCTAAGTGCCTCAGGCAGGATGTAGCACAATCTAATCTTACTAACAAAAATCACTTGAAGTCTTGAGTTGAGACTGTGGAAAAGAGGAGCTGGTAAATCTACACTTCTACTGGATGCTTAACAAATACTGATGCTGGTCACAACAGACATTCTTGTTCTGAAGCTATGACAAAAAATAGATGACAAAGTGCTTTACAAACAAAAGACGATCCCCATAATCTCTGAATGACAATCTTGGTGTTGGTGTAAAGTCACAACATGTTTTCATTTGAGATGACACAATGTTAGAAGTCAATCACTTTTTCGCAGGCCCAGAATTGCAATGAGTCACATCTGGCATCATTCCAGCTGTTTAGTTCTTGATTAAATAATATGTGAACACAGTCTGCATTCATTACATCATGGTAGTGATCATTGGGCTGGCCTGGGTTCCAGAAACTGTTTAAAAAAGAAGAAGAAAAATAGTCAACTGTACTAGATGGAAAATAAGATCCACAATGCATTATCATTATCAGGCCAACCTGTTGACTGTTTACTGTTAAATAGGACTGAAGAATGAATGTCTTACCCTGTGCTGTTCAGAGGTTTACCATCCACCCATTTCCAGACTCCCTCCTCATCCCTGTCACTCAAACCAATCCAAATAATCTTCTTTAAGGAATTGATGAATTTCTGTTGAATCGTTTCAAAGACAAATTACAACACACACTTGTGAAGCACTCAAACAAAGTGTGGAATGTGAGAGTTTTAATCCAACTTCATCCAATTAAACACTCTAAACTTTAGAGTCTAAAGACACTTTTACAATCAAACAGCACATTTAAGAGAAACAAAAACGTGTTGCCACTTTTCCCTTTACCTGTTCTTCTTCAGTGTTTATGATGACCAGGTCTGCTCCTCTCTGTATGCACTCCTGCCTGCTGTTCTCCCAGCTCTTTTGATCAGTAGAAATGTAGTAAAAACTGTTGCTGAATAAGCTGCATCCTCCATCTTTACAGAAACGCTCTGCAAGAGGAGAGCATCTTAAGAGCAGCAAATAAAAGCACAATGCATATGCACACAAATGTACAGTACATGCAAGTTCATGAATGCAAATGCGCACGCGCGCACACACACACACACACACACCCACACACACACATGCACACACACACACACACACACACATACACAAAACTGTACACACACACACACACACACACTGACACACAGCTTATCTGTGTGTGTGTGTGTGTGTGTGTGTGTGTGTGTGTGTGTGTGTGTGTGTGTGTGTGTGTGTGTGTGTGTGTGTGTGTGTGTGTGTGTGTGTGTTTAGACTCACTGAGCTCAGACCAAGTCTTTATCTTTTCAGCCCAGGTCTTGTTGAGGTTCTGCAGTTTGTTGAGGGATTCTTCTGCTAGTCTTCCATCAGTCTTTGTATCTGCGCAGGAAATCCAAAACAGTGGTTAAATTTAGGTAGAGACAAATATACAAAATGGATGCTGAAGAGGGCAAATCTAATGTGTGATAGAGAAAGTGAATGGCTCACAGTGGACCACAACGCCTATAAGACCAGCCAGTAGGAGAAGACACAGCAGCAGCAGACACACTACAGTCACCCTGTAGGTCTTGGTCACTAGCTGGATAACATCAGCTGTATGAACAACAAAACAGACCGGCCATGTTTTAGTAACACAAGCACCAGAGGGACTGTTATAGCTACTGAATATTGCTGTTCATTACAACATGACTGGCTATGTTCTGTTTTGTCGTGTGTGTGTGTGTGTGTGTGTGTGTGTGTGTGTGTGTGTGTGTGTGTGTGTGTGTGCCTGTTTGGTTGTGCTACTCACCTAATTGCTGATCTGGTGTGTTCTCCTTATTTGATCTGGGGTCACGTCCTCCATAGTTGTCTAAACTATCATAGATGTCCACTACCCTCTCCTCCACCTCGTCACTCCCTCCAGCTGAGTCCCTCTCTTCCTTCTCTTGTAGATGCTCCTCTCTTTCCAGAGGATCTTCGTTGTCGTAGATGTGAACGTGCTCAGACATCTCCATCTTCTGTCTCAATCATCAGCTACTGGGTGTGAGTGAGTGTGAAACCAGTAAACAATACAGATATACAAAGAGCTGTGTTAAACAGGATGTGGTTTCAGGGAAGCATAAATATAGGCATTATCACATCTCTCAGAGTTTTAACCAGTATTTTGAGTACAGAAACTCCCCGCCAACACTAAGGACTTTGAGCCCCTAGTGAAAAAGTTCTATCAAGCCTAAGGGATACTAGGGGAACAGTTCTCTCTTGCCCAAGTCTCAATTTCAACAATCACCAAATTGCTCAGTGGTCTGGACTCTAATAAAGCCACTGGCTTGGATGCCATCCCAGCCAGGTTCCTCTGAGAGTCCGTAGAGGTCATTGGCCCTTATGTTACTCACATCATAAATCTCTCAATCTCATAATCCAACATCCCACTAGAATCTAAAAAGGCAAGAGTTACAGCTTTATATAAAAAGGGCAGTATGAAGGAGCAAAGCACCTCATAGGCCTGTTTCTATTTTAAGTGTCCTAAGTAAAATCTTAGAGAGAGCTGTCTACGAACAGATTTTTAATTATGTTAACCTGAATATTTTATATGATTTTCAATCAGGTTTTAGACAATTTATAAACGAAATCCATTCAGACAAACTATAATCTGCATCAAGATGTGTGTATTATCCTGCCTCCTCAGTCAACAGGTGAGTCTTTGGTGTGATGACGGTGTTCAAGCAGGTTGAAACTAGCACTTGTTACATGCTTGTAGCTGTGAGCATCTTCTTTTTTTTCAAATATTTATTTTCAGTTTCATTTATTTTCAGGCTCAGACACAAGAAAAGAAAAGAAAGAAAAGGCATCATCGACACTCGATATTACTTTTTCTTTTCCTGTCTCTCTGTTTTTTACACACACACTAACATTTAACCCCCCCACTCCTCCCACGCACGCACGCACGCACACGCACACACACACACACACACACACACACACACACACATATATATATATATATATATATATATATATATATATATATATATATATATATATATATATATATACAGGAATTAAATGGGGGGAAGGGGGAAGGAAAGGGAAAGGAAACAAAATAATCTATAACCAAAAAACAAGACAAAAAAGGAAGGCGAGTTACACCTGCTGCTCAGCTGGAAGCCTCTGAAGGCTATTTATATTATATGAAAGAAAGGGTTACCCATCTATCAGTAAATTTTCCAAAAGCACCTTTTAGTGAGAACTTAATTTTTTCTAGTTTAAGGAAACTCATCATGTCCTCTAACCATGAAGCTGCTGATGGGGGACCAGGTGATTTCCAAGAGAGTAAGATTCTCCTTCGTGCGAGGAGAGCGGAAAAGGCGATGATTATGTGTAGGTGTTTGGTGCGCAAATTTACCAAAGTAATACCAGGAACGCCGAAAATAGCAATCAGGGGACACGATCGCTGCAGCTGAACATAAATTGGGACAGAAATAGAACATGACTAAGGTTGGCAGGAGCGTGAGCATCTTGACAAATAATGTAATTATAAGTCACCAATAATAGCTCACGACCTCAAGTCAATAAACAAGCCTTGAAAGGACTTGCTAGCAAACCACTTCCACATGCACATCATGTGAAATGAAGCAATCTTCCTCGATGCAAAATGCTCTGAAAAATGTCTGCAGCAGCCTGGATGTGTAGCTTCATTACGGGCCATCAGCTGGCTTGTGAAAACACAACAGTCGCCTAGCAACATCAGCACATGGAGATGTTTGTGCCTGTCTGGAAAGCATCAAACCTGCTTAGAGTTCATCTGATGTCACTTGAGGTTGAAATGATGGATTCATTTGAGCAATATCGAAATAAGTTGAAGATGTTCTTCTCTCAACACAAAGACACATTATAGGAGGCGATCTGGCGTTTCATGCGATCATTGTTGATGTTATCGATGTTATTATCACCACTGTCCAAATGTCCTCAAACAGACTGATGATGGCAGCAGCTGTGGCATCTTTGCGTGTTTGTGGTCTGAAGCAGTTGTGTTCGTTGTAAAGATGATCAAATTTGTTGAGAATGAGGAACAAATGTGTGTTGCTATTAAGTTGTCAGAGCAACTACATGATACAGAGCGTTTATGAGAAAACGTTGGTCTGGCTTTTCTCCTTGTTATGAGGATATTGTGATTGGTGCTCTGTTGATGGGTCAAGCTGCATGTTCTCTATTGTGTCAAGACTATCTCTCCACCCTACTATTCTATGTAATAGTGGTAGGGAACTGTCCCCTCACATATGGTGGCCATGCACCGGGGCACCGTGGGGCAGTGGTAGCGCTCTCGCCTCGCACTCACAGCAAGAATGTCGTGGGTTTGATTCCTGCCTGGGATGCTGTTGGTACTGGTATGCCTTCAGTGCCTGGTGCCCAGGTGGGCTAATTCGTGAAAAGGGCCTTTCTGTGTGGAGTTTGCATGTTCTCCCCGTGCTCCCCTGGGGGTTCCTCCATACATCGTAATGGACCCCCCACTAAAAACATGCAGAAGATCATCGTCTGCCCAGCGATGATGACAAGATGAAGATGGTCCCCGGTCGCTGTACACAAGAAAGCTGCCCACTGCTCCTGGGATAAATGCAGAGATTGTGGTAACACTTCATAATACTGTAACACAAAAAATGGGTAGTTACTGAGGAACGAGTAAGGAACGAACCATTAGTTCATGAATAGTTAATGATTAGTTAATGAGTAGTTGATAGGTAGTTCCTTAATGGTAGTTACTTAAGAACTGACCATTAGTTACCATGTTAACGAACCAGTAAGTAATGATTACTTCCCTAATTTTTTTTTTTCATTTGTTTTCATTCACTAGTTCATTAATAGTTAATGGGTAGTTCCTTAAAGATCCTTAATGGTAGTTACTTAAGAACTGACCATTTGTTCCCATGGTAGTTACTAAAGAACTGACCATTAGTTACCATGTTAACGAACCAGTAAGTAGGCTAAGTACTTCCCTAAAACATTTTTTTTTTTAAATATTTCACTAGTTCATGAACAGGTAGTTCCTTAAGAACTGACTATTAGTTACCATGTTCGTGAGCATGACTCCACCAAATACTTACCAGTTGTTCATGAGTACTCATCGTTACTTCATGATTACCTTACCATTACTTACCATGTTAGTGCATCATTACTTCCTGCTTACTTTACCATTAGTAATGGTAAAGTAAGCAGGAAGTAATGGTGTATTCCTTAGTAACTACTCAGTAAGATGTACTCCTTTACTTGAGGGGGCACAAACATGGGAACTAATGGTAAAGTAAGCAGGAAGTAATGGTGTATTCCTTAGTAACAACTCCGTAAGATGTACTGCTTTACTTGAGGGGGCACAAACATGTTAAGTAATGGTAAAGTAAGCAGGAAGTAATGGTGTATTCCTTAGTAACTACTCAGTAAGATGTACTGCTTTACTTGAGGGGGCACAAACATGGGAACTAATGGTAAAGAAAGCAGGAAGTAATGGTGTATTCCTTAGTAACTACTCAGTAAGATGTACTGCTTTACTTGAGGGGGCACAAACATGGGAACTAATGGTAAAGTAAGCAGGAAGTAATGATGCACTAACATGGTAAGTAATAGTAAGGTAATCATGAAGTAACGATGAGTACTCATGAACAACTGGTAAGTATTTGGTGGAGTCATGCTCACGAACATGGTAACTAATAGTCAGTTCTTAAGGAACTACCTGTTCATGAACTAGTGAAATATTTAAAAAAAAATTTTTTTAGGGAAGTACTCATTACTTACTGGTTCGTTAACATGGTAACTAATGGTCAGTTCTTTAGTAACTACCATGGGAACTAATGGTCAGTTCTTAAGTAACTACCATTAAGGATCTTTAAGGAACTACCCATTAACTATTAATGAACTAGTGAATGAAAACAAATGAAAAAAAAAATTAGGGAAGTAATCATTACTTACTGGTTCGTTAACATGGTAACTAATGGTCAGTTCTTTAGTAACTACCATGGGAACTAATGGTCAGTTCTTAAGTAACTACCATTAAGGATCTTTAAGGAACTATCCATTAACTATTAATGAACTAGTGAATGAAAACAAATGAAAAAAAAAATTAGGGAAGTAATCATTACTTACTGGTTCGTTAACATGGTAACTAATGGTCAGTTCTTAAGTAACTACCATTAAGGAACTACCTATCAACTACTCATTAACTAATCATTAACTATTCATGAACTAATGGTTCGTTCCTTACTCGTTCCTCAGTAACTACCCATTTTTTGTGTTACAGTATTATGAAGTGTTACCGAGATTGTATTTCACTGCTGTTTGTCTACCTGGTCTGATGACCCCGCTGCTATAGATGATTTCACTGGAATTCTCTTGCTAGGGAACATTTAAAACACGATTTCAGACGGCAGCCCGTCTTTATTGTCACACGAACACACTACAACAACACATGCATGCGGCCACAACACACACTCATGCTGACGGTGGCCGGTGAAATATGTCCTCTGCATTTGACCCATCCAGGCTTGTCCTTTCCTCCAGGGGGGCAGGCCAGGAGCAGTGGTCGCTATTTCTTTCCAGCGCCCGGGGACCTTCATTGGACCATCATTGGACCAACTTCAGATGTTGTCGTCGACTCGTCACTGGTTGGATGACGATCTTCTGCATGTTTTTAGTGGGGGGTTATGTACGGAGGAACCCCCTGGGTCCATTTTGGACCCTGTTTACATTCTGTCAGCTATTGTATTAGCAAACTGCAACAGGAAATAAACAAGGGTCCATTTAGAACAGAGGTGCACAAATCCTTTCCTATCAAGGGCCAAAAATGTATCTGGATGGAGGATGGAGGGCCGTGGGCCAAAAATAAATGTTGATGTTATGTGAAATTACATTACATTAAAATGTATTATACAGTGGAATCCACTTATAGTGATCACGGTTCTAGTGATCAACCGCTTATACTAATCAAAAGGATTGGTACCGAATCATTCCTATACACACGATGCTGTTTAAATAACTCGCTTATAGTGATCAATACTTCGCTTACAGTGATCATTTTGGGCCTTGTCCCACGTGAGAACAATGGGAAAAAAATGTTTAAAACGACAGTAATTTTATAATTTTTTGACCTACAAACTGTCAAAAATGAGCCAACGAGATACAGCAACGATACTCTGTGTATATGTCTGTCTGTATGGAGAGATCTCTGTGGAGAGATGGTGGCGTCTCTGTCTACATGAGACCGCTGTGTTTGAAACAGCTGGAGACCTAATTTACTGTATGGATTTTTAAAGTCAATAACATTCCTTTACTTTATACTGTATTATTCATGTACTACAAATGTCAATTAGATGGATGAAGTTTCAGGAGATCATGGCCGCTGTGCAGTGTGTCAGTGGAGGTGAAATTCCAGAGATATAAGATCTCCATCAATCAGTGTTCGTGAGTTGAAGAGAAACTGGGATTTTTCTTTGCCAAGGGATAATTCATTTTGTTGAAACGCTGCGATTACACAATGTTACACTGAGCATGTGGACCAAAGTCCCATTGAATTTCAACCATTCATTATTTTTAGAATGGAACGTAAAGCATGATTAGCATCTTTGTTGCATTACTCGTCGCTGATTAAATAATTAGCTCTTCTCCCCTTGCTGATTTTAGGTCAGTCAAAACTGTCACCAGGATTTAAAGGCATTTGCCTTGTTCTATTATTGCAGGAAAAAATATTATACAGTATGCTACACATTTTCCTTAAGTTCTGTGTCAGTTTAATGATCAATAGCTGCGACCACATATGCAAATGTCCAAAATGCAGGACGGTATAGGGGCAGCCCACCCTACTCTGCCTCTGCCACCCTGCATTTCGAACCCCCACCCCCTTGTAGCCAATTGGCATGAACACAAACACACCTTCACACACACACACACACACACACACACACACACACACACACACACACACATACACATACACATACAGTACACACACACACACATGTACACACACACACACACACACACGTACACACACACACACACACACACACCTACACACACCCACACACACACACACACACTTGCGCGGCACGCACAATCATGATTTCGAAAATGAGGTCACCAAATGGCATCAAAGTAGCTTCGAGTTATCTTAATTGTTTGCAACAATCATTTTCCCAAACAAGTACATTACAAGCTTGAAGAGTATTGGAGAAGTTACTGTTTTTATTCACCACAAACAATCATAATAGTTCACTTAATAGCATTTCAAATTATTTGACTTGTGACTTAATTGTGATTTATTACATTCAAATAAAGAAGATACATGTCAAATGACCACACAACACAACAAATAAGATAAGTGCTTTGTTGAACTTCTTAACAATACAACTGGACAATATTGCAGCATTCATTCTGAAACTCGACCCATTTAGGTGCATCACCAGACACTAGATGGCAGCACAACACTATTATTGGCTCTTTACCGCCCCTCTCCATCCCACAAAACTGCCAAGAGATAACTGACTGACCGCCTCTCCTCCGCTGGATTTTTCAGTGATGACGTTCATCATCTAAACAAATGTTCTTTTTAAAATAATAACAAATAAAACTCTGAGGAGTTACCTGCACAGTGTCAGGAGGAGAGGACTCTGTTCCATCTCCAACACTATATTCATTT
>NC_139652.1:15540360-15575360 GCF_964638095.1 Poromitra crassiceps
GTGAAAATATGATCAGCAGTCATTCTTCTACATCCTGTGCGTAACTTGTAAAATAAATAATGGTTTAGTCAAGTTTAACAATTCTGCAATTTGCTGGGGACCACCTGTAACCCCCTCATGGACCGCTGGTGGTCCCCAGAGCCCATGTTGAGAACCACTGCTTTAGAGCATGACTTCAGTAGTCCAGGTGTGTGGTCATTATGATGTTAATGGCTAAAGGATGGAGACGTGTGACTCTGGCTCAGTCAGAGCTCGTCATGTGTGACTTTAATCGCTCTAAAATGCAAAGTGTATTTCATTTTGTACTCTGTTGTTATGGCAACTGCATGCACTGTACAACATTATGGAAGGAACATGTGCTCTAAGCATGGTGCTACTCCCAAACACGATGCCTCGTTTAATGACACCAGTAGTTACCCCCCGAACCATTAGCAGCTATGGGTTCTGCGTGTGTAAATTTAGTTTTCCACGTGTTAATGATCATTTTATAAAATGAGTTTCAAAAATGAATTTTCTATTAATTGTCGCCGGAAATGGAAAGAAATTCACTAAACAGGTGTGGAAAGTTTGAAAATGAATTGATCATTTTCAGTCCTCAATGTTTGACAATAGCAATATAAGGTCTGGTCAAAATATGGGATAGCGTATATATATTTTTGAGTCAAGCCCAAATAAACATAAGTCTGTGAATCTTATGTATCTCATTTCATTTCATTTGTCAATTTCAGTCATTTCACTTGGTCATTTGACCTCAATGATCATTTCCAAACCAAAATGTGGATTCCTGCTTTTCCCTCCCTCAACAATTAACCAACTCAAGTTACATGACTTGGACTATAGAGTGACACTTTCAATTGCTTGAAACTTGACTTGGTGCACAAAGAGAATATATAGACTTGAGTTCTGGTGACTTTGCACTTGACTCTGACTTGCATACTTTGAGGACTTGAAAAGGTTTATGAAGTCTTGTGTAAATTACTTATATTGGAAGTGATGAGATTTGTTTCACCAGACGACTGAATTGAAATCCCGTTCTCTGAATTTGTGGAATGATTGAATTGATTGAAGTTGAAACGGATTAAACTCATGATGCTCTTATGAAGTTTTTATCCCATTAAAACCACAGTGCATTGAAAAAGATGAAATTGATACTGGACCCTCTGGTGGAGGACTCGTACTGGTCAGCTCCCTGTAGGAATGTGGAGCAGGGCTTTGCTCAGTGGAGTAAAGTGAAACCGTCTGTAGTAACATGAGCTGTTGCATCTACACCTTATATAAGAATACCTTGTTATAACAATGCTTTATGATGTGTTACGAGAAAATACATCCTGAGATATATGCGTTCATGACCGTGTTCCTAAATATTTAGTATTACTGATCAAAATCCATGTGTCATAGAAATGGTCATTTCGTAGAGAATGTTACCTCATAGAGCCTAACTGGGGCACGGCAATCACACTTGTCTGTGCATGATGTTTGAGTGATATTGATTCTAAAGATGATATTTTCTGAGATCACATCACTACATGTGTACACTTGACTTGACCAGTTATGCACTTCCATAGACCATTTAAAATATGGGCGTAGTCACCACGATTGGTTTCAACTATTTTTTATTGAGAAGCCTTGCATCTTTTTTTATACATGTCATCCGCATAAGTATGCTTCTTTTCCCCCAAGACAAAACAAAGACAAAACATGTGTACAGCAACAACAAAAAAGCATCACAGTAATATATCAGTGAAATGCTTCTTCTTCTTCTTCTTCTTCTTCTTCTTTCAGAACCAGTGATGGGAGGATCCAAGCGCAGGAGGCAGAGAAAGTTTTAAAGCTTTTATTAACAGCTTGAATGGAAAAAAACCCGACGTCTTATTTCGGGAACTGAAAAGTCTTTCGGCAATGCCAAACAGTGGGATGTCTCCAGGTCCAGTCCAGAAATGAAATCCTGGTTGTGGAAACAAAAATTGGAGCTCTGGTCCTTGGCCGTGCACTAACAAGAGTGAACACGGAAGAAATGTGACAGTGCGATCCAGAGCTCACAGCAGTCTGCCTCTTTGTAGTCTCCAGTCTGGCCACACCACGCCCTTCTGATCCTCCACGGCTGGCCTTGCATCAGACTCATTACTGTGATTAAAAATGGGGAACAGACTTGTGGGGTTGTGCCAGAGGGGAAGCTGGGCACAGAGAAATCGCCCCCCTACGGACGTCCCTTGACGTTCTGTCCAGGCCGGGGTTTGTCCGGGTTGAGTCTATGGAAGCCGCGAACCATGTCGGCATCCAAAATATGACGCCGGGGAACCCAACTCCGTTCCTCCGGGCCATAGCCTTCCCAGTCCACTAGGTATTGCAGACCTCTGCCCTTGCGTCGTGCATCCAGAATCCGGGCTACCGTGTAAACCAGCCCACCATCGACCATCCGAGGGGGTGGCGGGGGTGTATCTGTGGGGGTTAGTTCACTATTAACCACCAGCTTAATTTTGGACACATGAAATACAGGGTGTACCTTCAGGGTCTGTGGGAGTTTCAGTCGTACCGCTACCGGGTTAATCAGTCTCTCCACCTCGAAAGGCCCCACGAACCTAGGGGATAGTTTACGTGACTCCGTCTTCAATGGTAGATCAGAAGCAGACAACCATACCTTTTGGCCCACCTGGTAAACCGGTCCGGGCCTCCTGCGTTTGTTGGCCTGCTGCCTATACTGTCCCGTGGCCTTCATGAGCGCTTTCCGCACGATCCTCCACGTGCGACGGCACCGCCGCACATGCGCCTCAATTGACGGTACTGCCACCTCTCGTTCCTGTTGGGAAAACAGTGGGGGTTGGTAACCAAGGGAACATTGAAAGGGTGACATACCTGTCGCCATGCTGATGAGCGTGTTGTGAGAGTATTCTGCCCAGGACAGCTGTGTAGCACACGTCGTTTGGTGTGTCGAGGTCAGGCAGCGAAGTGCCATCTCCAGTTCCTGATTCAGACGTTCGGTCTGCCCGTTGCTCTGGGGATGGAAGCCGGAGGACAGACTGACAGAAATGTTCATGGCTTGGCAAAAGGCTTTCCATACCTGGGAAGTGAATTGTGGCCCCCGATCCGACACCATATCTCTGGGCAACCCGTGGATGCGAAAGACGTGTTGCACAAGCAATGCTCCGGTTTCCTTAGCAGAGGGAAGTTTAGGCAGGGCAAGTAGGTGACAGGCTTTGGAAAATCGGTCAATAATGGAGAGGATTACAGTGTTACCTTCAGAAGGTGGCAGTCCCGTGACGAAATCGAGGGCTATGTGGGACCACGGCCGATGTGGCACCGGTAGAGGATGGAGCAGGCCAGCACTGGGTTGATTTGAAGTCTTGTTACAAGCACATACATTACAAGCACTTACAAACTCCATGACGTCAGCTGTTAATGTAGGCCACCAGAAATGTCTCTGCACAAACTCTTTGGTCCGGCGAATACCTGGATGACAGCTGAGTCTGGAAGAATGAGCCCAGCCCAGTACCTGGGCCCTTGCTGAATTGGGCACAAATCTTCTGCCGGGGGGACCCGTTCCTGGGTCTGGCTGGTTTTCTAGGGCCTTATTGACCAACTCTTCGATCTCCCATATAACTGTCCCAATAATGAGCTCTGAGGGCACAATGTTCTCTCCTGCCTCCTCTTCATCTTTCTCCTCAAGGAATAGGCGAGAGAGGGCATCTGGCTTGATATTTTTTGACCCGGGCCTGTAGATCAGGACATAATTGAAGCGGCTGAGGAAAATGGCCCAGTTAGCTTGGCGTGAATTTAGACGCTTGGCCTTGCGGATATAAGTGAGGTTCTTGTGATCGGTCCAAATCATGAATGGTTGGGCCGAGCCCTCGAGCCAATGTCTCCATTCCAAGAGAGCCCAAACTATCGCCAGCAATTCTTTATTTCCTGCATCATAATTTCGTTCATGTTTGTCCAATTTGCGTGAGACAAATGAACAGGGATGCAGTTTGTGATCCACAGGAGAGCGCTGGGACAGTACCGCGCCCAAACCCGCGTTTGATGCATCAACCTCAACGATGAACTGCAGGGCAGGATCGGGGCTAGTGAGGATGGGAGCAGAGACAAATCTTGCTTTTAAGCCTTGGAACGCCGCATCCGCTGTGTCCGACCATTTGTACGGCATTTTGGGGGAAGTCAGATCCGTGAGAGGGGCGACAACTTGGCTGTAGTTGCGAATGAACCGACGGTAGAAGTTAGCGAATCCTAAGAAACGCTGAAGCTATTTGCGAGTGGTAGGTACAGGCCACTCCGCCACCGCGTCAGTCGCACATGCTAAATCAGGGGTGGGCAACTATTTTTCATGGGGGGCCACATGAGAAACCCAGATTGTTGCTGGGGGCCGAACAAATATTGTCATGCCGTAACCCATGGATGGGCAACTTTGATGATAGAGAGGGCCACAAAAAATTTTCCTCGCTAGCAGTTTTTGCTGAGGGCTGAACGGCACCAGCGCGAATTTTTTTTGGCATTTGAAGCCAGGTTTAGAGGAATAACTCATTTTAAATGAACAGTTGTTGTTTTTTTAATAATTTTTTTCCCTGATTTTTTTTATCCCATTTTATCCCCCATTAGTGCTCACTTGATTTCTCAATCCTGGTTGCTACTCCATCCTCTGCCGATCTGGGGAGAGCCGAGACTGGCTCCATGCTTCCTCCGAGACATGGGCAGTCAGCCAGCCGCTTCTTTTCACCTGACAGAGGAAGCTTCACCGGTAGGACATAGCACGTGGGAGGTTCACGCTATTCCAACCAGTTCCCCTCCCTCTGAACAGGCGCCCTTAACGACCAGAGGAGGAACCACATTAGCAACCAGGATATTGCATGTTTTTGTGAAGGGGGTTCCTATATGAAGGAAACCCCCGGGAGGCATGGGGAGAACATGCAAACTCCACACAGAAAGGCCCTTTTGCCGACCCCACCCCCAAATTAACAGTTGTGATGTCACTATTCAGTCTTAACCACCAATATTTGATCCTTTTCTCATTCACTCCTATGTCAACACCTGCTCTCCCTGCAGGGCTTGAAATTAACTTTTTTCACCACCTGCCAATATGGCTGCTAGATTTTAAAGTTACCAGCCAATTAGAATTTGCACTAGCCGAAATGTTTTTCTTGAAATAAACCAGAATATGAGTGGGTTAATTTAAGCATAAGTATCAGTAAGTGGCCCGGGATTCTCAAAGCCTGTGTTGAGGGTCACACAAAAATGCACTCTTGAAGCTAAATAAATCCAAAACCAACAAGTTAATTATTTAAATTTCTACTTCAATGTAGAACAGTCATTTCTTACACGAGATTACTTTTAGCCTTTTAGTCATAAATATTATTGAAAGATATTCCATATTCCAGACTGAAATGCTATAACAGAAGAGTATTGGCCAGAATGACATGAACATTTGAACACTTATTCAGCGGGTATCTTGCATGTTGCGTTCAGGTGCACTGTAAAAAAAAATGTTTTTTTGTTTTTTTTTGCAATTCCATCGCGGGCCACACAGGGGGCACCCGCGGGCCGCATATGGCCCGCGGGCCGTATGTTGCCCATGTATGTGCTAAATTGTCCCTCCGATATGACGTAGCCGAGGTATGTCGTCTTGCTGACATGGAATTCACACTTTTCAGGTTTAGCATATAATTGGTTCTCCAGGAGACGGCGGAGCACTAGGTGTACATGCTTTTTGTGGGAAGCCAAATCAGGAGAAAATATCAAGATGTCGTCCAAGTAGACTACCACAAACCTATCCAGAAAGTCCCGCAAAACATCATTGATAAATGCTTGGAAGACTGCGGGGGCATTAGTCAATCCAAAGGGTTTTAAACGCAGTTTTCCACTCATCACCCTCTCGAATACAAACCAGATTGTAGGCGCTCCGGAGATCCAATTTGGTGTAAACTTTGGATCCCTGGAAGGCGTTAACGTGGATTCCGTGAGGGGTATGGGATAACCGTTTTTGATTGTGATGTCATCGAGTCCTCTGTAATCAATACAAGGTCGGAGCTCAGTGGTATCTTTCTTTTCAACAAAAAAGAACCCTGCTCCCAGGGGAGACGAGGATCTGCGAATCTGGCCCAGGGCAAGTGCCTCTTTAATATAGTTTTCCATGGCGGCACGTTCCGTTTTAGCTAGGGAATACAACAGACTTTTGGGGAAAGTAGAGTGTGGAACCAGATCAATAGCACAGTCATAGGGACGGTGGGGAGGCAAACTTTTAGCTTTGAACTTACTGAATACCGGGGCCAGATCATGATACTCGATGGGGATTTTGGAGAGATCGGGGAACACCTCCGGCTGTCCTCTTTGTTCTGTGGAAGGAGGGGGAGTGAGAGCAGACATGAGACAGTGTTGATGGCAGTAATCACTCCACCCTTTGATGGTCAACGTGGCCCAGTCAATCTGAGGGTTGTGCAGAGCTAGCCATGGTCTACCTAGGATGATATCAAAATCCGACGTCATAGTAGTAACCACAAACATTCCCTCCGACTGGTGATTACGGTTCATGAAGAGAACCAACGGGAGCGTCTGATGAGTGATGTCAGATACGTTGGACTCTTTAAAAAGGTCCTCGGATGGAGATAGGAGATTGCAGTTGAAGAAGGGGGAAATTATGTAATTTAGTAAAAGTCTCACTTATTAAGTCCCCTTCAGCTCCAGAATCAATTAATACAGTTACAGGAATTTCTGTACCTTGAAACAGGATGGTGGCGTGAGTCCGTCCACGATGGTCAGCAGCGGGGCTTGCCATGGTCGTACTAGAGCCCACTAGCAGGCCAAGTCCTGCTAGCGGGCGGTGTCGTTTCCCTGCGGTCGGTTAGGGCATGCAGAGCTTTGGTGGCCCTGCTTAACACAGTAATAGCAGCTCCCCGTGAGACGTCGGCGGAGCCGCTCCTCAGGAGAGCACTTGTCGCGTCCCGGGACCCAGGCACCGACCTCCATCGGCTCGGCCATAGCTGAAGTCTCCAGAGACGGGTGGTGCATGGTCATCGCTGTCAGGTCAGTCATACGGGGCGACTGGACTCGGCGCTCCCGTCTTCTCTCTCTGAGCCTGTTGTCGATCTTAATGGCCAAAGCGATTAACTCTTCCATACCTCCTGGCTTGTCTCGAGAAGCCAGCTCGTCTTTGAGGACCTCCGATAGCCCATTCTGAAACAACTCAGTGAGAGGTTCAGCCTCCCAGGCGCACTCACCGGCCAGGGTGCGGAACTCCACGGCATACTCTGCCACGCTGCGTGCACCTTGGCGTAGATGTAGCAGCCTGCGTGCAGCTTCTTTACCTCTGACGGGATGATCAAATACTCGGCTCATCTCCCAGGTGAAGGCCGCATACGAATTGGCGTGCCGGCCCTGTTCTTCGCACAAAGGTTTGGCCCAATCCAGAGCCCTGCCTTTAAGGCAGCTGATCACAAACGCCACCTTGGACCGGTCGGTGGTGAAAGCCTCAGCTTGAAGTTCAAACACCAGGGAGCACTGGAGAATGAAGCCCCCGCACTTGCCAAGATCGCCATCATACCGTTCAGGGTGAGGAGCCTTGATGTTAGATGGGGTGTGGCATGGAGAGCAGATGGCATGGGGCTGGAAGACGCTGGTGGTGGAGACGTCTGGAGTACAGCCATGGCTTGGGTAAGGCCACGAACCTCGGCAGCGAGATCTTGAAGAACCGAGTCATGGTGGCCCAGTAAGTTTCCTTGATTGCCTACAGCCTGGCGCAGATGGTCGGCCTCTGCTGGATCCATGGATCGCACTGTTCTGTCAGAACCAGTGATGGGAGGATCCAAGCGCAGGAGGCAGAGAAAGTTTTAAAGCTTTTATTAATAGCTTGAATGGAAAAAACCCAAGGTCTTATTTCGGGAACTGAAAAGTCTTTCGGCAACGCCAAACAGTGGGATGTCTCCAGGTCCAGTCCAGAAATGAAATCCTGGTTGTGGAGCTCTGGTCCTTGGCCGTGCACTAACAAGAGTGAACACGGAAGAAATGTGACAGTGCGATCCAGAGCTCACAGCAGTCTGCCTCTTTGTAGTCTCCATTCTGGCCACACCACGCCCTTCTGATCCTCCACGGCTGGCCTTGCATCAGACTCATTACTGTGATTAAAAATGGGGAACAGACTTGTGGGGTTGTGCCAGAGGGGAAGCTGGGCACAGAGAAATCAAAAAATGGCAGTAAATCCTAACTAACAAATGTACAATCATGACATGGGGGGAAAATCATGACACATGTATTTGGATGCGTACCTTATCTAGGACAGACACACAGCGTTGCCATGGCAACCACGAGGCAGGATGCCATGGGCCAAGAGGTGATTCAGTGCTGTGTGTTTTAACATGATCCTCTCCAGTTCTTCAATCAATTGTCCTCTGTCAGTCCTTGATGGTGCATCTCAGAATTTTCAAACTGAGTGAACTCCATTGAGATCCTTGTGAGCACCTGCGGCGTCGGTGAAAAACAGTTCATGTATCCGTATCAGCCAAGCAGGTTGTGTTATATTTTGGTGACGTTTGCCTGTCTGTCTGTTAGCAGGATTACGGAAAAACTACCATGGTTTTCAAGGAAGAACCCATTATCCTACATTTTGGAGCTGATCTGAGCTGTGACACACAAATTTAACACAATAGCAGACTAGAATGGCCTTGGAAGAGGTCAGAGCTCTCTGAGTGCATTTGTAGTGTTTGGCTGAAATGATTGCTGCACTACAGCCTTTAGGCTACATTGCTTATAAGAAACAACGTATATGAAGCTTGATCTTCGGCAATTGAAAAGAGCACAATGTGAGCTCAACCTTGGCATGCCGCCATTGTGTGATAGATGTGCTTTATTTATTTATAGTTGCACATTTCATTGTGTGTTTTTATTATAGAGAGGAAATTTATTGACTTTGCTTCCCTGGTATGCGATAGCATGGTTGCTCTTCATGGGTCTGAGAGTCAATCCTCCCTGGAAATGCACTGAGTGATATGCACTTGTCGAGATGGTGAGGTCCAAACATTCCTCCTCGCTCTGCTCCAAACAACGGAAAATCACAGAGTGGTTTGTTTTGTGTGGAAAAACACAGGATCGGATATTTGTTATTTCCAGGTGGAACGTATCAATTGGCCCGAGGGAGATGCGAGGTTCAACGTATTCCTGCTCACAGAGTGTTCTAGTTGTAGAGAAACAATCTGAGCTGCTATTTTCTGATGCACTCATTGCTGATTGAGCATTATTGATCAGTGCAGTGTTGTTTCACTCTGGACATGAGTGGAGATGTTGAAGATGAGCATCGGGGCACAAGTTATTACTGGCTGCAACAGCAGGACTGGTATTCTTTTCACCTTGTGTGTGTGTGTGTGTGTGTGTGTGTGTGTGTGTGTGTGTGTGTGTGTGTGTGTGTGTGTGTGTGTGCGCGAGAGCATGTGTGTGTGCTTTACCAAGCTCAGGAGGTAGAGCGGGTCGTCCACTAATCGCTTTGGATAAAAGAGGTCGGTGGTTCGATTCCCGCCTCCTCCAGTCCACATGTCAAAGTGTCCTTGGGCAAGATACTAAACCCCAAATTGCTCCTGATGGTGTCACTTTACGGCCCTGGCACACATTGGCCCCCTCACTTTACGGCCCTGGCACACATTGGCCCCCTCACTTTACGGCCCTGGCACACATTGGCCCCCTCACTTTACGGCCCTGGCACATATTGGCCCCCTCACTTTACGGCCCTGGCACACATTGGCCCCCTCACTTTACGGCCCTGGCACATATTGGCCCCCTCACTTTACGGCCCTGACACACATTGGCCCCCTCACTTTACAGCCCTGGCACACATTGGCCCCCTCACTTTACGGCCCTGGCACACATTGGCCCCCTCTCTTTATGGCCCTGGCACACATTGGCCCCCTCACTTTACGGCTCTGGCACGCATTGGCCCCCTCTCTTTACGGCCCTGGCACACATTGGCCCCCTCTCTTTACGGCCCTGGCACACATTGGCCCCCTCTCTTTACGGCCCTGGCACGCATTGGCCCCCTCACTTTACGGCCCTGGCACACATTGGCCCCCTCTCTTTACGGCCCTGGCACGCATTGGCCCCCTCTCTTTATGGCCCTGGCACACATTGGCCCCCTCTCTTTACGGCCCTGCCACGCATTGGCAACCTCTCTTTACGGCCCTGGCACACATTGGCCCCCTCTCTTTACGGCCCTGGCACGCATTGGCCCCCTCTCTTTACGGCCCTGGCACACATTGGCCCCCTCACTTTACGGCTCTGGCACACATTGGCTTTAAGTCGCGGCATCACGGCTGGTGTGATCCCATTGCAAGGTCTCTTCTAGTGATTCTTCCATCGTCTCTCATCTGTCATTTAAAGGTAAACCTTCAGTCCATGAATTTTGTATGTTAGTCCTAGGATCTAAGACTGATGTATAAGGAAAAATACCTTTGTAACAGATGCAATAAACATTTATAATAACAATCGTGAGAGTACAACTAACAGTAACTAACCATCTAAACTATCATATTTCAGGTATTTTACTGCTGGCTTCTGCCCACACTCTGCACTTTAATAGCACAATATGCAAATGGCCAACTGTTCATCTTGTACTTTGTTGTTTTGTTCCGAAACATGTTTATTCTGTCTTGTTTTTAATCATTTTTGTACCTTTTAATGCCATCCCATAAAAATGCCCCATGTGGAATCAATTAAGTGGTATTGAACTGAATTTAACAAAATATAATTTTCCCAGCAGGACCAGAGAACTTAGGTCTCAAACTTGGGATGTCATCAGGTATAAAGTCTGCAGCTGCTTCAAAGTGAATGAATTGGCAAAGATGGTAAAGGTGACTGGGAGAGAACATAACAACATAAACTTTTCCCAATTTTTCTGTCATAAATTTTCAGAATGGACTCACTGGCACTGGCTATGTCATGGATGCTGTAAGCAGAGTCGCTGAATGATGTGATGGAGTGAACCTTCTTCTGCTGGGGTTAAGAGCTGACGTCTATCTTTTCGTTTTCTCAAGATCTCCTCCAAATGTTGCTATTCCTGCCCACTGACAGTCTGAAGATGCAGATTTACGCCGAGCAGGACCTGTGAGTCCTGAGAAGTTTGCCATGGGAATTCCACGAGCGTAAACACGGAACCCAAAGTCTCAGAGACGTCAACAGATGCCCCTGTGAGAGCGCTCCATCAGTGAGACATACTGGAGGAAGCTGGATGATGGAGGCAGGGCAAAGACTTCAGTCAGAGGATCAAGTCAATCTCGTGTCCACTGATGGAAATGCAGATAGAGTCCAGCTCTCTGCCAGGAGTGTTGTGTGACTCACTTGCTCTGAAAGGTCTGAGAACGTTTCCAGTTTGGAATCCAGATCAAGGCTTTCTTGGCCATTGGTCATTGGTCAGTGACTCTGCAGAACTTGTGACCCTAAAGAAAATGGTCATTCTGAACCTTGTGACTCTAAAAGCACAACCTTACAGTTCAGCGCAGAGTCAAGGCACATTTTGCCGACTGACTTGAACTCAGCTGGCAGCTCCAAGGCCGTTAGCCAACTGGTGAGCTACATTCCCCCTTACTGCAGCACTACGGTGGCTGAGGAAGGACAATGACACGGGATGTGAGAGACACCGACCCTGGTCAAGCCTCGACTAAACTTGTGTGTGTTATTTGCTTAATGTTGGGCTATAATTGTAGGGGCGACTTGATCGAGAGGCCTGTGGGGGATGCCCTGTGGTCTGCTTGCCCCTGTGTCTGTGCTGCAGGGGACATGGGATGGATGGATGTCTGTGTCCATGCTGCAGGGGACATACCAGTTGGGGCTGGAATACAGAAGAGGGTACAATCCCCATCATTCTAACCTAGTAGATTTGCCCTATTTGCCCAACCAAAAAATTCCATTGTTGGGACACGTCTCTGCCCACAAGTGACAAATTGCAACTTAAAGGAACACTTCACCATTTTCTAACTTCATCTCCATATATCGGGCCTCACTAATACATGCTATAAGATGCCACCATCTGTCTACTCGTCTACTGTGTCTCGCAGACGGGGAGTCCCAGTGGGAAGTCACAAAATACACAGATGACGTAATTGTCTGGTATTTCCAACTCATAGAAGCTACAACCACTCTGCAGTAAGAGGGCGGTTGTAGGCTAGTTTCTACAAGATGGAAATCCCAAGTGCAACGCTGGACTCATCAATATTAGATCTTTTTCCTCTCTTTTGGCTTCCTCTGGTATATAAAGCATCACAGAAGGGCCAGGTTGACATGAAGTAAATCATGTCCAAACCTGGTTCCCAGCATGTGGTTCAGATGTTTTGATTTTTTTAATAGCAAAGGCCTCCAGAAGATGCAGTTTGATCTGGAGACAATCCTGATCCTCTGCTATGTGGACCTTCGACCCGCCGGACGCCCATTTTGCCTGCACCCTGGCTCCTGCATTACACGGCTGGCTTAGTGCTGGAAGTGGTGTTGGCGGACCAGTAGGAGGTGCTCTTCCCTTTGGTGTAACCCCAGTGCCCTAAATTATCACTCAGGCCTTATTTCAATCATGGCCACCTAATCATCCCTTGTATAGACGGTTTTCACCAGAGCGCAACCCCACAGCACTTCCTTTTTCTCAGCATTCGGCAAACTGCAGAAATATTCACTCAACATCGTTACTTTTGTTTTCGCTGCTCAGCTGTATAGACGGTTTTCACAGAATGGTCAGTCCTGCACTTGAATGTTTTTTTTTCTTTTATATCCATAGCAAACACTGCAACAGGAAGTGAGCGGGGGTTCAATTTAGAATGTTTTTGTTGTCAAGTTAAAACTGTCTATAGGTAAATGGCACATTCAGTCCTCAACCCTCCACCGTGATAGCTGATGACGTGCATCACCCAGGTGGGTGCTACACATCGGTGGTGGATGAGTAGAGTAGTACCCCCATCCCCCCCCCCCCCCCCACACACACACACACACACACACACACACACACACACACACACTGATGTGTGTGGGCACCCCCTTGCTTTGGGGGGTGCCCTGAAAAGTGCTATAGATGGTTTTCACCAGCTGCAACCCCACAGCACTTCCTTTTTCTCAGCTTCTTCTTCTGGGTTTTATGGCGGTTGGCATCCTTAAATGTTGCATTACCACCACCTGAATTGTATCAGCTTCACAGTGCTAACTATTGACAGTGTCCACTTTCTCAGCTATTCAGGGGAAAACACTGACATAGCCTACTCCTATTTCTATTTTTTATTTTTGCTATGTAAACGTTTAAATGTAAAGATAGGCCTATGCGTGCAATAACGTACTGATAGTCAGCTTACTCTGTAACATGTAGCTTTTATTAGCCTCTCAGGGTAGCTCCGGGACGCGATCTTTTTCTTCCCATGATGGCGAAGGCATGACCCGCCCCTCTCTGCCTCTAATTGGCTGACTGCACTCGGCTGCTCTCGCCTGCTTCCCAGGCGAGCCAGAAGTCATCTCAAACGAGCCATTATAGCCTATACTTTCATTCAATGTCACGATGCTGCGGGGGGAAGTAGGCTACTTCATAGCTTAACTATGAAAATAGTGTCGGCTGGTTATCGCCCTTTCTGCTGCAGCATGTTGAAGAAATAAATGTTCAGTTTGAACAACACCCATTCTGGTCATTATAGAGCAAGATGATCGCTTCCACTACCAGGGCCGCCCAGAGAGATGGCAGTGCCCCTGGAAGGGTCCAGCCACTATGCCCCCCCCATCCTCCCCCACACGCGCTTTACTCATATCAACGCTGCAGCTTTCGGAGTTGACTGAAAAAAGTTTGTTAACAGATTATTATTTGGGTCTAAAGCCTTTGCCTGCTCCTGCTTTTTGTTTTGCCTTGCGATTTTGGCATCCTGACTTTTGTTTTGCTCCTGGCATTTTGCCATCACCAGTCTTGTTTTGTTTGCTATCACCTGTCTGTGTTGTGTGTTACACCATAAATGGTCCCTGTGCTGCTGCCCCAAGCAAAATGGTCCGCCCCAAGCCTGCCTTGTTCTTCTTCTTCTTCTTTTGGCTTTCCGGCAGACTAGATGCCTTGCGGCACATTGCTGCCTCTCACTGCACTGGTCGGATGGGGGATTACATCAGAATGGCACTATTTTCCACAGGAGCACTCCTGCCCAAGCATGCCTTGTTACTGCTGCTGTGTTTTGTGTATTTGTTCGACTCCTTGCAAAAAAATAAATTAGTTGCCGCATTTTCAGGATGGGAGATATATTTTAGTGTTAAAAAAAAAACTTTGCCTGGCTCCAGTGCCCCCCGTAGTGGCGACGCCCCTGGAAGCTTACCCCTTTACCCCCCCTTATGGGCGGACCTGTCCACTACACAACACTGTATTTACGTAGGCTATGTTACATATTTGCGGGAATGAGAGGGATCTCACACTTGTACTGATGTCCAGCATGACTGGTGACGAGGGAAACATGAGTTTGTTTACTGCGTCGCGCCATGCACCGGGTCCGCCTGGTGGGACCCGGGCAGGGTGAGGGGCAGGGTGGGTGGTGGCAGCCTGGTGGTGGGGGTGGCTGCCCTGGGTGTCTGCCCAGCAGAGGGGCACTTGGCCTGGGTGGTGGCAGTCTGGGGGTTGGGGTGGCTGGCCTGGGTGTCTGCGCCCAGCAGGGTGGTGCCGCTGTCGGCGCCCTCCTCCCCTCCTCTTCTCCCCCTCTTCTCCCCTCCTCTCCTCTCCCCCTCTCCCCTCCCATCCTCCCCCTCTCCCCTTCTCTCCTCTACTCCCCCTCTCTCCTCTCCTCTCCCCCTCTCCCCTCCTCTCCCATCCTCCCCCTCTCCTCTCCTCTCCCCCTCTCCCCTCCTCTCCCATCCTCCCCCTCTCCTCTCCCCTCCTCTTCTCCCCCTCTCTCCTCTCCCCATCCTCCCCTCCTCTTCTCCCCCTCTCTCCTCTCCTCTCTCCCCTCCCCCTCTCTCCCCTCCTCTTCTCCCCCTCTCCCCTCCTCTGGTTCCCCCCACCCACCCCGGTCAGCGGTCGCCTTATATACACGATCCAAAACAGCACAGGACAACGCGATTGGCTGGCTCAGATTTGAACAGATCTGAGCCAATCGCGTTATCCTGTGATGACGTAATGTCCTGTGCCCCATGACCGGACGGACCATATATGGACCCCCCCCCCCCCCCTCCCGACTTCCTCCCGTCAACCCCGTGCAATCCATACAGGTACATGGACGTTACTCTGCAGAAACTACAGTAACAAAATCACGAATTGCTCTGTTTTTGGAGCTCTGCATGTCTGTGTTTGTCTAGTTAACGCGTTAACGTTAGCTAACGGCTAACATTCGCTAGTTAGCCAACCAACCAGCAGCTATTAGCTAGCTAGCTAGCTTACCGGAAGCGATATATTTTTCGGATGATGGCGAAGGCATAACCCGCCCCTGGCCCTCTCTTCCTCTGATTAGTGGCAGCGTTATAAACCATAGATATGACTATATTAAAAACATAAACACACTGGGGTCTTTCGTGCAGGCTAGCAAGCGTAACTGCTGTCTGTCTGGAGTCTGACGGTCTGACCACAGACTGTAACAGAGATGTAATGCAGGATAGCCAAGCGAACGTGTTTGGATGGAAGTTTGACGCTAGGCCAATCAGAGGCAGAGAGGGGCGGGTTATGCCTTCGCATAGCCTTCGCCATCATCCGAAAAAAAATATCGCCTCCGGGACAACAACGCTTCCTACCCAGCATGTGCACGTCTTTCCGACAGGGGTGGTTGTTATGGCAACTATCAACAACAACAACAACAACTACTACTACTAACTACTACAACACATAAAGACCGAAATAGGCTACCTTGTTAATGTGTCTATCGGAGACACGGCCTAACGTTAACATTTAATATGAGCCGAATATCAGCCTGCGCTCAGCTATGTATACAGGAAGTAAACCGGATATTCAGGTGGGTTGTGACGGTTGTTATTGTTGTCAAGTTAAAACTGTCTATATAAATCAAATGTATTATTATTATTATTATTGTCTGTTCAGATCAGGGGCAAGACACTCATCACTCATCTTTCTACCATTTAATGTAGGCTATGTTCACCTATTTCCATATCTGCTGAAGAATTCTGCTTCACTTTTTTACCGGTAGCCTAACTTAAATTTTTAAAAACAATCAAACTTATTTATAGGCTACTTGATTATTTCTTCTTCATTGAAATGTTCACATCATTGCTTTAAGCCTGATGGACTAGTCTCCCACACAGCTATTTATATTCCTACTATCCCCTGATAACTCCTCCATGCAGAGCTCTTTGTTACTCTATTTTTAAAAGTGCTTTACAGATATAATTTATTGTTACTATTTCAGGACATTGAATACCTATGTCATGAGTGGTTTCCTCCATTCTGTCGATGTGGTGGTAGCCCATTGTAATATAGAGAAATTAATTTCAGCTAGTCCTCGTCCCATAGAGGAACTAACCTGCTCTGCAGCCTTGGCAGCAGGAACCACCTGCCTGGGCTCTGCAGCTGGAGGAGGAGTGGGAGTGAAAGGTGCCTGAGAGACATCTCAGCAGAGTTCATTCCACATAGGCTTTGTAGTTGTATCACAAATTGCCAAACAAGTATTACTTGATTGGAAATAATGTAAATGAAGGTATAATTTTTCTTTTTTTTTGCAATATGTATTTATTCATTCAATGAGTACATTTACAAGGATTTTTCTTTTTTTCCCCTTAACCCCATTCCTTCCCCACCCCTGGTCCTATATAAATTGGGGCATACAAAAAACAGTATTAACACGTTAAGTGCCATAGCCGAGATAGCTCGTCTTACATAATCCAACGCTTGAGTGCCAGAGCCGAGATATCTCGTCTTACATAAACATTTTTTTTTTTTGACGGTGGGACATCAATCAACAACTTTTACATCTTCGAGATCACTATTGGAGCAAGAGAATATGTATAATCTATTTTACCGACCCACTAAGTGTTGACAGTGCTCCCCCAGACGAGCGAAATCAAAGAAAAAACTGCCGCGGGAGCAAGCCATTCAAGGAAATGGCGAGGCGATTTTACAGTAATCCATTCCAGACTTGTCTTGCCCGAGAGCGGCCGGCGCAGGCAGCAGCACACAGAGAGCGGAGAGCGATTTGCAAAATAGATTATAGGTGAAACACACTTTGAAACACCTCAGAAAGGCCAGAATCAACATCTGCCCATCGCCCACGCATTCCCCGGCCCATCTTGACTCGCACAAGGAGCGTCCGCACGCAGGCAAGCAGGCAGGCAGGCACGCAGGCAGGCAGGCAGGCAGCAGCAACGCGCTTCTGACACGCCCGCTGTAGAGCCAGGAGGAAGGAGGAGAAGACACACGGAGGGAGGAGTTTGAATGAGAGGGGTGTTTCCTGTTGTTATGGAGGAAATTACTGTTCAAAACTATTGTTTAGAATGTCTGACGGTCTTACTGATGCCAAAAATGAATGGTTAAAGTGACTCTTCTATCGAATTTCACAAAAAGCCATTTATCTCTGAATAAATTTCCAGACGCTGAAACCATGCTGTACTCAACGGCTAATATCTACATAACTACTAACTCTGCAAACTAACTCTTTTAGACAGAGAAAGCACACATTCTATTAGTTATTTTTAGATGATTGGTGTTCATGAATTCTTAACAGAAAATAATCCTCGGCTCTTGTAAAATGAGCCAGAATCCTAAAAAAAAACCCTGGCACAACTTACCTACAGGATGAAAAAATGGCTGGCACTCAATGTGTTAAGGTACATTTCAGAGTAAAATAAACAAAAATAAATAAAAATAAAATAAATTGTCCATTCCTTCTTGACACCATGCCACAATGTAACAAAACAGGAAGAATATGTAGAAACATTGATAGTGTGAGCATCACAAATAGTGTGATCTCTTATAAAGTTTTCAGTTTGTCTATGTAAGTGATCATAGGACCCCAGACAGAGTCACATTTCTTGGCTGATCCCCTCATTTTGTACTTGATTTTCTCTAGGTTAAGAAACATCATCAGGTCTTTTAGCCACAGAGATGCATTAGGGGGGAGGCTGATTTCCACTCCAATAATATTCTTCTCTGTGCTATTAGAGAAGCAAATGCAATGATATCCAATGATGTTTTCCTAATTGTTTGAGGTCCTGGTAATGTTCCGAAGATGGCTATTTCTGCACAAGGGGTTAACACTATGTTTAAAGCCTTGGCAAGATGGTTAAGAATAACTGTCCAGTAGTCTTGAAGGCAAGGGCAGGACCAAAACATATGTGTCATGTTTGCAGGTGACAAGTGACATCTGTTGCAAGCATCTATGACATTTGGATATATTTTGGAGAGTTTGGAGTTAGTAAAATAAATACGGTGAAGAACCTTGAATTGAATAAGATTGAGCTTCGAACAAGATGTGATGTTATTCACTCGGGCTAAAGGTAAGTAAGGTAGGCTAAGGTATCATTCTTTTAAAAACTAAGATAGTAAAAGCAAATTGTCTGATAAGATCTGTCTCCAGATTGAGGTTACTGTGGCACAGTCAACTTGATCTCACCCCGTACAAATACCACGGTATTACACTTTCAAAAGAGTGCATATAGGCTGCAAAAGTCCAATTTCATCTCCAGTTTATAGGCCTTGGGATTGGGGTTAGGCACTGGTCTGTGGCCCCCTGGTGGTTTGGGTTAGACACTGCTGCTAGCCACTTGGTTGGGGTTAGGGTTTGGATATGGGTCAAGGTTAGGGATGGAAGCTCCATGAGCTCCACGTCCAGCAGAGCAGCATTCCTCCTCTGTGGCAGAAGAGCATGTCAGGTCAGGTCACCCGTCCGGCACGGATGCTGTTTACACCCCCTGAAAGTTTGCACGTAAAATGGCATAGCTGTTTCTTGAAACAGAGGCCGGACAAACAGAGTCCACATTGCCAAATGTATATATATAGATAGATAGATATGTATATAGATAGATGACACCACACATTGTTTTGCTACATGACACCACAAAGTGTTTTGCTACATGACACCACACAGTGTTTCTGCTGACACCACACAGCTTTGAATGGACCTTGAGACATAAAACAAGACATAACCACATTTGCGGTGGTGGTTTTAGCGTAACCTATGTGGGATTCAAAATAACGAAGGTTATGCCAAACCCCACATAGGTTACCCTAAAACCACCACCGCAAAGCGTCCTACCTGTAGTTGGCCAGTCGGCAGGAAAGTATCGTGGGACTTGACGAGACTTGGTGACCGAGATCACGTTTGAGGTAATTTGATCCCTGTGAGAGTCCAGGAAATGGCCTGGGGCGAAATATCACTCTGGTGGATGTTGATCGGATCACATTATTACGATATGTGGTGAAAACGGGAATAAAAATAGCTATTTAGATGCAGGAAAGACAGGCTCACACTTGGCCCCAAATCAGCTCCATTTTACAACTGACTTGGACGCTATTGATCTCAAAACAACGCTAGGACGGCCAGAAACGCCGCGGACATCGCTGGGTGAGTGGCCAAATCATAATTATTGCCAGGAGATGGGTCCAGGTTAAAAAAAAAACGAAATTCTCCTTTAAGTGTAACACATCACGCTCCCCCGCAGCATAATTGCGATGATATATTGCTCACTGTCTACAATTATTTAGACTTTGTATTTTTTTGTACTAAGGCAACAACCAGAGCAAATGTAGATGACATTTCCAAGATGTTTGGGGCTTTATTCCACATCTTCTTCTCCAATCCGCGGCTGATGGATGTTCCTCATGTGGGCCGTAAAAGTGTTTCGAAAATAGCGTGTTTACTGTCGTGATCCTGGTGTAGTTAAGCGTCGCGCTCCGTCATGTTCCGCGGCTGGCTGCTGTCACGCAGGCATGGCATGCTGCATGTCATGCTGCATGTCATGCTGCATGGCATGCTGCATGTCATGCTGCATGGCATGCTGCATGGCATGCTGCATGGCATGCTGCATGGCCGCAGTCTTCGCCCGCATGCTCCACTGATAGCGGTTGGGGCAGATAAAAAGCAAATTGACCCCTTTGGTGAGTGGCCATCACTCACCCTACTCTCCCGATCGAGACCAGTCGTCCCACTCTCCCCACCAAGAGCCCAGTGATTTAGACCCTCTGTCATGTGGCCCTGGCACTGACTCTGTTGAGCCACATGATTGTATAACACTTCATTAAAAGGATACTTACTCAATAAAAAGTATTAAAAAAGATGGTTTATCCCTCAGTGCCAGGTCACATTGTCCTCATTAGGACTTTATAGCCAGGCAAAAAGCACACAAGTTTTATCACCTACAATTCAAATGAAAAGAATTCGATGGCAAGAATAGATTTATTTATTTAGACCAGTGGTTGTCAAACGTTTTCACGTCAAGGACCCCTAAACAGACTAGGCCACAGACTCCATTTCAATCAGAGAGACACATTTCTAGAATGACAATGATTTATTAGATTATTATTATTATTATATTATAATTATTATTATTAGATACATGAGCCTGTAGGCACACTAAATTATATTTGGCGATTAGAATTCGTCATGACGTCAGCTTGATAATGAAGTCATGATCAGCAGGGGTCGTGCAGCCAGGAGTAGGATTGGATACCCCCCCCCCCCCCCCCCCATGGAGTCTAGACCTGGTGGTGGTGAAGGTGGTCTTGGTCTTGCTGGAGAAGGCTTCTGAATCTGAAAACCTCGGAGAGGACTGGAGGAGAATGGGGTGGAGGAGGGAGGCAGGAACGCACTGAAAACCCAGCAGACCACACAAAGAGAAAAAGGCTAGATGATGATAGGCTGAATGGAAAGATGTGTCTTACTCGGATTAGTTTAATGTAAACGTTAACGCCCACAAACAGTGACGCTAGCTAGAAGCGGGAAAAGGGTTGATTGATGACATGGTGGTATGAATGAGTGGGCGTGACAACTAAAGTGTTTCTCCTTAGGAGAGTGAATAAATGGCGAGTGAATGAATGACAACTGACAGGTCTCATCTTTAAGAATGTGCGGGAAAGGCGTGATTGATGACAAGGGGTGTGACAACTAGAGCGTTTCTCCTAGATAGAGGAGGCGGGGGTGAAGGGGGTGAGAGAAGCGGGGGTGAAGGGGGCGAGAGAAGCGGGGGTGCAGGGGGTGAGAGAGCGGCTAGGCTCCAGGCCATGTGTGGGCACTGGAGGAGGATCCTGACAGTTACGATTAGGGGCAATTCGCTTCTCCGAGACAGATTTCTTTGATAGGAGAAGACAGCAGAATGTGTTGCTCTCCGGTCATAAATGGCAGCTGACACACTCATCCCTGGAGGAAGAGAGCAGGTGATGATGCGGTGTGCAGGTAACTTCACCGGTATGCCACGCCCCCATCCAGCACTCTGCCTTTCACCCGCTGTCTAAAGGAGAATCGCAGACTGCTCAGTTAAGTTAAGTTAAGTTAAGTTATCCTTTATTTATCCCCATGAGGAAATTCCTCCTCTGCATTTGACCCCTCCTCTACTAGGAACCTTCCTAGAACTAGGAGCAGTGGGCAGCCGCAGTGCAGCGCCCGGGGACCAACTCCAGTTCTTTTGTCATTGCCTTGGTCAGGGGCACTGACGGGAGTATTAACCCTAACATACAGGTCTTTAGGTGGTCGGAGGAAACCCACACGGACACGGGGAGAACATGCAAACTCCACACAGAAAGGAACTGGGACGGACCGGGATTCGAACCCGGGACCTACTTGCCGTGAGGCAACACTAACTAACCACTGAGCCATCTCTTCCTCGAAGCCCCTCTGTGCTCTGGTATTTTTAGCATGATTTCATGCATGCTGTGTAATTAGTAAGAAGGATGCCGGTAAACAATGCGCTGGTGTGAGGCCAGATCCCAACTTGGCTGAGCCGTGTCGAGTCAGACGGTTTCAAGTGAAGAGGGATCACTCTGGCAAGAATGCAGAGAGCAGTCCATGGGGGTTGTACGCTTTTTTCTTTTTTGTTCGCAGAAACACTTGTGTTTTATATTTGCGCCTTGCCACACATTCTTTTGTGTTCGTGGGGGAGGAAGAGGATGAGAGACGCTCTGACTTTTGAAGCCTTTCTGTCTTGTCACGTACGGCATTCCTCACAGAGTATACACACAAACACACACAACACGCAGGCGCGCGCGCTGACACAAACACACACACACACCAACAAACACACAACAACCAGGCGCCATTGAGCACTTCACCCAGTGTATAAGGAGACTGTGTGTGTGTGTGTGTGTGTGTGTGTGTGTGTGTGTGTGTGTGTGTGTGTGTGTGTGTGTGTGTGTGTGTGTGTGTGTGTGTGTGTGTGCATGCATTTGGGGGTGCTTGTGTGTACATCTGTCTGCATGGAACTCTGTAGATCTGTGTGCATTTATGTGCCATTATAGGTGTGTGTGTGTGTGTGTGTGTGTGTGTGTGTGTGTGTGTGTGTGTGTGTGTGTGTGTGTGTGTGTGTGTGTGTGTGTGTGTGTGTGTGTGTGTGTGTGTGTGTGTGTACTTTTTACACATGGCGATGGCGCCCTCTGACAGAAAATACAAATGGGAGGTGAGAATGGCAGCACTTAATGTCAAAATGTATTTATATATATATATTTATATTTAGCTTGGCTCTTCACATTGTCAAAATGTATTTATATATATATATTTATATTTAGCTTGGCTCTTCACATTGTCAAAATGTATTTATATATATATATATATATTTAGCTTGGCTCTTCACATTGTCAAAATGTATTTATATCTGGAATGAGCAATTGAGAAAGATGGGTTTGATTTCCCCGCTGTGGCCTGGGGCTCGGCCTTCCTGTGGGTGCAGAGTCGACCTCAGATGCGCTGATTGGAGCCAGATTCTTTGTCCCAAATTGCGTCTCCTTGCACCCTTGAACCTCACGAAACGTCTAAACTGGAACCTTGAGTCATTGAAGTCGTGTGTTTACAGCAATCCAGCTCTTAATGAGATGTTGTGAAATGTCAGACGCAGGGAAACACGTGCCGATGGAGGACAAGATACCGTCGGGTCGGCGGCACGCAGGTGAAGTAAACTAAAGGTGAAATTCCAGCAGCAGGCGACAGCCACACTTTACACTGGTAGTTAGTGTCGTTTGGTGTGAAATGGATCCTGCTGTTAATTCTGCATTCTCTGGACCCACTTTCCGTGTTTTTCCTTTTTATGAGGCGGAGGAGGACATCTGTTGGCGTCGTTGACCCTTACGGGAACTCTCCGGGGACCCTTTAATCTTCCGTCCAGATCTATAATGTGAAGACGCAGCGATGTGCTATTTTTGTCCGGCTCTCTCGCCAGATGCTTCGCTGAACTCTTTAATATGCCCGTATGGCCCCCCTGGGCTCCATGAATTGTCACAGGCGATACTGCGAGGGAAGGTAAATGTTCTGCAGAGGGCCCCCCCTCAGAGGGCCCCCCCTCCGCGCCGCTAAACCTCCACAGGCTCCAGAAGCCTCTTTCGCCGTAAATACCCTGCATTCCTCCAACTTTCCAACCCTATATATTTTGGATTCCTTCGGACGGCGTTCGGACACTCTGTATCTCAGATGCTCTGATACTCGAGGGGGCAGTGAGACCCCTTAACCCGGCCTTCTTTCTCAACCAACCCCCCCGGCCCCTACCCCCCACCCCTCTCCATCCCAAACACACACACAGACACAGACACACACACACACACACACACACACACGCACACACTCACACGCACACACACACACACACACACACACACTCACTCGCACGGACACACACACACACTCACTCGCACGGACACACACACACACATACGCATACACACACACACACACACACACACACGCACACACACACACACACACACACACACACACAGACACACACACACACACACACACACACACGCATACACCCCCTGCGATGGATTCCAGATCGGGAATTTAATGCATTTCTGTTTCGCATCACGTCGCAGGAATGCGGCACGCGTGCCACAAGCCTCGTAACCCCGGGCTGATGAGTGTGAGGATGTTTAAAAGGAGAGAGAGATGATGGGATACAGACGCTGCTGGGGGTTAGGGGGGCGGGAGAGGGGGGGTTAGGGGGGCGGGAGAGAGGGGGTTAGGGAGAGGGGGGGTTAGGGAGAGGGGGGGTTAGGGGGACGGGAGAGGGGGGTTAGGGGGGGGCGGGAGAGGGGGGGTTAGGGAGAGGGGGGGTTAGGGGGGCGGGAGAGGGGGGGTTAGGGGGACGGGAGAGGGGGGGTTAGGGGGGCGGGAGAGAGGGGGTTAGGGAGAGGGGGGGTTAGGGGGGCGGGAGAGGGGGGGTTAGGGGGGCGGGAGAGAGGGGGTTAGGGAGAGGGGGGGTTAGGGGGGCGGGAGAGGGGGGGTTAGGGGGGCGGGAGAGAGGGGGTTAGGGAGAGGGGGGGTTAGGGGGGCGGGAGAGAGGGGGTTAGGGAGAGGGGGGGTTAGGGGGGCGGGAGAGGGGGGGTTAGGGAGAGGGGGGGTTAGGGGGGCGGGAGAGGGGGGGTTAGGGAGAGGGGGGGTTAGGGGGGCGGGAGAGAGGGGGTTAGGGAGAGGGGGGGTTAGGGGGGCGGGAGAGGGGGGGCTAGGGGGGCGGGAGAGAGGGGGTTAGGGAGAGGGGGGGTTAGGGGGGCGGGAGAGGGGGGGTTGACAGAGTGCATCCGGCGCGGCGCTTGGCGTTAATGACAGGCCGTCTTGTTGCATAAAGCAATGTTAGTGCAGCTGTGGTATGTGCCGAGCGCATCTGGACCGCAGATTTTTGGGAATGTATTGTGCGTGCGTGCTGTGCGTGCGTGTGTGTGTGTGTGTGTGTGTGTGTGTGTGTGTAGGTGTGTGTGTGTGTGTGTGTGTGTGTAGGTGTGTAGGTGTGTGTGTGTGTGTGTGTGTGTGTGTGTGTGTGTGTGTGTGTGTGTGTGTGTGTGTGTGTGTGTGTGTGTGTGTGTGTGTGTGCGCGTGTGTGTGTTTGTTTGGTCTGTCCCATGCACTCAAATTAACGACTGTTGCACGATACGGAGGGAGGATGGAGTGAATTAACGTAGTTGGGGGCAGTGAGGGGGGCAGCTGGGGGCGGGGCGAGTGAGATGTGGAGACTTAGTTTACAAGGTGGTCTGTTCTGCATAATGTTGTTTTTCTGTTTTTGGGCAGTGTCACCAATTCCTGCGTACTGAATCTGTCCCGCAGGGGTCAAATAGTGACCCTTCTTTGAGTACCATATGGGTGGAGTTTAACATATATCTGAATCGGACTCAATGTGTTACATTAACAGTCTAGTTTCCATCAAAGACCTATACATAGATGATCATTTTGCATCCTTTGATCTACTGAAGAGGAAGTTTGAGTTGCCTGACACGAACTGGCTCAGATTCCTGCAAGTCAGAAATGATGTTCGATCCAAGATTCACACCTTTGAAGCGCTCCCAAATGAACATGCTTTTTTCGATGTATTGCTGAGCCCTCCTCACTCCAAGCATCTTATTTTTCTCTAGATTTGTGTGTCTGTTTGATAATTGCAACACAGCCTCTACTGAGAGATTAGAGAAGCGTGGCAGGGGGAACTCGGGTTTGATTTATCTAATATTATATGGGAAAGGAGTCTGTCTGTGGTGCAACTCTGCTCAGTCAATAGCAGACACCAGCTGATCCAATTTAAAGTTGCTCTTCACTATTCGTCTTCACTATTCCAAGCATAGGTTGCACAAGTTCTTCCCTTCTGTCTCACTGCTGTGTGACAGGTGTCAAGTGTCAGAGGGCACTCTGTCTCATGCCTTCTGGTTCTGCCCTTCACTGACGGGATTCTGGACCAAAATATTTGATTGGTACTCTAGGGCCTACAAGATAAACCTCCAGCCAGAGGCAGAACTCGCCATCTTCGGCTGCTCAGAGTCCTCTCTGAACTTCCCTATAGCTGTGCAACAGTCTCTAACACAGGGGACAACTGTTTCCAAAAAACTAATTCTAAAGGAATGGAAATCCCCCTCTTCACCTTCCTTTCAAATGTGGTTGACGTACATGACTTCTGTTATATGGATGGAGAGACTTAGGTTCCTGAGGACCAATTCACTCAAGAAGTTTTCGTCTGTCTGGGATCCGTTTCTAGCCTCGATGAGGTTAGCTGCGACGGGTGACTCCTGGCTGGTTTCTCGTGGCCCTCTTGCGTGGGATTCCATGTATAATATCTCTTACAAGCACATAAACGCCTTATGTGGCTAGTAGCACCACAGTGTAATTCGAATATATATGTATTTATTGTTGGGGGGGTTTTCCTTTTCTTTTCCTGTGTCTGAGCCTGTTCGTCTGTTCTGTTTGTATATTGTTAAAAAAAAAAGTATAAATAAAATATATTTAAAAAAAGTGTTACATTAACACACATCTTTTTTTGTAACCTTTATTTATACAGAGTCTCACTGAGTGCAAAGATCTCTTTTTCAGGAGTGCCCTGTTCACATTCACACACAAATTCATACCTGGAAGCTGACCAGTACAACCACAGTCTGATCTGCTGGCCACTGAGCAGCAGCAGCTCCACTGGAGCAATGTGGAGCTAGCTTGCCCAAGGGCACCTCAAGACCTTGCTTGGCACCTCAGTGGTGGTAATGCGGGAGGGGCAAGCACTGCTTTTTCACTTTGCCCACCTATATTTACCCTGCCGGGGATTGAACCGACGACCTCCCAGTCACAAGCTCGCTTCTCAAACCTTTAGGCCACCGCTGCCCATCTTTTGATCTCTGTACACTGAACATATTCTCTGTACTTTCTCTGGTCAATATTTGGCACATTCCTGCACAAAATGTACAGCTTTTTCATTTCAGAATAAAAGCAGGTATACATACATTCTATTAAATTTTTTCATATTCTGCATTATTTAGCTATATGTTTCTTGACTTCACTTGCAGTACTACCTGTGTGCTGTGGCTCAGGAGGTAGAGTGTCGTCCACTAACCAGAAGGTTGGTGGTTCGATCCCCGGCTCCTCCAGTCCGCATGTGGAAGTGTCCCTGGGCAAGACACTGAACCCCAAATTGCTCCTGATGGCTGTGCCAGCACCCTGCAGCTTGTCGCCTTCGGTGTGTGAATGGGTGAATGTAGGCACATTGTAAAGCGCTTTGGACACTGGCGCCAGAACAAGGGGGACATGGGGACATTTTGTCCCCCTTAAAATTTGGTCCCCCTAATTTTTTTTTTTTTTCTGAGGGGGCAACTGCCCCTGACGCTTAGAGTCCACTTTACACTGTTTACACAGCCTGTGATGCTTGTTAAAGCCGTGATCGTTGTGGGATTATTACACCTGAGACAGACAGACCCAGGGATCAAGTTACAGAGAGCCCACTTTACACTGTTTACACAGCCTGTGACACTTGTTAAAGCCGTGATCATTGTGGGATTATTACACCTGAGAGACAAACAGACCTGGACTCTGTACTGCACTCACTGTCATTGGCTGCTGCTATAATCGTATACGGTTATTGTTATTTTATTTTTGTGTTGAGATGACAAGTTTTGCACTGTTTCGAAGTGATAATAATAATAATAATAATAATAATAATAATAATAATAATAATAATAAGTTCAGTGTTTCTGCCTGTGTTGCTGTCTGTTGTAGTGTAATTGTAAAATGACCTAAAGGGAGAGCAGGTCACCAAGTGAGTGAGAAAAGGAGAAAATACTGAATAATGACATCACTACAGTATAATCCTAATGTTAATTTAAAATGAGATATTCCTCTAAATATGGCTAAAAATCATCCAGACGTAAAAAAAAACGTAAATTTTTCTTGCCTGGGCGCCGGCAAAAAAACATTGAAAAAATAATAATAAAAAAAATAAAATAAAAATTGTTTGACAAAAAAAAAAAAATCCCCCTAATTGCAAACTCGTTCCGGCGCCACTGGCTTTGGATAAAAGCGCTATATAAAAGCAGTCCATTTACCATTTTTGCCGGACCCAGGAGGGCCAGCCTAGAAGAGCCTCAGTGTGGTAACATGCACACAATAAACAGATAACAGAATAATCAAGTGATTGGCAATAATATGATTTTCATGTTTACATGCACTTAGTAGTGGATACTCACCTCAAAGTGTGTGAGTGGACATTGACTCTAATGAATAAACCTGATGATCCAGCAGAAACCTAGGTGTGTTTATCGCTTTTCATATAAACCGATAACGGCCTTTATCCGGTAAAGGATGTCATAACTCTAGAAATCCAATAATAAACAGTTTGCAGTAGGGTTGGGTACGAAACTAGTTGGGTACTTTTACAACTGGTACTACCGGCACCGAATTGTAAAGCAGATTTAGGTACCTCATTTAGGTGCCATGCCCAAGCTGCTGAGTGAAATATTCTCAGTCCGGTGCTCCGAAACCAGTGCTGCATGCAACTTCACTTACATTATAGGGCATAACACATAACATTATCATTTGAAATCCTCTTTGCAGCCTCTTTAAATAAATAAAAAAGCTTTAATTTATTTATCATTTAAGCACCGGTATTGGAAAATATGAAACGATACCCATCCCTAGTTATTAGTGTGCATGTAAAAAGTCACTCATAGTCTGAACTGTCCCGATGAATTTATCCCCATCCATTTGGTAGGTCTTCTACTCTATGTAGGGTAAAGCATATCTGACCCATGGCTGGTCTAAATCTGGGGTCCAAACTTTTTTCAATGTGGTCCAGATTAGATCATGTGAAAATACCTGGGGGGCAGCTCATAGGGTTATTTAAAAAATCACATAGAATACAATTTTCAGTGCCATAATATTAGTCCTTAAATCAGTAGGTTTCACTTTATCCACCCGTTCACTGATGGACAATCGCGGGTATGAAGTATGCTTAAGTCTGTTTCAGCTTTCAGTGAAAACCTATTCAACTTTCCGGTGCTCCTGAAAGCGGCCCTCACTCTCAACTTTACCTTTCTTTGCTGTGGCCATGTCTGCCACCCAGTGGGAAATGTCTGTTGCGAGGTAACCATTAATGTTGAAAACATTAGTTCCGCCTGCGTTGTTCTTACGTGGTGCTACAAACTGTATGATAGTGCTGTTATTGTTAGGTGAATGTAAACAACGCAAAGTGAACTTGCTTTGTGGAGGGCCACTCCACACATAGTATATTTTGAGAGACAAGCCGCGGGCCGTTTAAAATAGGTGTGCGGTCCGCAATTGGCCCCCGGGCCGGACTTTGGACCGAAATATTAACACTGGCAACTTGAACCTGTGGTTGGCAGCAAGGTTTCTCTTACATACTTGGGGGCAGGACTCGATAAGCCTCGGCTTCTTCCGGCCCCTTTTCAAACAGTTTTGCTCTTTATTCTGTTGGAGTTTACGTATTTTTTTTGCTGAAGTCTATTGGGCTGTTATTGATTTTTATTTGTTTTTCCTTTTTATGTATTGTTTTAACGGTTTGAAATAAATCATTTCAATCAATCAATCAATCAATCAATCAATCAATCAATCAAGCAATCAAACATATAGCCTAGTCACACTTCCCTTAAATTGAATTGAGTCCCTCATCATCCAAATACTCCCAAAATAGGCCTTAGTTTATGTCTAGAAATGATATTGATCAAAAATCAAATAACTTCATGACTAACAATTTAATTAGCCTACACATAGGCGATTACAAAATTATAGACCGGCATATGATACGATGATATTGTCTGTATATTGCAGGAAATAGAAAACGATTCGCTTTATTTTTGGAAAATGGAGATTCTAGACAGTGAAGTCATGGACACTGCTCTGTCCCTAGGTGATCCACAATAACACAAACAGTTAAACATGCCCCCATGCCTCTGTTGCTAGACTTTTGCCAGAGGAGATTCTTCTCTTTCTACACTCAGTGCTGTGTTCAATCTGTGGTGCCATAGCGCCATCTGGAGGACATAAATGGGCAACATTGCCAGCAACCGTTACAAAGGGATATGGAGGGTCAGACATGTTTTATTGTTTTTTCCTGACAAGGTGTTCCTATGTGCTCCTTAGTCACTGCTGCCCAGATGGAAGTTGACAAAACATTTCTGAATGGGCTACGCTGCATCAAAAATATGAAGGTATTTTTCTGGCACCATTCATACATAAAATGCAACTCAAAGTAATAGGATTGGAGTTTACATAGCCTATATACAGTATATGCCCACCAGTACAAAATTAAGAAAGAGAAAGTTAAGATTAGGCTACTAGGGTGATGTCACTTGAATGATGTCATCAGCAATTGTGATGTCACTCGAGTGACATCAATTGTCACTCATCTGTGACATCTGTAGGAAGCAGGCAAGGAAAGGATGCTGATGATGTCACAATGGCTCTATGAGTGTGAAGGCCTAAAAACGTAAAATATCTCTGTAGTGCCCTCCATGCTCAGATTCTTTTCTCTTTTTGCACCAGATTCATTGCAGACCCCTTTATAAAGGGTTTTGGCAAATTTTGCGGGCGGTCGGAAACAACGGTGCGCCAACTCTGGCCGAACAAACAGACAGCTCTCCAATTATAGTATATATATATATATATATATATATATATATATATATATACACACACACACACACATACATACATACAGTACATACATACATACAGACATACATACATACATAATGTAAAAATCAAAATCAAAATATACACAAATAAAGAGAAGAGAGGTTTGCTCAAAGAATGGATTGGAATGGATGGAAGAAGCAAGATAGGCCAGTTACTCAAGACATGTTTTACTACATAGTTCAGTCTTCAGCTATATACAAATAAAAACAAAGCAAAAACCACAATGTTCACAAACAATGACATATCCAAGGCACTGATGGTTATGGCACAACAGCACAGGACAAATGTTCTGCAGTTAGCTTTCCTGCTTCCACTGAGGCTTTGGCAAAACACCCCATCTATCTCTGACACAGTGTTTAAAGGCAGGCAATGTTTAGGGCCAGTTTAGATAGAGAGGAACCTCAGTTTAGATAGAGATGAACCAGTTTAGATAGAGATGAACCACTTTAGATAGAGATGAACCTGTTTAGATAGAGATTAACCTCAGTTTAGATAGAGATGAACCTCGGAGGAACAGACTCGGGTCAACAGCACTTTGATGATGGGAGTGAAACGGGACAGCAAGTTAGTGAATTATACTGCCATCTGAAAGCCTAACGATTTCACAGTAATAGCTTTGTTAATGTGGGAAGTATCACAGGCGTAACAAGTCACCCAAGTGCTAATGATGGCACCTGTGTGTTGCTGCCAAGTAAGGAAAACAAAAAAAAGATCACCAGTGTTAAAAGCGTTTAAATATTTACACAAATCCCTTGTCGTCTCCATTGAAGTTGGTCCCAAAGAGTTAAAAGGAAAAAGAAGTGTTGATACCGGAATGTCAATATTAACATGTTGTTCATTGCTTGCTCACAGACCTTAGACCAGGGGTGTCGGAACATACGGCCCAGGGGGCAGAACCGGCCCAGGGGGCAGAACCGGCCCAGGGGGCAGAACCAGCCCAGGGGGCAGAACCAGCCCAGGGGGCAGAACCAGCCCGCCAAAGGATCCAACCCGGCTCACAGGATGACTTTGCAAAGTGTAAGAAATTGCACAGAGAAATCCTAGTTTCATTACCTGTAAAAACTAGAGAGAATTGCACAGTTGTCATCAACTGTAATGCATAGTTACAGTAGACAGTAGATTTGATCATTTGTTTGATGGTAGCTGAGATAACCCTAAATGAAAACCTGTAGGCTACCTGTAATTCTTTACACTAAAAGAAAAATTATTTTTTGGGGTATTGTCATTTATTGGTTATTATTGGTCTGGCCCCCTTGAGACCAAATTGGGCACATGTGGCCTGTGAACGAACATGAGTTTGACACCCCTGCTATAGAGCCTATGACACTATGACAGCCTGAACATAAAACAGTGAATTTCCACTTTAGCTGTCTGCATCGGTCTTGACCTTGACCATTTTGTCAGTTGCAGGAGGTCAGACCGTGGTGAACGGTAGTGAATTTCATAGACAGCAAACAGTAAACAAACTAAATGCTAGCAGGGTAAAAACTCTTTCTAAATCATGAATAAACCTAATTTAAATATCTATTTTGCATTGTTGTTCACCTGTCAGGAGGTTAGCCATGTCGAGTGGTACTAGAATCATTAGCAAGTTGGATGCACGCCGCGAGTATCCCAGATGGCTCGTCTGTAGTAGACCGAGTCATTTAAGATGCGTCCAATGACGGCACGCCTCATTGCATCACATGGTCAGCGGGCATTGGGTCAATGTTGGTCCAAGGCACCCTTTAAAGGGCCAATAAAGTAGGATTTACTGCCGAATAGCACAAAATGACTCATATCTCAAGAGGGTTGATAGTGTTGTTGATCCTAATGACTCTGTGATTACTGGGTCAGAGACTTGGGTAATGACTCTGTGATTACTGGGTCAGAGACTTGGGTAATGACTCTGTGATTACTGGGTCAGAGACTTGGGTAGGAGGAAACTATTTCTATCTATGTTCTTGTAATTCCTACTGAATGCTCATAGAGGCCGATAAAAGGATAAAAACTAATATAATTGAATGCCCCTTTAAAATAAAACTCCTGTATTAATCTACCTGTTTTATTTCTCATTTAAAACCGTTGATGTGTTTTGGCCACATGCCGTCTTGAGATGCTACTGTATCTTGGTACTTTTAGGTTTTTGGATTCCACTGAAAATCCGGTTAGCAAAGAACTCCTTTCAATAGTAGTGCTGGGTATCGGTACCCGACTGAAATAACCCAGTACCAAGTAGTATTGAAACTCCTCCGGTCAAACGATACCTGTATTCGATCCTTTTTGTACACAGATCTAGAAAAAAATGCCTATTTGTGTGGTTTTGCTCGCAGCCAATCAGCGTCAGCGTTCATCGATTTAATGTGACGTGTGATTGGCCCAGGACCGCAGCAGCTACATCCCATCGAATCCGTGGTGGTGAATTTGAGCGCGGTGTATAAGTGTGTAAGTTGGCCCTTCGGCGTAGGTACTGTATCGAAACGAAAGGTATGGTCTCTGTTGGTACCGGTATCACTCTTAGTGTACTGGTATTGGTACTGCTATCTTTTCTTTCTTTTTTTACGATACCCAGCCCTACCTTTCAATCACTACATAGATGCTACACTTGTCATGTATCCCAGGCTCCTCCTCGGCAGTATGTGTCTCAGGTTGGGTGAGAGCAGGGGCTCTACTGGGCCTGGGCCGGCTGGTTCTTCCTCTCCTGCCACTCCTTCTGCCTCAGACTGAGCTCCGCATCAGAGAAGGCTGCGGGGCCCCAGTTGGTGATCATCTGGTTCCCCTTGGAGCCTGGAGCAGGGAGATTAAAGAGACTATTCAAGACAGAGGAATGTTGCATTCAGGTGGACTACAACAGTGGGGGTCCGGGGACCGCCAGGGATCCTTGTGGGGACTCCTGGGGGCCAGAGAGAAAGAGAACCTCTCGTTTCGCTACCCTTTTTTGCTCCGATCACTTGGACCAGAGGTGTCAGAGGCGTAACCAGTGGTTACTAACCACTAAACCAGATAGAAGTAGAACGACCGCACCGCGGATATGTGCCTCCGACAACAAGTGAGGAGTTGAGCAAAATGTGAAGAAATTCCGTCAAGGCGTATGGTGTTACCGAGCTTGAAAATGGCGTCCGTGAAGTCACAGTGACCTTGACCTTTGACTACCAAAATGGAATCAGTTCATCCTTGAGTCCAAGTGGATGTTTGAGCCAAATTGGAAGAAATACCGTCACGGCATTCCTGAGATATCACGTTAATGAACTTGCAATGGCTATCTATTTAGCTTAAAAAAAGATTGTTTCTCCGCATTATATATATATATACTGTGTATATAGTAGTTTTTACAGTACTTTCTCTTTTAATTAAATTACTAATTGTTGTCTCATCTATTGGCCTGATAGGCGAGCGTAGGGCGTGGTCTGCCCAAATCTGCGGTGGGTTCCATAATGACGTGAAGCTGACTGGATGGTAACGCTTGTTCCAGGTATTAGTCGGTTTCCCAAGTGTTGCTAGGTAAACAAAGTAATGGCTTGTGAAGATTTTGATTGCTAAACTTGCACCAAAAATTCACAAATGCTTTTATTTTATATTGTTGGCAAATGACCGTGGTATAAGCGGGATAATCAACTCCTAGGTGTGCGTTATATGATTTTAATGCACTTCGCGGAGGCAAGTTATTTGCCTCCACGTTGTGCAATAAAATCATATATCGCACACCTAGTGATTGATTATCCCTTACATATTGTATTTGTACTGTATTGTATTGTATTGTATTGTATTGTAGTGCATTGTATTGTATTGTAGTGTAGTGTATTGTATTGTATTGTATTGTATTGCATTGTATTGTATTGTATTGTATTGCATTGTATTGTATTGTATTGTATTGCATTGTATTGTATTGTATTGTATTGCATTGTATTGTATTGTATTGTATTGTATTGCATTGCATTGTATTGTATTGTATTGTATTGCATTGTATTGTATTGTATTGTATTGTATTGCATTGTATTGTATTGTATTGTATTGTATTGCATTGTATTGTATTGTATTGTATTGCATTGTATTGTACTGCTGTTGGCTAGGGTAGGTAACTGGTGATTTGTGTCTTGTTTATTAGTTTGTTAGCCTGTTAGCTTGTTTTATTCTGGATTGGGCTTCTAAATGTGTTTTTCCTCGGATTTTGGCACAAGGGATAGTAACATCTTGTCCTGTGTATTAATTAATAATGTATTGCAAACAGTGTGCAGTCGTTACCTGGCTGGATGAGCCGTATCAAGCCCTCATGATGAGCCACCTTGTGCTTCCAGGTCTTGGTGTTGTTGGCTGCGTCCTCCAGCTTCTTCATCACCGTCTGCATCACACCAGACACAAAGAAACACACACACACACACACACACACACACACACACACACACAGAGTTATTAACTGGACAATATAGGAAGGGGTTCTTTTACGTGTTGGTTTCTAAGAAAACCTTTGGTAAACTGGGGAACCTTATTTATTTAAGGACCACAATGGAAATAGGTCATTTGAATGTATCGGGTCATTTG
>NC_139652.1:15580360-15600360 GCF_964638095.1 Poromitra crassiceps
CAATGCATCTGAAGCAACATGCAAGATACCCGCTGAATAAGTTTCCAAATGTTCATCTCATTCTGGCCAATACTCCACTTCTGTTATAGCATTTCAGTCTGGAATATGGAATATCTTTCAAATCTTTATGGCTAAAGGCTAAAAGTAATCTCATGTGTAAGAAATGACTTTTCGACATTGAAGTAAACATTTAAATAATTAACTCGTTGGTTTTGGATTTATTTAGCTTCAAGAGTGCATTTTTGTTCTTGTGTGACCCTCAACACAGGCTTTGAGAATCCCAGGCCACTTACTGATACTTATGCTTAAATTAACCCACTCATATTCTGGTTTATTTCAAGAAAAACATTTCGGCTAATGCAAATTCTAATTGGCTGGTAACTTTAAAATCTAGCAGCCATATTGGCAGGTGGTCAAAAAAGTTAATTTCAAGCCCTGCAGGGAGAGCAGGTGGTGACATAGGAGTGAATGAGAAAAGGATCAAATATTGGTGGTTAAGACTGAATAATGACATCACAACTGTTAATTAAAAATGAGTTATTCCTCTAAACCTGGCTTCAAATGCCCCAAATTTTCGCGCTGGCGCCGTTCAGCCCTCAGCAAAATCTGGTAACGAGGATTTTTTTTTTTTTTTTGCTCCATCATCAAAGTTGCCCATCCATGGGTTACGGCATGACAATATTTGTTCGGCCCCCGGCAACAATCTGGGTTTCTCATGTGGCCCCCCATGAAAAATAGTTGCCCACCCCTGTGTTAGAGGGTTTTCACATGGACACAGGCCTATCTAGGGGGTTAACTGGTGTTAAAACAGTAAACCACTTGAGCCTGAAGTGTGTTGCCTTATAGACGAGGACGTGTACTCGTACTGTAAAGTCCTGAGTTGGAGTCCTGCTCACAGCCTTTGTTGCACATCACCCGCTCCATCCAGTAAAGCAGAAATGCCATCATTAACAATTAACCCCGTGTTGACTCCTGTCACCCAGCTGTGAAGTGTCTGCAGACTGCGACACCCACTCCGCATAGCAGGTTAGTGTGGAGACGCCAGCAGGGACAGAGCACCTATTGTGTATGTGTGAACCGCAGACCTCACTGGAGAGGACCCTGGGCCTCTGTGTGTGTGCGTGTGTGTATGTGTGTGTGTGTGTGTGTGTGTGTGTGTGTGTGTGTGTGTGTGTGTGTGTGTGTGTGTGTGTGTGTGTGTGTGTGTGTGTGTACATGCATGCATGCGCATTGTGCATTCATGCAATCAAGTATGCGAGACAGAGACTTGCACCTCAATGGCAGATTGTTCTGGAGTTCTTGTGCGTTCAGGAGAGCAGTGTCATCTCTGACAAAGACAAACTGTTGCCAAGTGTGCGTTCAGGAGAGCAGTGTCATCTCTCACAAAGACAAACTGTGGCCAAGTGAAACCAGTAGCCGTGCTCGTCTCGAACTTGACTGGCTGCATTATGTGACGTGTTACTATGTGCTGTGTCCCAACCTGTTACAACTTTACAGTCTATGGTCACAACGGGTGCTGACGTTTGCAGCATTCATAGTATTACTGTGCTGTGCTACTGTACTGTTCTACAACTACCACCACCCCCCCACCACCCCCCACATAAAACAAGAACATAAACGAAAAACGGTTAACTCCATTGTTGGTTAATTTCACGACAGAATTCTCTGACACCTTGGGTGTATTCACGATTTGAATCACGTCAAAAATGTGTTATCAAAGTAAAAACAAGGCAGTTTTTCTTTATTCTTGAAAGTTAACATTTTGGAACTGCAAGGGTTTCACTCCACAGCGACTATATGTTGTCGTGACACGTGACCACGCTGAAAATAAAACAATGCTTCTGTTTTGACAATGACGCCATGTCATTTAGAGCTAATGCAATCACTTCCTGCAGATCAATAACAGAAATAACTTTAGACCTGCTAAACATATAAAACATCCAGTTGTAATAGTAAGTAGCAACTAGTTCCTTAATTTTCGGGAAGCTGCCAACTTCCTATCAAGCGGAATCTCCCAGCTGACAGCAGGAAACAGTCTTTCATCATCATCAGTAGACACTGAATTTTAACAGCCAATCAATCAACAGTTTCAATTAGGGCAGTTAACTGGAAAAACAAGTGCAAAGGTCTCCCACTCTACCCCTTTCACTTCCCTGAATGGTACAATCCACATTCCTCTGACTGGAGTGGGTGAGAATATTCATGAGAGGGATGCCACAAGGTGGGGCTAATCTATTACTGACATTGATGAGCACATGGAGTGTAGAAACTGCCAACAACAATGGCAGTAGAAGGAAACTCATCACAGAGTTTTTCGATGACCTTACTTGTGTGTGTGGGACTGAAACCAGCACTGATGGTGTCAGTTACAAGGCTGATCTAAAAATGATCTCTGCCACTTCCAGGTCATCTAGTTCTATTTGAAGTTGGATGTTGTCTATAAGGAAGTTTCTTCTGTAGCCTACTGGTTTAGCTCAATAGAAGTGGTGTTAACCGTACAGTGATGTTCTGGTTGGTGAATGAGCAACTATTGCCTGGGTGACTTCCAACATTAACCCATATTACATTATATAAAAGTATAAAATAAAATAACAACATACTATATTGAAGCTCCATCATAGACCCCCCCCCCCCTCCTGTTCGAGGTAGAAACACAAAATGTTGTGGAAACTCAAGACGTGGCTACACGTGACATTACCTTTTTTTCATATTTATCATGCCGTGGTTGGTAGACAAGGTTGATTTTCTCTTAAAAACGCAAAAAAATAATAATAATAATTTACAAAAATAAGTTTAACCTTCATTTGACTTCCATTCATTTGATTTAAGAAAAACTTTGTGCTGTGGCTAGCTCATACGTACTTTGACCGATGTAGAACTTTAAATGCTGTAAAAGGAAATTATAAAATTCCACTGTGGACATTACATAGATAGAAGCAAAGGATTTGAAACACAAATCGCACCCGTCGTGACGTTCCTCACCGATCTCTGTCACCACATCTGAAGCGTGACGAAAAACAAAAGTGCATTCTTGAGATTGAGAAGTTCTTCTGCTCCTTAAGAGTGACTGAGTTGCTATGAAGCACCAGCAGCGACTGACTTGTGTCTGCTGCCATGTTATTATTTTGACAATGTACTAATGGTGCTATACTGTGTTGAGCCCTGTAGGGTCCTTCAGAGAGGTCAGGGGTCAGCTAAGACATCAGCACCCGCGGCTCTGGGAGGGTTTTAGTATCTGATTATTCCAAGCCCAAGAACGCCAAGTGTGTCCTTGTGTGTCCTCATATACCCCTAATTTAGTCCACATTAAAGCCACAGATTTAGAGAAAGATTTTGTCTCTCTGACCCAAATCTTTTCATATTTGTTATTGTTAGATATGATTTTGTCCAGAATTCCACGACTATCTGTATTGTAGGCAGAGAGATAAAAGCCAATTTATGATCAAAACGGTCATTCTACTATATTCTCTAATTGTGTTAACTTCTTGTAAATTAACTCCCTCAAGGACCCTCGGACCCCACGTTGAAAACCAGCCTTAGAACAAACTTATCAAGAACATGGAGACAGAGAGAACACGGTTTGAGATGTGTGTTTCTCAATAGGAGTTCTTGTGTCCTCCATGCTGCGTTTGACATAGGCTATGTCGTGCGACTCAAAAAAAAAGATAAAAGGAATGCCAAGGGCGGGGTGTTTCCCTCACGCAACATGAACATGCATCCTAGTATTTCAGGTGTTCCCACGTTGAGCAGGCAGACATTTAAATTACTCTTACTGGAAAAACCTGCCTGTCAGAGGGAGTCGGAGCTGTCTGACAAGCCAAAGTCTCCCTCCCAAAGATAATGCTGTTAATGCAAAGCAGCATACAGGTGTTCCTGACTACTTATTTCATGTATATATTTTTTAGGGCTAGTTTGATTTATTTTTTTATTTCCATTGCCAATCTTTTATGAGACCCTTGTTCTTTTATTTCAACTCCACAAATGAGCAATTATCATCTCTTCTTTCCGTGTATTTAAATCACTGTATTTTGTCACTGTAATTTTTTTTAATCGCTTATTTGCTTTTATGTTTTATTAAAGTGCAAATTAAGTTTGATTAGTTTGATGCAGATTTGTTTGGGCCTGGAGAATGACTTGACAGAAGAAGAAAATGAAAAAAAACACAGCCTATGTCAACCAGTAGGCCGAGGACCCTCAATATAACATCATGCAGGCCTTCTTTCCTCTTTATGTTCACGTCAGAAGTCTCAGATCACTCCTACCTGCTCATGTCAGAGAAATACTTCCACACTGAAAAAGCTGTCTGGTGATTTTAACTTGTTTGCAGACCTATCAAGCTTATTTCATGATATTTTCAGTCTAATTATCTCAATAAATGGTAATAAATGGTATCTCAATAAATGTCACTTGATACATGTCGAAACCTTCTCAAAGATAATTTACGAAGTGTCCGAAAACAAGTTACATTAGCCTGAAGAAAAAGTCAAATTTTTGCAGTGCAAGGTTCCTCCTAAAGGGCACACATATGGCAGCAGAGTGGACTGTACTTTGGATGAGGGTTTTGGGAAGGTTTGAACAGTTTTGCGGGTGTTGTCCTAACCTTCCTCATGGCCTCCAGCTCGTGCTGCTTGGTCTCGTTGGCGGTCTGCAGCTCCCTCATCCTGATCTCCAGCTCGTCCTGCTCAGCCTGCAGCCTCAGGCGTTGCTCGCGGCGTTTGTGGCGCGCCTCGCGGTGCGGCGCCGGCCGGCCCAGCCGCAGCAAGCTCACACACGTCTGGATGGCTGAAGAGATGAAGATGTTAGGGGCTAAAATCATACCGACACGTAACCTCGCGACGCAGCTGGATTCACACGAGATCATGAGACAAATCCATCTTGCCACGCTCCAATCTATTGCTTTGAATCTGAGCCACCAGTGGTTCCCACCAATCAGCGCCCTATGAAGCACCTACGGGCGGGCTTTAGGTGTGACGCCAGCGAGTGCGAGCCCATGATAGACGTGATAGACAGATGGTTCATCCAATCCCCTTCTATGAAAGTGCCCGCCCTTTGGAACCGTTTTCCGACAACTCGTTCCCAGTTATGTGAAAACAAACCACCTGGCAGTGCCAGGTTAACCGATAAAAACAACATGCTGTCATTTCTTTCGCGTGAATATGCTTGGGGTATGAGCTGGAATGCACGTGGAAGCCATCTTTTCTACAATATTTTTTGTCAGTTTTCTATAAAATGTCTAGTTTCATATTGTAAAAGTATCATCAAGCTAGCTTTAAAAATCAGCCCGCCACAGCATCTGAAAGACAGTAATATTGGCCACGATTTTTTCTTTCTTTCAAAACCATGGAGGGGCCAAAACAAACTAAGCGTGGGTCAAGTTTGGCCCGTGGGCCCCAAGTTGGTCAGCCATTATTTAAGCGTACTGCAGCAGTTTCGTGTGAAGGCTGGCTTTTAAAGGAACAACATAAACTGATAGGAGAACTTGACAACGTTGTAATGAAATGCTCTTGTAAGCAAATCTCACAAGAGAAACCCAAACACAGAATTGCACGTGGCTTTGATAAACAAGTGATGAACAGCTTTTATTCATTAGGTCAGGTTAAAAATAGCCACAAAGTTCACAGGCAGGCAGTTAGTCAGATAAGACAATGAGAGAACAGTGGAGTCACCTAATTGAGGCGTACAGCAGCAGAATGCAGATGAGCGATGAGAGGATTTTTAGATTGAGAAAGAGCGACCTGGACACTTCTCTTAACCTGGATCCACTCCTGTTTCAACCTGGACACTTCTCTTAACCTGGATCCACTCTTGTTTCAACCTGGACACTTCTCTTAACCTGGATCCACTCTTGTTTCAACCTGGACACTTATCTTACCCTGTATCCACTCATGTTTCAACCTGGACACTTCTCTTACCCTGGATCCACTCATGTTTCAACCTGGACACTTATCTTACCCTGGATCCACTCTTGTTTCAACCTGGACACTTCTCTTAAACCTGGATCCACTCCTGTTTCAATATGGACACTTATCTTACCCTGGATCCACTCCTGTTTCAACCTGGACACTTCTCTTACCCTGGATCCACTCCTGTTTCAACCTGGACACTTCTCTAACCCGGCCTGGATCCACTCCTGTTTCAACCTGGACACTTCTCTTACCCTGGATCCACTCCTGTTTCAACCTGGACACTTCTCTTACCCTGGATCCACTCCTGTTTCAACCTGGACACTTCTCTTACCCTGGATCCACTCCTGTTTCAACCTGGACACTTATCTTACCCTGTATCCACTCCTGTTTCAACCTGGACACTTCTCTTAAACCTGGATCCACTCATGTTTCAACCTGGACACTTATCTTACCCTGGATCCACTCCTGTTTCAACCTGGACACTTCTCTTAAACCTGGATCCACTCATGTTTCAACCTGGACACTTATCTTACCCTGTATCCACTCATGTTTCAACCTGGACACTTCTCTTACCCTGGATCCACTCATGTTTCAACCTGGACACTTCTCTTAAACCTGGATCCACTCTTGTTTCAACCTGGACACTTCTCTTACCCTGGATCCACTCTTGTTTCAACCTGGACACTTCTTACCCTGGATACACTCATGTTTCAACCTGGACACTTCTCTTAAACCTGGATCCACTCTTGTTTCAACCTGGACACTTCTTACCCTGGATCCACTCCCTTTTCAACCTGGACACTTCTCTTACCCGGCCTGGATCCACCCCTGTTTCAACCTGGACACTTCTCTTACTTCTTACCCTGGATCCACTCCTGTTTCATCTTCTAAACTTTCTAAAGAGCGACCTGGACACTTCTCTTACCCTGGATCCACTCCTGTTTCCTCTTCTTGTCCGAGGCGCTGATCTCAAAGCTTTTCTGTGCACACTTGATGTACAGCAGACACTTCTTTCCCTCCTTGTCTGTTAAAGACTGCAAGAAAGAACTGGATCAGTCACAAAGGACTATATATATATATATATATATATATATATATATATATATATATATATATATATGTGTGTATATATATATATACATACACATATATATATATATATATATATATATATATATATATATATATATATATACATACACATATATATATATATATATATATATATATATATATATATATATATATATATATGTGTGTATATATATATATATATATATATATATACATATATATACATACACATATATATCATGTATATTTTGGATAAACTGTCAAACAGTTATTAGTGCTGCATTCCTGACTTTAAGAGGTGGTTTCAAATTAGAGGTGATCATTGTAAGTGGGCGGTCCTTGCCTCGACACAGCAGTTTCCGTCCAATAGGATGTCGCCTTTCTTCTCGGCCAGGTCCTCCCCGACGTAGTAGGAGATGGAGTTGGGTTTGAGCAGGAACCAGCGCTCCGTCCAGTTCTTCCTCTTGTGACCCTTCTTCATCATGTAGCCCTGTGGAGGAGTCACAATGTCAGCCCTCTCTCTCTCTCTCTCTCTGTCCTGTCTGTTTGAACGCTCATATAGAAGGTGAAAAACACAGAATTATTCCAAGTCAGGTACAGCCGTGACCCGCTGCACATGCCCAGTGTTGTACAGCCGTGACCCGCTGCACATGCCCAGTGTTGTACAGCCGTGACCCGCTGCACACTGCCCAGTGTTGTCGTTGAGTCCTGGCTGGGCCCATTTTCAGGACTCATGACTCATGACTCGACTTGGACTTAAGCAGCGAGCATTCAGGCATCGGACTCGGAGGTTGGAGACGAGGACTCTGACTTGTTAATTGATACAGAAAATAATCTTTTTTTGTAATATGCCCTAATAATTTGCCATAAGATATTGATAGCTATATTAATAGCTATATTAATACCGTGACATTAAATTTTGTGCAAGAGCAGGCGCGTGTGTTCCACCTACATGCTCATGTTCAGTAGGTTAACTCTGGACTCGGACTCAGGTGATGGGGACTTGACTCAAACTCGACTCACGACTTTTCTTTGGTGACTTGGACTTGGATACTGACTCGAACACCGCGGACTTGAGATAATAAGGTGACTCAACTACAACACTGACACGCCTAACGCCTGGGCCCCAGATGGATGCCGACCTGTTTGAGGACGTCCATGATGAGCTCCTGGTACACGTGGTTGATGCCCATGGACAGGGTGGTGCGGTCCATGCCCTTGCTGAAGTGTCCTGAGCCCAGCAGGCTGATCATCTCCCAGGCGTTCAGCGCCTGCTGCTTGGCGTGCAGCTCCAGCTTGTAGTCCTCGAAGCGCTCCTCCACCCAGCTGCCGCCCATCGCCTCCGTCAGCTTACGCAGGAAGTACTCGATCTGTGTAAGATACACACACACACACCATGGTTATTATAGTTTTGCAGTTTTTATTCTCATTTCGTTTTGACTTTTTGTTTTCAATTTCGTTTTAATTAGTTTGCTAGTTTAGTTGTTTTTATTTTTTGAAAATGCTTAGTTTTGGTTTAGCTTTTATTATTTTCAGTATTAGTTTTAGTGTAATATGGGGTATTTGTCAGGGGCGTGATTCACACCTGGTTTTCGTTAATGATTCAAATTCATTAATGATGATAATAAATCACACACACACACACACACACACACACACACACACACACACACACATTTTTGGTCTCCCATGTTGGGAGATACCTGCTGTTTATTCCATGTCACTTCTAGTTTACTGTTGAGGGACAAATGCTCTGGAAGGGACCTGACCTGAGTGCAGCGTGTAAAGTTAGATTTCTTATGTGATAGAGAATGAAATTCCACAGCCAAAAGGTAAACAGTGAACCACTTGAAGGAAACCAGTTGAAATGAAATGATGGAGCCAGGAGTCAGAAGAAGTCGTCTGATATGATGTATTTAACATAGATCTTGGCCAAGAGCAAGAGATGCACTCTTGTACTGTATATTCACGGATGGATACACAGGCTTACATACATTGAGCAGAAAGTCAAAGATACTTATAGGACACACATCAGATGACATCAGTCTTGACGCACACTTGAAGGCTACTCTGTAGACTCAACCTATCTGTGTATGTACACAGGTCATCTAAATATGAAGTCTGTCTGTGTCATAACTATATGTAACTAAAATGGAAATGTATATGAATATATTAATGACTAGTGATTGTCCAAATAAAGGCTAATGTGATGTAAATTTTCTCTATCATTATGTTAAGGGACAAATGCTCTGTAAGGGACCTGACCTGATTGCAGCGTGTAAAGTTACATTTCTTATGTTAACTCATTGAGTGCCAAGGACGAGTATGTTCGTCAATTCAAATACTAACGTAGAGTGCCAAGGACGAGTATGTTCGTCAATTCACATACTAACGTAGAGTGCCAAGGACGAGTATGTTCGTCAATTGCGTTTTTTGACGGTGGGACGTGGATCAAAGCCAGATCCATCTCCTGTGAAAGTATGGTGGATGTTGAATGTGTAAAAGCTATTTTAGGGACCCATTAGGTGGCGACAGTGCTCTCCAGATTAGAGAAAGGCGAGGAAAAAAGAGAGAAGAAGTCATGGGGAAACGGAAATCGCATCGATATGCATGAAGCATAACGTTAGCTGTGCCTGTGAACAGCAGTCAATCTGCTGCCACAATTGAGCCCCTCCGTCTCCGCTGCGATAGCCCCTCCATATGATTTAGTTGCCGACACCAGCATCTTTCTGAAAAGTTACATTATTCTCAGCTGGGAGCCGGCGACAGGCTGTGAAAAAGCGGGGTGCAGCGCACTTTTCAGTGCAGAGCAAACGCAGAGCAAACGCAGCAGAGCCCCAGAGACACTCCCACGGAGGAGGAGGAGGGGGGGCACGCAGGGCAGCATACAACCATTGACAGTAAACACAGACCCAGACAGCAGGCTTGATGCACAGAGACAGGCAAACAAGCTAGAATATCTGATGCCCACCAGCAGTAAATCAAGACCAGCAAGAAGGTGTAGGGTCTGCGCACGCAGGGGCCAGCGCTGCTGGTTGCAGCTAAAAAATATTATTTGGCCAAACAAAATTCCTTTGTTTTCACTGTTTTATTGAAGGAATTTATGTTTGAGGTGTCATTACATCAGAAAATATTAGCTTCAGAGTCAATGATGTGCTTGAAATGCTTCATTTCACAAAAGGCTGAATATCTCATATTCTAAATTGAAACGTGTGTTTTTGCTGAAATCAACCTATCTTCTCCGGCTGATAACTAAAGAACGGAAAATGATATCAATAAACTTTTTTTTGCAGATGATAGAAGAGAGTCTCATCGTTCTTTGTGCGTGTTCGGTGTTTACATAGTAATATCACACAATATTCTGTGGGCCTCGAGAAATCATTGAAAACGCTCTGAAACTCTGGCACTGGGAGCGTCCGTTCTCCAAAGGTGGCTGGCACTCAATGAGTTAAGGGACAAATGTTCCTTTTTGTGTTTGTTTTTTATCTCTGTATCGTGATGTCCATGGTCGTGTGTGTGTGTATTTCCTTGTAGGATGCATTTATCTGCATGTCTTTGGGTGTTTGTGGTCGGGGTGTTGGGGGGGAGGGAGGGTGTGTGTGTGTGTGTGTGTGTGTGTGTGGGGGGGGGGGGGGGGGGGTGCGTGAGTGAGCGTGTGTGTGTGTGTGTGTGTGTGTGTGTTCTCTACATGCCTCTAAATACTCTATGGCTATTTTAGGGTATTCCTCTTGTCAAGCTTCTTGAGGGCTTTTTGGAATCCCCTTGCATGTTTTCTTTTGATCTAAATTGTCTTACACCGATTATTATTATGTTTTTTAAATATGTGCTAAATAGAAATACTCAAATGCTCTGTAAGGGACCTGACCTGAGTGCAGCATGTAAAGTTAGATTTCTTATGTTAAGGGACAAATGTTCTGTGAGGGACCTGACCTGAGTGCAGCATGTAAAGTTACATTTCTTATGTTAAGGGACAAATGTTCTGTGAGGGACCTGACCTGAGTGCAGCATGTAAAGTTACATTTCTTATGTTAAGGGACAAATGTTCTGTGAGGGACCTGACCTGAGTGCAGCATGTAAAGTTACATTTCTTATGTTAAGGGACAAATGTTCTGTGAGGGACCTGACCTGAGTGCAGCATGTAAAGTTACATTTCTTATGTTAAGGGACAAATGTTCTGTGAGGGACCTGACCTGAGTGCAGCATGTAAAGTTACATTTCTTATGTTAAGGGACAAATGTTCTGTGAGGGACCTGACCTGAGTGCAGCTTATAAAGTTAGATTTTTTTATGTTAAGGGACAAATGTTCTGTGAGAGACCTGACCTGAGTGCAGCGTGTAAAGTTACATTTCTTATGTTAAGGGACAAATGTTCTGTGAGAGACCTGACCTGAGTGCAGCATGTAAAGTTACATTTCTTATGTTAAGGGACAAATGTTCTGTGAGGGACCTTACCTGAGTGCAGCGTGTAAAGTTACATTTCTTATGTTAAGGGACAAATGTTCTGTGAGGGACCTGACCTGAGTGCAGCTTATAAAGTTAGATTTCTTATGTTAAGGGACAAATGTTCTGTGAGAGATCTGACCTGAATGCAGCTTATAAAGTTAGATTTCTTATGTTAAGGGACAAATGTTCTGTGAGAGATCTGACCTGAGTGCAGCTTATAAAGTTAGATTTCTTATGTTAAGGGACAAATATTCTGTGAGGGACCTGACCTGAGTGCAGCTTGTAAAGTTAAATTTCTTATGTTAAGGGACAAATGTTCTGTAAGGGACCTGACCTGAGTGCAGCGTGTAAAGTTAGAGTTCTTATGTTAAGGGAGAAAATGTTTTGTAAGGGACCTGACCTGAGTGCAGCGTGTAAAGTTAGATCTCTTATGTAAACAGCTTCCCAGCGATACGTTATGCCCAACAATAAATCCTGCAGCATTTGTAGAACAGGAAGCTGGAAACTTCCTTTTCTGCTCTTGAGCAACGGACTGGGTGTTCCTTTGACAGTAGCCAGTTATTGTACCAGCAGCACATATACAGGGTCGTGACCAAAACATCCCCACTGACCCTCGCATGCAAGTCAATATTGTTGGCGTTGTCAGAGAAATGATTCCTGCTGCCTTTACCCATTGTTCTATCTGATGAAACAAGAGTTGTGTTTTAAAAGCCGTCAGTCTCAACCTTTTTCATATCAAGGACGACCCATCATTTTGTCCACATTACAGCCACGGACCCCACTTGATGAAATTGTGTCCCACATCTGAATTTATTTATTTTGCTAGATACGATTTTGTCCAGAGAGATAACAGAGAAACTATGACCAAAACAAGCAATTTTTCTACATTCTCTAAAATTGTGTTAACTTCTTGTAAATGAAATAATACTGGAGTTGAACGATTCAATCCATTTGCTGGGGACCCCCTGGAACGCCCTCAAGGACCCCTGGTGGTCCCCGGACCCCACATTGAGAACCACTATTTGAAATGACTCATGATCAGGCCGGGAAACCACCAGACAAACGCTGGTAAACTGTGTCTGTTTGGAACCTGTTTCCTCTTCACCCAACCACTATAGAGACACTGCGGAGCGCGTCCTCATTCAGAAACCACACCCAAAACGGGGGGGAAACAGAAACCCCCCCCTCCAATCCTGGCGTTCTCCTATGTCGCGTGCATGGTTGCGTGTTGCACAAAAAGATTGTATATATGGAAGATGAACACTCCAACTTATTTCCTTGACAGCTAGATCCACATTTTTCTTCTCGCCAATCCTCAATGGCTTCTTTGTTTTGCTCAGGAGTACAAAAAAACTTTAACTGGCGATTTTTTGCATTTGTTGTCTGCGCAGCCCACCACACAACAGCCTTTAGCTATGTTTAATTCAAGGAAAATGATGCTGGTCTATGGGAGTGAACGGAGCAATTTCCCCCGTGATGGGCGTGGCCTATTTCATGAAGTGTCTCTATTGAGGCTGGTGGTTAATTGTGTGGATGTTTCAGCCACTGTGGCCAGTAGACAGCAAACTATAGGTCGGTGCTTACCCTCAGACTCTTTCTATGTTCGTCTCAGGATTTCACGGTAGTAAGAGACCTTCTCATGGACCATGCGATTTTCGTTAGACAATCTGTGTTGGGCATTAAACTCACCTTATTTCTGCACTTTGAAGTCACAGGTAGGGTCGGGTGGGGCAAACTAATTATAGAATATCGGAAGCATAGTTGCGGGGAAAAGTGAGTGGTTGTTCTTTTTTTAAAGACAGAGAATCACAGAGTTGCCTGCAAACAGACAGACCACCACCGTTCACTTTTGAATGCAAGGCTATAGGCGAAAGTGGTCGTTTTGACACTCAGCACTACACAATTACAAGAAATAAAAAGCTACAATAGTACATATTGTATAGAAGAACGCAGCAGACCAAAGGCCAAAGTGGTTGTTTTGACACTCAGCGCTACACATTGCAAGACACTCTTTGTGGTTAAGATATCCATCTCTAGATCAAGGTCTCAGCTTTGCTTCTGTCTGATGTCCGCTCACTGCATCCAACTCGGAGCCCTTGTTGTGCCTAAAGTTAAAGATAAACTCTTCCTCGGCACATGGTGATGGAAGCCTCACGTGTCAAATACAAACAAAAAGAGAAGTAGCCGGCCAGGAAGGGAAGAACATTGAGGAAAAACTATATTCCAGCAGAATCAGAATTTCCAGAATTACACAAAAGTAGAAGTTGTAGCTATAGGGACTGAAGTGGAAAATCTCTCTCTTGGGAGCATGTTTTGTGTCTAAAAGGCAGGGTGCAACCAAAACATGAATGAGGGTTTCCTACTTCCAATCCATTTAGGTGTTCCAGTGCTGGGACCCGCATTCATGTTTTGGTTGCACCTGTGTTTACCTGCCTTTTAATGGCTGCTCTGAAAAAGGCCTATTGAGCTGTACAATAGCTGCGAGCAAAGTGCATTGTGTCTGAAAGTAGGATTACATTTGGGGGCTGGTGCTCTATAAAGAAACACTCACCTCCTCTGTGACCATCGTCAGAGGGTAAGTCTCCTCGGACAGGTAGTTAAAGATGCACCAGATCTTGAAGGCGTCATCGTTGGAGATGAGCAGGTGGGTGCGGTCCAGGTTCTTCCTGGCACACAGCACCCAGCACATCCTGTTGAAGTCCTGGTGGTCAAAGTTATCCTTCACCTGTGGGAGAAGAGGAGGACAGCTGTGGTGAGGCTGTCCAGTGAGTCATGTTCATGAGGTGTAGTATGAGGTGTAGCACGTGGGGAGATGTCCTTCAACAGCATGACCGAGGCCACTGCAAAAAATCTCCACCTCACATGCAGCCTCTCCTCTCTCTCCCCAGAGGGTTTTTTCATAATGCACTTCAGTGGCTGATTGCAACTCGGCGTAGCTGTGCTCCTCTACTCAGGGGTTTGTTTTGAGCTCTGTTGAGGCGTGTGTTTTGAGCTCTGTTGAGGGGTTTGTTTTGAGCTCTGTTGAGGCGTGTGTTTTGAGCTCTGTTGAGGGGTTTGTTTTGAGCTCTGTTGAGGCGTGTGTTTTGACCTCTGTTGAGGCGTGTGTTTTGAGCTCTGTTGAGGCGTTTGTTTTGAGCTCTGTTGAGGCGTTTGTTTTGAGCTCTGTTGAGGTGTTTGCTTTGAGCTCTGTTGAGGGGTTTGTTTTGAGCTCTGTTGAGGGGTTTGTTTTGAGCTCTGTTGAGGCGTTTGTTTTGAGGTCTGTTGAGGCGTGTGTTTTGAGCTCTGTTGAGCTCTGTTGAGGCATTTGTTTTGAGCTCTGTTGAGGCGTTTGTTTTGAGCTCTGTTGAGGCGTGTGTTTTTAGCTCTGTTGAGGCGTGTGTTTTGAGCTCTGTTGAGGCGTGTGTTTTGAGCTCTGAGGCGTTTGTTTTGAGCTCTGTTGAGGCATTTGTTTTTAACTCTGTTGAGGCATTTGTTTTGAGCTCTGTTGAGGCGTTTGTTTTGAGCTCTGTTGAGGCGTGTGTTTTGAGCTCTGTTGAGGCGTGTGTTTTGAGCTCTGTTGAGGCGTTTGTTTTGAGCTCTGTTGAGGCGTGTGTTTTGAGCTCTGTTGAGGCGTTTGTTTTGAGCTCTGTTGAGGCGTTTGTTTTGAGCTCTGTTGAGGCGTGTGTTTTGAGCTCTGTTGAGGCATTTGTTTTGAGCTCTGTTGAGGCGTTTGTTTTGAGCTCTGTTGAGGCGTTTGTTTTGAGCTCTGTTGAGGCGTGTGTTTTGAGCTCTGTTGAGGCGTGTGTTTTGAGCTCTGTTGAGGCGTTTGTTTTGAGCTCTGTTGAGGCGTTTGTTTTGAGCTCTGTTGAGGCGTTTGTTTTGAGCTCTGTTGAGGCGTGTGTTTTGAGCTCTGTTGAGGCGTTTGTTTTGAGCTCTGTTGAGGCGTTTGTTTTGAGCTCTGTTGAGGCGTGTGTTTTGAGCTCTGTTGAGGCGTTTGTTTTGAGCTCTGTTGAGGCGTTTGTTTTGAGCTCTGTTGAGGCGTTTGTTTTGAGCTCTGTTGAGGCGTTTGTTTTGAGCTCTGTTGAGGCGTTTGTTTTGAGCTCTGTTGAGGCGTGTGTTTTGAGCTCTGTTGAGGCGTTTGTTTTGAGCTCTGTTGAGGCGTTTGTTTTGAGCTCTGTTGAGGCGTTTGTTTTGAGCTCTGTTGAGGCGTTTGTTTTGAGCTCTGTTGAGGCGTGTGTTTTGAGCTCTGTTGAGGCGTTTGTTTTGAGCTCTGTTGAGGCGTTTGTTTTGAGCTCTGTTGAGGCGTTTGTTTTGAGCTCTGTTGAGGCGTTTGTTTTGAGCTCTGTTGAGGCGTTTGTTTTGAGCTCTGTTGAGGCGTGTGTTTTGAGCTCTGTTGAGGCGTTTGTTTTGAGCTCTGTTGAGGCGTTTGTTTTGAGCTCTGTTGAGGCGTTTGTTTTGAGCTCTGTTGAGGCGTTTGTTTTGAGCTCTGTTGAGGCGTTTGTTTTGAGCTCTGTTGAGGTGTGTGTTTTGAGCTCTGTTGAGGTGTGTGTTTTGAGCTCTGTTGAGGCGTTTGTTTTGAGCTCTGTTGAGGCGTGTGTTTTGAGCTCTGTTGAGGCGTTTGTTTTGAGCTCTGTTGAGGCGTTTGTTTTGAGCTCTGTTGAGGCGTGTGTTTTGAGCTCTGTTGAGGCGTGTGTTTTGAGCTCTGTTGAGGCGTTTGTTTTGAGCTCTGTTGAGGCGTTTGTTTTGAGGTCTGTTGAGGGGTTTGTTTTGAGCTCTGTTGAGGCGTTTGTTTTGAGCTCGGTTGAGGCGTTTGTTTTGAGCTCTGTTGAGGCGTTTGTTTTGAGCTCTGTTGAGGCGTTTGTTTTGAGGTCTGTTGAGGGGTTTGTTTTGAGCTCGGTTGAGGCGTTTGTTTTGAGCTCGGTTGAGGCGTTTGTTTTGAGCTCTGTTGAGGCGTTTGTTTTGAGCTCTGTTGGGGCGTTTGTTTTGAGGTCTGTTGAGGCGTTTGTTTTGAGGTCTGTTGAGGCGTTTGTTTTGAGCTCTGTTGAGGCGTGTGTTTTGAGCTCTGTTGAGGCATTTGTTTTGAGCTCTGTTGAGGCGTTTGTTTTGAGCTCTGTTGAGGCGTGTGTTTTGAGCTCTGTTGAGGCATGTGTTTTGAGCTCTGAGGCGTTTGTTTTGAGCTCTGTTGAGGCATTTGTTTTGAGCTCTGTTGAGGTGTGTGTTTTGAGCTCTGTTGAGGTGTGTGTTTTGAGCTCTGTTGAGGCATTTGTTTTTAGCTCTGTTGAGGCGTTTGTTTTGAGCTCTGTTGAGGTGTGTGTTTTGAGCTCTGTTGAGGCGTTTGTTTTGAGCTCTGTTGAGGCGTTTGTTTTGAGCTCTGTTGAGGCGTTTGTTTTGAGCTCTGTTGAGGCGTTTATTTTGAGCTCTGTTGAGGCGTTTGTTTTGAGCTCTGTTGAGGTGTGTGTTTTGAGCTCTGTTGAGGTGTGTGTTTTGAGCTCTGTTGAGGCATTTGTTTTTAGCTCTGTTGAGGCGTTTGTTTTGAGCTCTGTTGAGGTGTGTGTTTTGAGCTCTGTTGAGGCGTTTGTTTTGAGCTCTGTTGAGGCGTTTGTTTTGAGCTCTGTTGAGGCGTTTGTTTTGAGCTCTGTTGAGGCATTTGTTTTGAGCTCTGTTGAGGCGTTTGTTTTGAGCTCTGTTGAGGCGTTTATTTTGAGCTCTGTTGAGGCGTGTGTTTTGAGCTCTGGAGCTCAGATTCCAGAGCAGAAAGAGAGGAAAACTGTTGAAGAGGTACAATCAGTGCTGTGGAGGGGAAATGTTTTCTTCTAGCCGGTGAACAGCAGCGTTGCCATGGAGACGCCTGGCAGACTGACAATGCAACCGTGTGGATTAGGAGCATGTCTCGTCCTACTGGCTCTCTCCCCGTCAACCAACCCCCCCCCCCCAAACAACTTGTACCCAAATCCAACGCTCTCTAATTAAAAAATGAGACAAACATTTTCTCTATTAACAGGGCATATGGGTGCAGGAAAACAAGAGACACAACAAGCAATAAGGCAGTAAAGTGATAAGACAAGTCAAAGACAGTGGCATATTCACTGCACATATCCACCTTATTTTTGAATGCCCCACTGTAAAAAATAATTGTGCGTACAAGTTCCGGTTTAACGTGACTCATTGTTGCAGCTTGCCATTTCCTAATGTATTCTACTTGATTTGAAAAGATGGCTGCCTACACTCAGTCTCTTGTACCCTGGCTGAATTGAACATAACTTGGTCAATAAGTATGTAACATACAAAATAAAACAACCCGTAATATCTTAATTTTATGTAGAATGCAGAGGACATGTAACTGTTTAGTTAAACTTGCATTCCAGGAATATTGTGCTCTTAAGATGACGTTAGTGGCTCGAGTCCGTTTCGTCCTGAAACCCACATAGGTTGCGCCAGGCGTAACCTATGTGTGGTTTGGCGCAACCTATGTGCGATTCGAAATAACGCATCCGAGATAGAAAACGTTATGAATATAGCCACGTTATAAACAACAAACTAACTGGTGATCCGTATGGAAAAAGTGTTACTCGAAATGGTTAATATTGGCCACAGCAGGCGATTACCCATGAATGCACTGCGCTCTTAAAGGGATATTTATCGACGAGATTTCTGCCAAGCTGGACCTGATTAGTGATTTGCTCCGTTCGCCCAGACGGGTGTCAAACTGTCAGCAACAAGGCTGGGAGGATCACACCGGAAGAAGCACCCACATGCAGATCAGGCAAAAATGGCCGCCAAAAAGCTGTCGTGGGATTCCTTCTCCGCTTGGGGGTGCTCTGTGAAACCAAGTGTGAACCAAGGTGCAATCATGGAATAATGAAGGCCTCGCTGTTCTTCAAACCTGCTTTTATTATCAGTCTTGATACAGCCAGGGAGAGATAGCTTCTGTCAATCTAACATGTCCACTGTACAACCCCTTTTTATTCACAATCAAAGGTTGTTGTTTCCAGATGCAGCTGTAAAGGTCCTTGCACATAGAGTCCGTTTTTTCGTCCGAAATTGACGCACGAAAAAAATAAAAATACGACCTCATTTGTGTCAATCATCATTGACACACCGAGTCCGACAATTACGTCCGTCATTTAAGTTTTCGGACGAGGTTCGATTTTCTGCGTTTTTCCGCATCCATGAAATCGTTTTGACAGGTGTTTGACCACTCAGAGCTGCCGTAGTGTTGCTATTCACAATGAAAAATGGCGTCTGAGAAGTTAATTCAGTTCGTCTCCCAGCACAAAGCATTTTATGACAAAGCAGGAATACAGAGATTCGGAATTAAAAGACAGAATGTGCCGGGTGATTGCAGACCAGCTTGGAACGCGGTGTGTGTGTGTGTGTGTGTGTGTGTGTGTGTGTGTGTGTGTGTGTGTATGGGGAAGGGGGTGGGGGGGGGGGAAAGAGAGAGAGCCACACAGACACACTGCCAGTTGTGGATCAATAGGATCGCGGTAGTTTTCTTTTCGTTGCGAATCTTCGCAACGAATATTGGATAATTAACGCATCGGACTCAGTGTGCAAGGTATCTGTGCGTGACGTGTTTTTTTCGGATGACGGATTAAAAAAACGCAGCGAACAATTCGGACTCTGTGTGCAAGAACCTTTAGTCTTCACATTGTTTGCATACTGGTGACCTGGCACAGACCAGGCACATCTCTAAACTCCCCTATCCTACTTTTAGCTTGTGGGGAGTCAAGCATGACAAGTGTTTGCATAGCTGTTATTTTCCACATGACTGATTATGACCTTATTGACAATATAGCAATATGATATGACATTGACAATGACAGTGCTTGTAAACTTCCACACATACTTTAAACATACTTAAACATAATTGACGTTCTGTTTGCACAGGTGCAAATAGCATATACCTAATTAAACATACAATTAAACATTAGACATACGTAATGGTAGCAGCTACAGTACAGTACAGTACAGCTACTACACTATTTGTGTATGTTAAGGAGTCTCGTGGCCTGCAGGAAGAAACTGTCCCTCAAGCGATTTATGCGTGCTTTTGGGACCCTGTATCTCCTCCCTGAGGGTAACAGGGAGAACAGGCTGTTGTGGGGGTGGTTTGTGTCTTTGATGATCTTCAGGGACCTCCTGCATTCCCCCTGCTGTCCCGTTCATTGCTCCACCCCGTCGACATAAATAAATGCTCCACCCCTCTGCTGATCTGAGGAGAGTTGTCGACTAGCACATGTTTCCTCCGATACATGTGCAGTCAGTCGCCAGCCGCTTCTTTTCACCTGACGGCGAGGGGTTTCACCAGCAGGTCGTAGCACGTAGGGTGGATCACGCTATCACCCCCAGTTCCCTTCCCCACTGAACAGGCGCCCCGACCGACCAGAGGAGGCACTAGTGCAGTGACCAGGACACATACCCCAACAGATTCCCACCCGTAGTCACGTCCAATATGGCAAGTACTTTTATCTCTACACTACCCAGATGTCCCCCTCAAAACCTAACTGCATCACATTTACAGACCACCTATGTTTGATTTGGCCTATTTGAATCCACTATTACCATAAACACCGATCCATAGGAAGAAATGAGAGAA
>NC_139652.1:15602860-15725886 GCF_964638095.1 Poromitra crassiceps
ACAGGGACAGGGACAGGGGCAGGCGTGGATCTGTTATGAAAGAGCAGCTCTTTTGTCTCAGTCGTGTTGCGCTCGTCTCGTTTTTCACTCGCTGTGCGAGTGGCTCGTTTACCCTCTCCCTCTATCTCTCTCTCACTCCTTTTGTCAATGTCTCTCTCTCTCTCTCTCTCTCTCACTCCTTTCGTCAATGTCTCTCTCTCTCTCTCTCTCTCTCTCACTCTCCACACCTCAACAATGAGGGCCTTGTCAGTGCTGGCTGCCCTCGTCTCCACGGATACATGTTCATTAGAATTCACTGGTCAGAGGAGTCAGACAGGAGTCGAGCACCAGGCCTCATCTGCATCCTGGGCATGGGGGAGGGAGGGAGGGAGGGGCAGGGAGGGGGAGAGAGAGGTCCCCTCACCTCAGGAGGGCCTGGGAGAGAGAGAGAGAGAGAGAGAGAGAGAGAGAGAGAGAGAGAGAGAGAGAGAGAGAGAGGTCCCCTCTCCTCAGGAGGGCCTGGGAGAGAGAGCGAGAGAGAGAGAGAGAGAGAGAGAGAGAGAGACAACTAGTCCTGAGACTCAGTCCCCTAACCTCAACCAACCCTACAGAGCCTCAGGACACCCCACAGACAATCTGGCCCAACCAAATTATAACAAGACAAAAAGACAAATACATCACCCATTGGAAAGACACCACAAAAACTCAAAGTAAAATGGAGTGCTATTTGGCCGTAAACAGACAGTACACGGTGGCAGAATATCTGACCACCGTGACTGATGACAAATTAAGAAAGACATTGACTAGGTACAGAGTCAGTGGACACAGCCTGGCCCTAGAGACCATTTTTACTCTTATTCTTATTTTATTTATTTTACTTATTTTATTTTATTTATTTTATTTTTATTTTCTATTTGACAATTACTGTTTGTAAAAATTTTAAGTCAGAATGCCCCATTTTGTGGGAAGTTTATATGTACATATATCTTTGACTGTAAATTTGGACTGTTTGTACATTATACATCTTCGACTGTACATTCATTTATTATTATAATTTCCTTATTGTTGTACTGTTAATATGTGTATTTGCTTTGGCAATATAAGCACTGTCTTTTCATGCCAATAAAGCTATTTGAAATTGAATTGAATTGAAATTGAGAGAGAGAGAGAGAGAGAGGTCCCCTTGCTTCAGGAGGGCCTGGGAGAGAGGGAGAGAGAGAGAGAGAGAGAGAGAGAGAGAGAGGTCCGCTCACCTCACGAGGGCCTGGCAGAGAGGTCCCCTCTCCTCAGGAGGGCCTGGGAGAGCGAGAGAGAGAGAGATAAATGTCCCCTCACCTCAGGAGGGCCTGGGAGAGCGAGAGAGAGAGAGACAGAGAGAGAGAGAGACAGAGGTCCCCTCTCCTCAGGAGGGCCTGGGAGAAAGAGAGAGAGAGAGAGCCTTTAGGACAGAGGTTTTCAAAGTGAGAGGCGGGCCTCCCCAGGGGCCTCCAAGCAGTTTCAGGGGAGGCTCAGTGAATGGAAGTGAAAAAATATTAGATTAGTGATCAAAAGGAGATCACATAGAATAGCCTAAATGTGTGTGATTTGGTTAAAGAGATAGTTCAGAGATACAGTAGTTTGGGGGAATTTGTCCGTTTTTCCCACCATCCCAGAGTCAGAAACTAAGAAATGCCATCAGAAAGAGACTGTCGTCTGAACTAAGTATGTCAAACAACAATATCAGGCTATCTTGGCTCAATTGCTGAGTATCTATGGGATCAAACAACATCTAATCATGATCCTATAGGCATCCAGGAATTTGCCTTTTTCCAGGCTTTGTCTTGGGGGAGGCCCACAGTCTCAGACTTTGAAAAGCCCTGCCTCAGAACAGCCATTAGCCGTTGTAAAATCAGTGTAAACCACAATTCCATATTTATTCCGGCATCTTTGCACTCTGCTCTGCACCATTGCACTATTGTCTTTTGTTAATCAATTCCAGTGTTGTTTACTTATATATACGTTTTGTATATATACAGTATTTATATCTGTACATCCATGTCGTTAAATGTTTAGGTTTGACCTCTGTTGAGCTTTGCTGTCCTTGTTTCTAGCTGTATGTCGATTCTGTGCAGGTCCATTGAGAGCACCAACAAAAACACAGTCAAATCCCTTGTATGTGTAGTGTACACATATTCAGCCAATAAAGCTGATTGTGATAAGTTTGCGAAAGGCAGGTCAGGTCACAAACATGGCTGCCGTTCTTCACTTATCGTCCGTTCACTTATTTTGTGTTATTTTCTGTTGTCAGACGATGACTTTACAATAATAAAGTGATTTGATTGAGGGTAACAAAATACCAACAGAACAGAAATTGGCATTAACCCTGATTAGCCCCTCCCCCCTTCCTCCTCCCTCTCTGGTCAGAAGAGGTCAGTTGTGGTGGAATGCTACGCTCCATCTAACCTCAAAGTGCTGCTCCAACACTTTCAACACAGCAGGTTTCTGTCTCTCTTCTGACTCAGCAGATGCCTGGCTGTCGCTGCAAAATGACACACGTCACGTGATCACACATCATAATCTCACACTGGAGTGACAGGTCTGTGTTAGTGAGACACACGTCATGTGATCGCACATTATAATCTCACACTGGAGTGACAGGTCTGTGTTAGTGACACACACGTCATGTGATCACACATTATAATCTCACACTGGAGTGACAGGTCTGTGTTAGTGACACACATGTCACATGATCACACATCATAATCTCACACTGGAGTGACACGTCTGTGTTAGTGAGACACACGTCATGTGATCGCACATTATAATCTCACACTGGAGTGACAGGTCTGTGTTAGTCACACACACGTCACATGATCACACATCATAATCTCACACTGGAGTGACACGTCTGTGTTAGTGAGACACACGTCACGTGATCACACATTATAATCTCACACTGGAGTGACAGGTCTGTGTTAGTGACACACATGTCACATGATCACACATCATAATCTCACACTGGAGTGACACGTCTGTGTTAGTGAGACACACGTCACGTGATCACACATTATAATCTCACACTGGAGTGACAGGTCTGTGTTAGTGAGACACACGTCATGTGATCACACATTATAATCTCACACTGGAGTGACAGGTCTGTGTTAGTGACACACACGTCATGTGATCACACATTATAATCTCACACTGGAGTGACAGGTCTGTGTTAGTGACACACACGTCACGTGATCACACATTATAATCTCACACTGGAGTGACAGGTCTGTGTTAGTGACACACACGTCACATGATCACACATCATAATCTCACACTGGAGTGACAGGTCTGTGTTAGTGACACACACGTCACGTGATCACACATTATAATCTCACACTGGAGTGACAGGTCTGCGTTAGTGAGACACGTCACGTGATCGCACATCATAATCTCACACTGGAGTGACAGGTCTGCGTTAGTGAGACACGTCACGTGATCACACATTATAATCTCACACTGGAGTGACAGGTCTGTGTTAGTGACACACACGTCGGGTGATCGCACATTATAATCTCACACTGGAGTGACAGGTCTGCGTTAGTGAGACACGTCACGTGATCGCACATCATAATCTCACACTGGAGTGACAGGTCTGCGTTAGTGAGACACTCCTTAGGAACGAATGTTTCAGACAAGCTAAATGTCGGGTGCATCTTATTTTCCACTGCATTGTTAATGCAACTGACAAGTGGAATGAGTCAGGGTGACACACACCCACACTGTATCCCTACTTCCCATCCGCAATCCCTCTACAATGCACACACACACACACACACACACACACACACACACACACACACACACACACACACACACACACACACACACAAACAGGAATGTGATTTTTCAGGGTGTTTTTTTTCCCCCTCCAGGATTCTCCAGTCGTTCTGGTCCAACAACTCCCATTCATTCGTAATATAGGACTACTGTTTTCTTGCCTCTTGTGTGTCCGATCGCCACACACGCACGCGCACACACACACACACACACACACACACACACACACACACACACACACACACACACACACACACACACACACACACACACACACACACACACACACACACACCGGGTGGAGTTTCCTTTGGAGCGGGTTGTGAGCGGTTGAATGCCTTGAAACGCCCTCGCTCCCCAGTCACCTCCACTACAATGTGTGTGTGTGTGTGTGTGTGTGTGTGTGTGTGTCTGTGTGTGTGTCTGTGTGTGTGTGTGTGTAGAGCTGACATTTGCCCATTGCGTCATTCCTGCTTTCCTGAAGCCTCTCTTAAACTTGGGGAGAGAGAGGGTCCCTGATGGAGACATGAAAGCAAAGCCTGTGTTGCTGCATCAGATAGGGATGACACAACGTCGATGGCTGTTACACACATTGTACAACGTCCAGTGATCAGAATCCCTCTGTCTTAATCCCTCTACTGTCTTAACAGAGCCGGAAAGACGAACTCATGGGGTAACCGCCACGAAAGAAATCACAACGTTTCTCAGAGAGAGGTTGGCTCTTACAATAATCGCGACAAAACACACAAAAAGACACCAAGTCATGAACATTTATGGTCAAGTTGTCATGACCATGACATCAACAACTATCCTCTTAAAAACCCCTTGATGGCTACAGCGTGCGTGTTTGGTACTCACAAGATGTCAGATTGCCTGGAAGTCCATGCAAGACAATTTCATAACAACTCAGAGCAAAACTCTCACGGCATTGACATCATATCAGAAAAACCGTGAGACCACACGCAAAGGTCCTAACCTTTGATAACACAAGAGAAGTACCGCAATCTCTTCTGATATTGCACAAGAGCCCAGCAGTATTACAAGCGGAAACAACAATGATTATGATTCATCTTAGTAATATGTCATTGAAGATACCTTATTTATGGATCAAAGATGAGAAAAGAAAAGCTAAAAAAAGAAATCAAATCAGATCTAAAGAGACCTTTGGGACCCTCAAGAGAAACTGTTTGTGATGTCACACTCACAACAGAATTCCGACCCCGTTTGCCACGGTAACTGTTCAAGGAACTCCTTTATGAAATCATCATGCAAGAATTCCAAACATTGACAGTTGGGACAAAGTGAATTCCATGCGAGTTTGCCTTTCATGACATCATAAAGAGAAAGACTTTCAAAACAAAACAAGCAACAAAGCAAAACAATCGCCACTGCTCCATTCATACTGTGACCCAGTATGACATCATCACAGAAATGAAAATGAGGAATCGAATAAATTATCTCAATGATCCATAAATGGTCTTGTGTGGCTGTGTTGATGGATGTACCGACACCAGCACCAGCACAATAAACCAATACCACATATCAATCAATAGACCTTTATCCTCCACTGTAGCCTTCTAAAACCTTTCAGCAATGCCACAAATTCAAATTGACTGGGGATGCACACATTTTTTTAAGTCTCTGGAACTTGCAGAATACTTGTGCAGTAAGGCTTTCAACAAGAGACACAACACTGCATCTCCTCTCAGGCTTGTTGTGGTCCTTTTCATTCTTCTTTTTTCTACTGCTATTAAAAGGATGGCTTTGTCGATTTCAACCCGCTTTGTATCCTTATCATTTTGGTAATATATATGCAGATGAGCAGCGTTTACCTTCCCTTCATGTTTCCAGCAGTTTATTCCAGGCACTTCCGTCTTCAAATGAGGCAAAACGCATCATTCTGAGACGGAAGTGAGGAGATGTTCTGCTCGCGGGCAACAGAAAGATTTTTTTTTTCTTTTCTGTACATGCGCATCCACAGAGCCTTAACGAGCGTTAATGAGCCATACCAACTGGCGGGGGTGGAGTTTCTGCAGGGAGACAAATAGAGATTTCTTGGTGCAGAAAACATGAAGAGAAGGTAAACTCTGCTCCTCTGCATTTACTAGCCACATTATAATGATACAAAAAGCGGGTTGAAGGTCGGCAAAGCCTTCCTTCAATGTGTCATAATCCATGTAAAGTTATGAAGGGCCAATTAGAATGGTTGACGGACTTTGCCCACAATGAACCTGGGAAACAAATACCATTCACCAATATGGTTTCCTCTACGGTATAACACGGATAAATAAATCAAGTTATATAATGAACTAGTTATATTTATTAATTGTATAAACGTTATCTCAATTGAAGGATTGCACCGAGCACTTGGGTTTATTAAACTCTTTCAAACTGCACAGGATAAACTCAAAAACAAGGCTGTTTTTATGAGATTTTGGGGATACAAGGTTGTAACCCAATAACAGATCTGGGTGCTGGGTTTTGAGCCTTTCCACTGACTCCTTACTATCGGTTTCTTTTAATGTTGCCAGAAAATAATTTGAGCTTATTATTCCGCTCATTCTAAGACACACTGGATTAAAAACATTGACTATGCATCAAATAAGTTAATAACTGTTAACTGGCTTGAACTTTGGATCGCAATACCACTCTCTGTTGTCATAGTAACTCGTGCGGTCTTACTGAAGGGAAGCAGTGGACTGTTGGCTGACCTTGTCCAGGATGAACTTGTTGAGGTAGGGCATGTAGCCCTGGTTGGAGACGGGGCCTTCATCGTCGTCTTTAAAATGTTCCTCCAGCGCCACAGGGTCGTGTGGGATCTTCATCACTGTACACAAGTTGTGGGACAGCACCTGAACGATGGGGAAATGGGTTTTATACACTGTGTATGTACACACTTTGGAGACCTAACGTTCATAATTTCATTGGAAATGATGAAGATGCTGTGATCGTCTGTAATGCTTTTACCAGCCGCCGCCGCGACAGTGTTGGCTGCTACTCACAACAGGGATGAATGTTAATGGCCATAAAGGATGAGGGAAGTGCTCCATAGGCAGATTGTTTTATAAGACACCTATCCACTCCTGATCATACATCAAGGTTGTGAAGTGGCTGTCATTTTAAACTAATAACAACCTGTCAGTTTTACTGTACCATAGATGCATGCCAGCTACAATTTAACACGGTGGTTGGAAAACATGGTAAGGGAAGCAAAGCTTCAAATATTTTAAAGTATTAGGTTACACCATTTGAGCTACAACCTGTTTCCTTAATGAAATGCACTAAAATTGAGAAATATAATGGGTTTATAGTGATCTTACCCTAATATTTTATCTTATCGATGCCTTGACATCAATACAATAGCCTACTTTCAGTAGCTTATCTGTATAGTCAATAGTGAGTTATTGTGATCTTATCATTCTAGTATTTCTATGCGCTATGGTTCCCAAATGGTGTACCTATAGGGCACACCAGTGTGTGCCTTGGGATTTTGCGACAACCATACATTATTATTCCAAATTATAGCCTAAAACTATACAAAAAGTTATAGCTTATGAGTGAATTTTATATCAGTAAGCTGTTTTGATGTCTTCTAATTTAAGGACTATAGCTGCTATTCATAGTACAGTATTCCCATGATGTCACGTGCATTTCCTAATATGATGCTTTGCCATATAGGCTACATTAGCTGTCATTTAGGAAAATAGTTTAGCTGTGGTAGGCTTTTTTTAACAAGGATAATTGTATACAAAACAAGATTCTGAGGGCATAATTGTATATAAAAGGATAGAGATCAGATAATGATGGAAATGTTACCTAGCTTCTAAAGTTGACTATATTATAGTTTAGGTTTGGTAAATCCTTGCGCGTCTTCAGACAGGTGCGCTGCTGTTGATAAACGCAGTGTTGTTACTTATCATGAACTTTAGACGAACCGTGTTCAGAGTGAGAGAGTTCAGGTAAGACCAAGCTGAGCTGCAAACAGTGGCTGCAGCCTGCAAAGTGTTGGGCAAGTGACTTTCAAAATGTAATATACTACATAATAACTACTTACTTTCATTTGAAAGACATTACTTTCATCAAAATAACAGCAGCAGAGAATGACACTGCCACCCTGGAACCATCTCGAAAAATAATTTCAACCGTCTTGAACTTGAAGTCAGTGTAAACGCCCCAAATTCTAAATGTTATCCTTGATTATGAAATTATTCTATCTTTATTTAAATAGCTACAGTATGTGCTTTGAATTATTTATTTTTACTCAATTTGTAACTTGTGTTACTTGACAAAGTAACTGGTACAATATTACTGAATAATGTTATATTACTGAGTTACTGCTAAAACTAATATATTACATTATCTTACTTTTGTAATGAGTTACCAACACTGCAAACGGCCAACCCGAAGAGAATTTCCTGCTTGGTCAGTTCACAACTCCGCTCCCAAAATGTAGCTAGGCAGGCCAGCTACAGAGTGGAAGACAGCTTGGATATGAAGTGAGCGAAATGGAAACACAATAAACTAACGTTACTTAGAGAGACTGTACCTTCAGTTGTGATTTGGAGACTTTTCCGCTTTGGTCCACGTCCAGCGCAGTAAACGCGTGCCATATGGACTTCAGCAGCTCGTCCCGCAGAGCCATGGTGATGATGATGGTGACAGACAGACAGACAGACAAACAACACCTCTCTCTCCTACCGCCCTCTCTATTCTATCTGTCCCGTCTCTTCTCTGTCTGTGTGGAACTGCTGCGGCTCTGTGTGTGTGTGTCTGTCTGTCTCTGTGGGGAAAGTGTGTGTCTGTATCGGACGCACAATGGAACGGTCACATGACGCGCTGTCAGACACTTGCGTCCATGGACATGGTGCGTGTCTGCCTGGCATGATTTTACGCGCTGCAGCACCACTCAGCGAGAGAAACTGAACATGATGCAGGGTGTGTGTGTGTGTGTGTGTGTGTGTGTGTGTGTGTGTGTGTGTGTGTGTGTGTGTGTGTGTGTGTGAGAGAGACACACTGGAAAAGTCATGAATCAGAATGTCAAGTCAAATTTGGTGCGAAAAACAGGTCTGACTTTTTTTGTCAATAGTTAATAGGAAATAATTTTTATAGACACCAATTCTCTGAATCTGAATCTCTTCAAGTATAGTTTCCTACAGCATGTTATGTTTTCAATAAACTAGATGCTGTAAATAAATGTAAAGTTGTGTTTGCTCTGCTGTACGCCCCTGTCCCTACCTAAACCCTGAATAAAGAAAATTACATGAAAGTTGTACTGAAAGGAAAATATTGAACTGAACAGGTGAATCCACTTTTTTTCTTGTAGCTCGATGGCAGGTCGTTAGCCCAACTTTCCTCACCTGGGGCTAATCCGCTAATAGAGAAGCAGGCTATTTAATACTCTGACTAACCTGACTTCACTCTCCCTCTTCTCCCATTGAATGAGGTGATTCATAGTAGATCAGGTGGCTGCTCCCAGGTCTCAGGGTTCCTGCTGCTGCATTTACTTTTTGCATTCATACTCACGCGCTCACCACACTTCACTCATCCATACACATTGCAGACATGACTGAGGCCTATTTATCCATACTGATACTTTTGTTTGAGTTTACATTTCAATAAATTACTTTTTTTGCATTTGAACCCATGTGTGGACTCCCTCTTTGTCACTCACTACACCTGGTTTGTGACAAACCTAGCCTAGGATACATGCAATACATTATATATTTAATAAAGCGTCTTCAAGTAGTACTCATTGTACTACTGGAATGAATACTACAAAACTTCACGTCATAGTACTCCTTGTACTGGATAATGGAATCCCCACCATAAATGGGAGATTGGGCTATGTGTGTCCCACTGTGATTGTCCTACTGTGACATCATCCATAATGTCATAAATCCCACTGTGACATCATCAGTGATGTCATAAATCCCACTGACATCAGTGATGTCATAAATCCCACTGACATCATCAGTGATGTCATAAATCCCTGATCCCACTGTGGGGCTCTGTGTCTGTCCCACTGTGACATCATCCATGTCATAAATCCCACTGTGACATCATAAGTGATGTCATAAATCCCACTGTGACATCATAAGTGATGTCATAAATCCTACTGTGACATCATCCGTGATGTCATACATCATCCGTGATGTCATAAATCCCACTGTGACATCAGAGATGTCATATATCCCTGATCCCACTGTGACATCAGTGATGTCATAAATCCCACTGATGACATCAGTGATGTCATAAATCTGACATCATCAGTGATGCTGGTCTGGCCGAGCTGCGAATGCGAGCTGCAGGACTAGGAATCAAGCGTGCGAGATTCCCCAGTCACTTGGTGTATTCAGCTTATTTCTAAAGAAAAGAAAAGCTGCCAGTTCGATGCTAATTATCTTATATTTCCAATTAAATGTTTTCTTGAAGCAAGTATTAACTAATACTTAAGGTTAACTGTGCTTGGCTGAGCCATGTGTAACGTATAGGGCAAGCCGACTTAATATAAGTCCAGTGTGCAATAAAGATAATTGGCACGTAATGTATACTTACTCTACTTATTTGCTTACTTTAGACGTATTCTACTTATTTTTGCTTCTATCGCATTTACTACTGTTTATTCCATGCTATGTTGTGTTCTTATTCTACTACTGTTTATTTTATGCTATGTGTGTTCTGTGAGCGAGCTACTGTAACTAGAAAGATAGATGAGTCGCGACATCTCCATTCACTCCAATGGACCAGTTTTTTTTACTCTCAAGAGTTCCAAGAAGTAAGGTCCTGGATTAAGCAGCACTGTGTCGAGTTGCAGTAAAATGGACAGTTTGTGTTGTACTTTGATTTTTTTTTTTTTAAGAATCAAATTGTACATGATCAGCTTTATTTTAGCATTCAAAAGTTGCGCGAGACCCCTTCCTGGCTGTTCATTGGCTAATGAGTCATGCATTTTGGTCCTCCGCTGATGCCACTCTCTCTCTAAATTGCTCTGATACAAACAAGACAAACAGGCTCAGACACAGGAAAAGAAAGAAAGAAAGAAAAAAAATACATCATGGACATTCATCATTACAACTTGGTGCTATCAGCCGCACAGGGTGCTTGTGTGCTTGCAAGAGACAATGCGCATGAGATCCAGGAAGGGGTCCAGGAGACACCAGCAGCCCTAACCTCAGTCACTTATCATTCTTAACCTCGTCAAAGTAGGCCAAAAACGGCTCCCAGACAGTTGAAAACCTTTTGAGCGAGTGGGTTCTCAGGGACCTGAGTCTCTCCATCTGTATTACAGAAATCATGTCCATCAGCCACACCTGAAAAGAAGGTGAAGAGGAGGACTTCCATTCCTTCAAAATAAGTCTTTTGGCAACAGTTGTCCCCAGTGTCAGAGATTGTTGCACAGCTGTAGGGAAGTTCAGAGAGGACTCAGAGAAGCCGAAGATGGCGAGTTCTGCCTCCGGCTGAAGGGTTATTATTTTGTAGGACTTGAAGTACCAGTCAAATATTTTGGCCCAGAATCCAGATAATGAGGGGCAGAACTCAAAAAGCATGAGACAGTGTGCCCTCTGAGACCCGACACCTATCACATAGTGGTGAGACAGAAGGTTAAATCTTGTGCAACCATGTGCTTGGAGTAATGAAGACGGTGAGCAACTTTAAAGTGAATCAGCTGGTGTCTGCTGTTAATTGAGCAGAGTTGGTTACTCTGTGTCGGAGTAGGGTATGTGTCTTCATAGTGCAAGGCAATGAGACAAAGAATATAAATAAAAAGGTATGGAGTCTTCTTTTTGATAACTTCTATGTATTCGACGCTGCCTCACCAAACAGACTCGGGAAGGCTTCTCATGAAAGCTGAGGCGCTCTGTGCTTTGAACACTTCCTGGCAGCGTAACCCATACGTGCTGACGCAACACCGTAATGTACGCCCTGCGGGGCCTTACATATAGATCCGGTATAGCTCAATAGTGTAGTGCTGCGTAGGTGCGTTGTTCATGTCATCTACTAGCTATTTAACTTAATGTTAGTGAAGTATTTTGTCCTGCTTTTTTCTTTGCTAATGGGACATCAGTGTTAGCTGTAGCAAACAGGTTGTAGTTAAGCTAAAGTTAAGCTGTTGTCTTCTGGAATCAAACCCACCCAACTGAAAATCATTAACACATTCACTGCCAACAACGTGTAAACACGTTTTCAGAATCCAGCTGTTGACTGCCAACAACGTGTAAACACGTTTTTGGCATCGATTTTTTTTTTTTAACGGGGGGTTGTGCATCTAACCCTTTTACATATCTTATATAAGTATTGGACGTGTACAACGTGTACAACCCATTCCACCGACCCACTAAGTGGCGACAAGGAAGTAGGAAGGCAAGCAAAAAGCAGTGTGATCCATTTCCATTCTCATTAAAATGGATTGGCGGAGGCGCTTTCGTTTTCGCGTTGATTGCTGGCGGTGCGGGATTGCAAACTTGCATCGTGGATTGCGGATGGAGCACACTTTGAGGCACGCAGCGTAAATATGACCAGAGTCGCAGGGGCTTCATCGGAGCTCTCGGCCAGGGCTCCGGGAGGCGGGCGAGTCCAGCCGGGCTTCCTCAAAGAGCGGCCGCACAGACAGGCTCACACCCGCACAGCAGCAGCAAAGCAAACTGGTGACAAGCGGGGACTGCCCCCTAGTCCGACACCAAATTGGAAACAAATCCCATTCTAAAAGGCTTTTAGAATGGGATTTTCAACCCATTCTTTTTTGTTTCTTTTTCGCTATAATTTAGAGTAATTTAATTTCTATTCAGAAATTTATTTGAGAGGTCGAGAGTATGAGAAAGTGCATTTGCAAAGGTAGGAAAGTGCTTGTGACATGGCGCTGCAGCCAAAAAGAACGCCCACAGGAGGGAGGAGTTGAGCAGAGGGAAGTTTACTGCTGTTATGGAGGAAATTACTGTTCAAAACTATTGTTTAGGTCTTACTGATGCCAAAAATGAATGGTTAAAGTGACAGTTCTATCGAATTTCACAAAAAGCCGTTTATCTCTGAATATTTTTTCTGACGCTAAAACCATGCTGTATTCAACTGCTAATGCTTACATAACTACTAACTCTACAAACTAACTCTTTTAGACAGAGAAAGTACACATTCTATTAGTACTTTTGAGATATTGTATGTTCACAAACTCCAAGCAGAAAATAATCCTCGGCTCTTGTAAAATGAGCCACAATCCTCAAAAAACGGCTTGGCAGAAGCTACCTACAGCAAGAAAAAAACGTCTGGCAGTCAATGTGTTAACTTAGCTGTCAGTGTTGGGCAAGTTACTTTCAAAATGTAATATACTATTACTATTTACTTTCATTTGAAAGTAATACGTTACTTTACAATATTACTGTCTGTGTAGAGTAGCGTAACTCGTTACTATTACACTACTTTTGCATTACTCTCACCAAAACAACAGCAGCAGCAGAATGACATCGCTGCCCCTGTCAACCGCCTTGAAGTCAGTGTAAACAATCCACAATTCTAAATTCTTCTTTGCATAAAAACACAGTTTGATTAGGAAATGATTGTATCTTTATATGTGCTTTGATTTAAAAATGTAAATCAATTTGTAACTTGAGTTACTTGATAAAGTACCAGGCATAATATTACTGAAATCCTATAAGTAATAAGTTACATTACTGAGTTACTGCTAAAAGTAATACATTACATGTAATATGTTACTTTTGTAATGAGTTACCCCAAACACTGTTAGCTTTAACTCTTGTCACAAAGAAAGCATAGGCTGGCTGACGTCAAGCAGAATACTTTATAATTTATATAAGTGAAAATGCCATTTCATGACTGACAACAGTCAGTAGCACCTAACAAGCCAACTCTAACTGTTAAAACAGATACATAACACAACATGCCTCTTTGACATCCAATCTCAAATGAACTGCAGACCACTTGGACAAAACACATAACCCAAACATCCCTCTGACATAACTTTATACTAAACAACACCATTCACAGACAGTGTTAATAAACTATTCAGTGTTCAAACATTCATTGACTTGTGCTGCTGACTTAGTAACCTCGCATCACCAGGCTCTTACTGACCTAGTGAGTAATGACTTCTAATAACATTTTCTATTCTTTGTTTAAGCATTTCATCAATGGAGGACCCAGTGATGAGTTCACCAAACAAGCTACAGTGGGGCTACGGTAGCAAAATGGTATCATCAATCTCCAAAAAAAGAGGTCGGCTACAGCAAATTATATATTCAAGTTTCACTTCAATAGTCACATTAAGTAATTAGATTACAAATGAGGAATTTGGGAGGTACGGTGGTGCAGTGGTAAGCACTATCGCCTCACAGCTCGAAGGTTGTGGGTTCGATTCCCACCTGGGGACGAGGTGAATGCTGAAGGAATGCGTGCCCGTCCGCATGTCCTCGAGTGCCCACCACCCGGGTGGGGTCGGCAAAAGGGAGTTTGCATGTTCTCCCCGTGCCTCCCGGGGGTTTCCTTCATATAGGAACCCCCTTCACAAAAACATGCAATATCCTGGTTGCTAATGTGGTTCCTCCTCTGGTCGTTAAGGGCGCCTGTTCAGAGGGAGGGGAACTGGTTGGAATAGCGTGAACCTCCCAGGTGCTATGTCCTACCGGTGAAGCTTCCTCTGTCAGGTGAAAAGAAGCGGCTGGCTGACTGCCCATGTCTCGGAGGAAGCATGGAGCCAGTCTCGGCTCTCCCCAGATCGGCAGAGGATGGAGTAGCAACCAGGATTGAGAAACCAAGTGAGCACTAATGGGGGATAAAATGGGATAAAAAAAATCGGGAAAAAAATATAAAAAAAAAACAAACAAATGAGGAATTTGACTTAGTGCAAGCATGCAGCGCAACGGTCACATCAATAGTAGAGACAAAAAAAAATACTGAAAAACAATCACAAATTGTAAAGTGCAAAATATAAAGTCCTTTAAAGTGACATGGCATGGTTAATGTTGGTGAGTTATTTATGTAACTTTGAGTGCTACTATAAGTTATCTCCCATTTATTTACAGAAGGTGTGAATCAGCTCCTAGAAGGACCAGGAACGACCAAGAAGTCAGAGAAAGAGGTTAGATACATTTCTTGTCACAAAAGTTATTAACATGAAATTCATGAAGCTTTGAAATCATTGCATTGATGAATGGGACATCTGTGTAAACTCTCTCAATGTACATATCGTCGGTGTCGGGCCAGGACCTCGAATGTCACTTTTTTCACTTTTTTACTTTTTCTCATAAATCAGTGGCACTAGGCACCCCCCACCACTCTGTGTGTGTTTTACAAATTTTAACCAATAGAAAAGCATTAAAACGATCTTGTGAGTAATTCTCGTAACGCCATTGGCCCTCAAACTGTCCATCAAACCTCGAAACTCCACCCCTGCCTCCTGTCTCCAGGCAGAGAATCACCCGCAAAGACTAACTGGAGCACGTTGGGGGTGGTGGACACTATTTATTTATTTTTTTCATAATTGATTGATATCTTTCACCTGCGGAGGGCAGTAAGACGCCAAGTCTTACACTACACTGCTGAAAATCTGAAAGAAGAAGAAGAAGACCTGTGAGAGGCAGCAATGTCAAAGAACTTTTATGGAAAGAACTGAAAGCTCCATATTGCCCCATTGCAACATCAGCGCCCAGCAGCCTCCGCCATTTTTTATTTTTGGAAGCGTGACAGCGCCAAAAGAACCTCGCACAGGCTCGCAGTGGTCAGCTGCGGTAGCGCGGGCCCCTATAATCAGCCTCTCTAAACAGTAACTCAACGGGAGAACACTCTAAATTTCGTGGATTCACATCTTTTCTGGGCGTACTGCAAATCTTGACTGAAGTGGTGTAGTGCAGGGATGTAAAACAACAACCATATTGTGGAAACTAAGCAAAATGTTTCGTTTTCTTTGTTTAGTTTTTTCAAGATAAATAGCTAATGCGGCTGTCGTCCACTCCGTCAGAAGTGTGTTGCCGTGGTTTTAACCTCGGGTCCTTTGCATTTACTATTTATCTTGAAAAAACTAAAAGAAAAAAAAGAAAAATTTTGCTTAGTTTCCACAATATGGTTGTTGTTTTACATCCCTGCACTACACCACTTCAATCAAGATTTACAGTACGCCCAGAAAAGATGTGAATCCACGAAATTTAGAGTGTTCTCCCGTTGAGTTACTGTTTAGAGAGGCTGATTATAGGGGCCCGCGCTACCGCAGCTGACCACTGCGAGGCGCATTCTGTTTCCAAAAATGGCCGGAGTTTCGTCTCTTTCCTTCCATGCTCTTTGGCAATGTGCCGCAAGGCATCCAGTCTGCCGGAAAGCTAATAGAAGAAGAAGAAGAAGAACCCGCAAAGACTGCAGGATTCGCAGATTCCCAGCTGGCACAGGTTTTTTTTTACTTCGTCTGAGGTAAATTGATCAATAAAATGTTTTCAAACTGCAAACTCATTAAACTATGCAGTGTACCTATCGTTATGTCTGATGGTAACACTATAAATCGAAGTGGTTGTTGATAGTGGGACAAAGGGCTAACATAGCGCGGCTAACATGCTAGCGCGGCTAACGAGCAATGCTGTTTCTGGAAAGAAAAGCTGAATCATCGTCACAATAAACATTTAAACTATGCAGTCAGTCAGTGTACCTATCCTTATGTCTGATGGCAACATTGTGATTATAAATCGAAGTGGTTGGTTGTTGACAGTAATGCTAGTGCTGCCACTCCGACGTTCTGCCACTCCGAAATATCGGCACTCAGAAAGGGATCATGTCTATGTTCCCCGGGTTCTATATTCCCCGTTTTTCACGCCAAACCTAACCTCCCCCCATGCCTAAACCTAACCTCCCCCAGACCCTAACCCAAAACCTAACCTCTCCCACCCCCACGCCTAAACCTAAGGTCGGCATTGCGGCTTCTAAGGTGAACGACCGCCAGTCCGAATAATGGAAGTTAACGTTCGGAGTGGCAGGGCTTCGGAAAGGCAGTCAGTAGCCCGCTCCATGTTAGCTAGCTTTTTCTAGCCTGAGAAATGTTGAATCATCGTCATATCACTACGTTAGCTTCTAACATTAGATCAATCATTCGCTCAATCTTTACTTCATGAAAGGTGATAGAACAGTCACTTGAAATTCTCTTGAAACTGATGATAAATGTAGTCTCAACAGCAAAGAAATTGCTTGCTCTCTGAGTCTAGATACAAGCTGGTCAAATTAATGTTATCATGTTAGCCTATTGTTCACTTGAGCTGTCGCTATTTAAGACTGTCATCATCAGATGTAATTCATAATTACTAATCTAGTTAGCTAGATAACTTTTTGCTTCAACATGATGCTATAACCTGTTGATGCAAACTAATCTGTTATGACCCGGTTTGTTTTTGCAGTAGAAATGTCTCTGTCGCTGGAAGAGATGTGCCAGCTGGTCAATGTGAAGTATTCACAGGCAATAAGGGCAGTTAGTGTAGTTGCATCTGACAGCACATCTGAAGAGGAAGTAGGCAGCTCCTGCCATCCCACAGGCTCAGAGGATGATGGGGCAGCAGTGGAGCAAGGAGAGAGAGAGGAGTTTGAAGCGGACACAGGTAGGGTGAATTGTGTTAATCAGGAATTGATATTACAATGGTTAATGAGTGGATACACATTTCACAGACACACACTTAATCATGTTTTTGTTTTGTTTTTGTTCCCTCCCCCCCTCCACAGCAGCTCTCACAGTGAGGGAAAAAGTCTGGAGCAGCGCTGACAATTTAAATACCTTTAATTTTTTTATACATTTTAATAGGTGCAGAGTATCAGACGTATATTATCAGACTTTTAGTCTGATACTTTGTCTGATGCACTTAATGAAGGGATTTAATTGTCCGAGCTGCTCAAGATTTTCTCCTTTTTTATTGATGCTACCTTCCTGTTTCTGTGATGCACCGGACCTGCCTACTAATATAGCTGAAGTGCGGTGGGACTCTCTCTCTACTGGATAATACGAGGGATCAGTGTTGGTAAACAAACGGCTTACTGGGGGTAACTTTATAATGGGACCTTATGGAGCCAGCCCTGAGCGACAGTTACACAACATACATGATACATCAGACTCTTGAGCTACTTCTGCTCTCACTCAGAATGTCAAAATATAAGCGATGTGATGTATACTTTTTGAGATATTGACGTTTGTTTGGCACAACTCATACTAGTTAACTGCTGCAGGGTTCCACATTTCCGGGTGGTTTTTGATTATGATGGAAAAACTGATGTTTTTGTTGTTGTTTCCACAGCAGAAGAAGGAGGCAGCTCATCTCAACCCAGGAAAGAATCAGAAGATGAGGGGACAGTGGAGCATGCGAGGAGAGAGAGTGGAGAGAGCGAGGATTCGGAGGCGGACACAGGTAGGGTGAATGTGTTACTGTAATCAGGAATTGATATTACAATGTTTCATGAGTGGATAGACACATTTCACAGTAGACACACACACACACACACACTTTTTTTTTTAAATCTCCACAGCAGCTGTCACAGTGCATAATACAGACACACACTGATGTTTTTGTTGTTGTTTCCACAGCAGAAGAAGGAGGCAGCTCATCTCATCCCAGCACAGAGTCAGAAGATGAGGGGACAGTGGAGCATGCGAGGAGAGAGGATTTGGAGGCGGACACAGGTAGGGTGAATGTGTTACTGTAATCAGGAATTGATATTACAATGTTTCATGAGTGGATAGACACATTTCACAGAAGACACACACACATTTTTTTTTTTTATCTCCACAGCAGCTGTCACAGTGGATAATACAGACACACACTGATTTTTTCGTTGTTTCCACAGCAGAAGAAGGAGGCAGCTCTTATCATCCCAGCACAGAGTCAGAAGATGAGGGGACAGAGGAGCATGAGGGTGGAGAGAGCGAGGAGTTGGATGCGGACACAGGTAGGGTGAATGTAATACTGTAATCAGGAATTGATATTACAATGTTTCATGAGTGGATAGACACATTTCACAGAAGACACACACATTCTTTTTTTTTATCTCCACACTGATCTCCACACACACTGATGTTTTTGTTGTTGTTTCCACAGCAGAAGGAGGAGGCAGCTCTTATCATCCCAGCACAGAGTCAGAGGATGAGGGGACAGAGGAGCATGCGAGGAGAGAGAGTGGAGACGGTGAGGAGTTGGACGTGGACACAGGGTGAATGTGTTACTGTAATCAGGAATTGATATTACAATGTATGAGTATTAATGGGTGGATAGACACATTTCACAGCAGACACAAGCACACTTTTTTTTTTTTACAGCAGCAGTCACAGTGGATAACACACACACACACACACACACACACACACACACGCTAATGATTGTTGTTGTTGTTGTTTAAGATTCCCACAATGGTGCTGAGGGTGACACAGTTGGAGGAAGAAAGCGGAAAAATCCAAATAATTGGAAGAAGTCTGTGCAGAAAAAGAGAAGAATGATGGGACAGCCATACCTTGCGATGAGGAAGCAGGAAGAGGTAACCAGGGAGCACCGGGTGATGGGACCAAGATGCCAGTCAGCTGGACATGCAAAGTCGTCCCTGATACACTGCAGTGAGATTGGAGAGGCTGCAAGGGAGAAGATTTTCAAAGACTTTTGGGAGAACATGAACTGGGAAGATGTATGTCCGTGGTTTGGTAGATGTCGTGCCAGTACAGAGGAGAAGGGGGCCTGAAAATTCAAGACGGTCATCTACCAATCTTTTCTTTTTAAAAGTCGATGGGCAGAGAAGGAGGGTGTGTAAGAATCTGTTTTTGGCAACGCTGGGAATAAGAGAATGGTGTGCCCTTAACTGGGTGAAAGACAGAGACAAAACACAGAAGACGGCAGCATTGTGTCACAGAGGTGAGGCTCATGAGTTCATCAAGAGTTTTCTGAAGGATCTCCCTAAGGTGCCCTCCCACTACTGCAGGGCAGATACATCAAAGGAGTACCTGGAGCCTGTCTTCCAGTCCATGAGTGATCTGCATAGTGTACCAGCGTGCTGCTGAGGAGAAGGGGCTGACAGCATTATCTAGGCAGGTGTTCTCAGAAGAATTTAAGCGGCTGATGTCATCAGTGATGTCACTTGCGCAATTGTGCATTGTGACATCACTTATGATGTCATCAGTGACATCATCAGCATTGTGACAGCACTGGTGGGCACAAGGGCTCGGCGTCTGAAGGCACTCGTCGATGTCTGCAAGGCAATGAGACTCAAAGCTCTAATTGTCATTTCCCCTGTGGTGGTGAATTAGAATTTCATAGGTGCAGTACAGTGTATTATGGAACAGTTATCCTACCCAAATATTCAGCTTGTTGGGATCTAAGAATTTTAATAGTGTTTAATAGGGCGGCTGTGGCTCAGGAGGTAGAGCGCGTCGTCCACTAAACCAGAGGGTCTGTGGTTCGATCCCCGGCTCTCCCAGTCCGCATGTCGAAGTGTCCTTGGGCAAGACACTGAACCCCAAATTGCTCCCGATGGCTGTGCCAGCACCCTGCGTGGCAGCTTGTCGCCTTCAGTGTGTGAATGGGTGAATGTAGGCACATTGTGAAGTGCCATTTACCATAATAGTAATTTGTACCACAAAACAATTTATATATATTTTTAAATCAAGTTGATCAGATTTTGTGTTGAATGAATTAATGAATGAATGAATTAATATGAATTTATTTAATAAGACAGTCAAAATACACAATGTCAAAATACACAGAATGAACAGATACTGTAAAGATGCATACACCAGTATTAAAATGGTCAGGGAATAATTACACACAATAATGTCCGGGACTTGTTTCCATTGTGGTCCTCATTTGTAAGAAAAACAACAGCAACAAAAAACGATGGTCGGCAGAGCATAAGCCATTTAAGACATAGAAAAAAAACATCAACAATACATACACCATGAACAGGGACTTCCAAACAATGCATTCAGACACACTCAATTATGCAAGTATGCGTACAAAACTTACAATACTTACAATACTTGTAATACACAAGCTGTTGTTAACATAAAACAGGCAGCCACCAGGGTTGGAAATATCTAAACTGATCAATTTATTGATTGACAAATTCAACACAGCAGTGATAAGACAGGTAGGCCTACTGTAAGGTCCAGATCCCCTCCCTGGCATGGTGTTGTTCAGGGCAGAGGGGTGGGGGTGGGCCCTTCCTAGTCTACAGAGCCAGGGTGCAGGTGGGTCCAGTCAGGTGGGTGAGTAGCTGAAGTGAGGCTCTTTAAGTCATCCACAGCACGGGGGCGTCGCTCTTGACATCCTGCCTCTTGCTGTCGCCGTGGTTCTTGTAGCACACCAGCAGCACGGTGATGAGGAGGATGCCGAAGATAGGGAAGGGGTAGAAGAAGACAAAGTAGAAGAGGGAGTCGTTGGAGCACACCACCGACTGCACCTGTAGCCCCTCTGGCTGTCGGACCACAACATGAGTGAACCCTGAAGACTCCCGGGCCAGCCTGCACCAGGTGCCGTCCGGTTCGCTCAGCCAGTCCTCCACCAGGCAGTAGTAGGTCCCCGAGTCGCTGCTCTCCGCCCTGTTCAGCGTTAGCAGCTTATAGTCTCAAATTTGGGGGGTCTATAAAGCTTATAGTCTATAGTTTGTGCCGTTGGCGTTGTGTAACTTACTTCTGGAGCAGGGAGTTCTCGAACTTGGCAGCTTTCAGCTCCACTCTGAGCTGGTCTTCTCTCATCCTGGCAGCGGTCAGGAGGACCGGATGTTTGAGGAGGTCAGAGGTCGAAGGCCGCCTGGACGGGTCAGGGTGGAAATGAAGGCAGGCTCTCTGCAGATTTCTGCAAGTTAAAGTGAAGATTTCTTAAGCCACAAAAACAATGCTGATTTATTTTGCACATGATCTGATCTCACACATATCCAAAAGCTGTAAACGGTTTTGGATATGTGTGAGATCAGGTAGTAAACAGGTGTAAATGGCCTCTATGATGTCATCAAGCAGCGCACTAGTTAGCGAAAAGGTGAAATGTTGTTCATCTTTCTATCAAATCTAGGTCAATTTCAGAGTTGAAAGTAGTGTCCTGTCTTATCTGAGGTGAAATGCAAATGAACTAGTCCTCTGGTCAAATGTTTCATCTCCTCTTTAAAGTCACAATGAAATGAAAACTGACCTTTTCACATGGTTAGTGAATTTTCTATGTCAAAACTTGTACAAAAGTGTAATTTTCCTGTATTTGTACATCAAAGTGCCATTACAAAATTCAGACTAAAGAGAGTGTCTACAGGTGTAGTTTGTGCCGTTGGCGTTGTGTAACTTACTTCTGGAGCAGGGAGATCTCAGACTTGTCTGCACTGACTTCCCTGGGGAAAAGACAGCAAGGGAGTGGGGGTCAGTTTCCATGAAATCCATTTCACTTGATTCAAAAAGAACAATAAATGTATAGGAATTCCTTGTGGCAACATTTGAGCGGAGACAACTTGCATAGTAACAAAGTCCATGCTACTAACTAGGCCTTTCCACACTGCTTTCTCTACGGTACTCCAACCTATGATGTCATCAAGCAGCGCACTAGTTGGCGAAAAGGTGAAATGTTGTTCATCTTTCTATCAAATCTAGGTCAATTTCAGAGTTGAAAGTAGTGTCCTGTCTTATCTGAGGTGAAATGTTTCATGTCCTGTTTAAAGTCACAATGAAATGAAAACTGACCTTTTCACATGGTTAGTGAATTTTCTATGTCAAAACTTGTACAAAAGTGTAATTTTCCTGTATTTGTACATCAAAGTGCCATTACAAAATTCAGACTAAAGAGAGTGTCTACAGGTGTAGTTTGTGCCGTTGGCGTTGTGTAACTTACTTCTGGAGCAGGGAGATCTCGAACTTGGCAGCTTTCAGCTCCACTCTGAGCTGGTCTGCACTCATCCTGGCAGCGGTCAGGAGGACCGGATGTTTGAGGAGGTCAGAGGTCGAAGGCCGCCTGGACGGGTCAGGGTGGATCATCAGCTGAAGAAGATTCAAACAAAGTTAGTAGCAGAAAACAGTGGATGTGATCAGAAAGACCAACAAGCAGGAAAAGGTATGTCCCATTAGAAATGAAGACAGGCTCTCTGCAGATTTCTGCAAGTTAAAGTGAAGATTTCTTAAGCCACAAAAACAATGCTGATTTATTTTGCACATGATCTGATCTCACACATATCCAAAAGCTGTAAACGGTTTTGCAGGGCTTCATTTAGTTTGACAGTTACTGAGAGCTGATTTGGGTTAAGTTGTGGGACAGCGATGCCATTCATGCACAAATGACATCACTGGTCCACAGATCAACTCAAATCAACTCTCAATAACTGTCAAATTAAATGAATCAGAGCCAGACTATCAGATAATATAAGTAGATTATAGGGGTGTCAAAAATAATCGATTATAAGATGCATCGCGATGCGGACGTGCACGATTCTGCATCGATTAACAAATATCAAAAATCGATTATTATTAAAAAAAATATATATATATATATATATACCGTAAATTCCGGACTATAAGCCGCACCTTTTTTCCCGTTTTTTGGCCTTTTTTGGCCCCTGCGGCTTATATAACGGTGCGGCTTATCTATGGATTTTTTCAAAAAAAAAAAAAAAAAAACTCTCTTTTTTAGCACTCTTTCTAACTATAAAGCCACTTCTGTTTTAATTTCCTCTCTTGCCCTCTTTTCACCACACTGTATGACACTGTGTGCACTGTAAATAACAACACAGGTGGTGTTGTGTTATGTTGTTTTGTTGAAATGTTAATAAATGGGAGCATTACATATGGTAATTAAACATTAAAACACAATAAAAAAAATTAAAAAAAACATTAAAACACCCGCGGCTTATAGTCCGGTGCGGCTTATATAAGAAAAAAATAGTCAACTTTGAAGGTGCGGCTTATACACCGGTGCGCCTTATAGTCCGGAATTTACGGTATATATAATCAAATAAAAAATCCACAAAGGAATTTTCTCCAGGGGCAGCATGTGATGTGACACATTAGTGGAATATGGAATGGCCTGTGGATCAACCAGTTCATAACTACTTTCGTGAGGTACGGCCACAGTGATGGAGGGATCATTGGAATAACCATGAAGCCAGAGGCAGTGAAGATCTGGGCCCTGAGCCACCACATATGCTGCAAGATTGAGTCAGACATGAAGCATATGGAAGATGATGAGACAGATACTAGAAAAGTTCATCTCTATCACAAGGAGGAGGCTAAAGCCATGGGTTAAAGCAGATGCCAAAGTCATGGACAGGGCTGGACTTTGTCAGAAACTGGAAACCTGCCTCCATCCATTGGATCCCAACGAACATCCAGGGGCAAAAGCATCGTGAACATCAAGATCACCCCACCAGTGACAGTGCCGTAATGATTGGGGAGGCAATGTTAGAAGATTTTGAGAGGACCTGGTCAGAGGGATTTTACAACACCATCTCAAACAAAGTAAAGACAATGACAACAACCAAATCAATCCAATTTGACAACTCCACAATTTATGACCTAAATGCCATCGATTCAAGGGTAATCACACTGTTGTCTAGGGAGGACGAGGACGGAATGCAAATTTGTAAAGTCTACACTGAAGAAGTCATTCCAAGTCAAAATCTCCAGGAGGAATGCCAGTGTCATTGATGGATCAGCCCTTCTTTGGACATCCACTGGCCAGCTGATGGCACCATAGCCGATTTCATCAAAAATGATAAGACACGGCTGAATTCATACCTATCAGACAGTGATGTGTACCTCCTCTTCGGCAGCTACTCTGATTACAGAACTGTATCAAGTCCATCACCCGAGATGTCACAGAGACAGGGCTCACCTAGAAACACCATCTCTTAGCTCTTATGTGAGGAACTGACCCAGGAAGGATCAGCTTTTCCATCTACAGAGGACAAGCAAACACAAGTTGGTGGTGACAGGGAGGAGCCATGTGACAGGGGAGGAGCCATGTGACAGGGGAGGAGCCATGTGACAGGGGAGGAGCCATGCTCCATTGAGATCAGGTTGGAAGAAAGAAGGAGCCAATATGATATAGAAAATCAACAGGAAGAAACTGACACCATCATTGTCCAAAAGGTCCTGAGGTGTGCTGGAGAAGCCCATCAAATCTCAGTGGTTTCTGATGACACAGATGTGTTCATCCTACTCCTTCACCATTACCATCAGGAAGGACTGGATACACCACACATTATTGAATCGCCCCACAAGGAAAGGGCAATAGTGGACATCAAGTCAACATTGGCCAAGCATTCACAAATTGTGAAGCACCTTTTACCAGTCCATGCCATATTGGGATGTGACACTGTAGCGTCTTACTATGGGTTGGGAAAAGGCTCTGTCATCAAAGTCCTCAAAACTGTACGAACTATCTGCCATTAGCAATGTGGATGCACCGTTCCAGCAGGTCCCCGACCAAGCCACTGCCTTCATCTCAGCCTGTTCTGGTATAAAGGAGAGCACAGACATGTCACACACAAGCCACTGCCTTCATCTCAGCCTGTTCTGGTATAAAGGAGAGCACAGACATGTCACACACAAGGCTACTTGTCTGGGAGGAAAAGAATGGGAAAGGACACATGTCCGCTCCAAACTTAGCTGCTCTACCGCCAGCGAATGAAGCATTCATTGAGAATGTTAAGAGGGCCCACTTTCAAGCAATATATTGAAATATCAATGTAAATCTGCCACTAGCATTGAACACTGAGGCATTTGGACGGAAAAAAAACATGCAACAGGTCACTGAGCCCACCCACTCTACTGGAAGATTGCAAACTTGTCCCAGACTACATTTTGGATGATACAGGTGTGGCTAAAACCCTTTTAACTCCAATAAGTGCAACTGTGGAGTGCCTGGTTTGCCATGCACAATGTTCTGTGCATGTTTCAGGGTAGGATGCACAATACCCATATAGGCTTAACTACACCATCAGACCATCAGCAGCAAAATCTGCCCTTCACACCTCCCAGTGTGTATCATCTACTCTGAATCTCTACATGCTAATGAGCAAAGGCTCAATGGATGTTCTCATCCAGCACGACCCCTATAGTCATAAACAGTTTGTTTTGCTGGCATGGCTTAAAAGGGTTAATATTATGTAATGTGGAATGAAATACATTGTACATGACCTCCTTTATGAATAGACATTGGAGAAAACAAATCAGATGCATTTGATTTGAGTATTTTGCATGAAATCCCAGAAATCCCTATTTTTCTGGAATTTTGGCAATTAAGGGGTAAATATCTGAAAATGCTCAAGGGTATTCACCGGGCACCCTCCTGTATTTTGAATAGGTACCCCCAAACTACAAGAATCAGCAGAGAAAAAAACTTTATCCAACGAAGCGAGGTTCAACCCCATGGCTCCCGGACTATAATTAGCTTGTTAGCTCACTGGCAACCGCAACGTTAAGTTTGAGCTGCTAATGTTAGCTATTGGCTAACGATATTAAAGTTAAAAGCCTGCTGTAACGTCATCATAGCAACGTTAAGCTCATGTGTTGCTGACGGGAATACTGGAAACCTCATTTTACTCCGCAGTTTGCACTCTACTTACTACTATCTGTCCCATATCTTCTCTGTATGTCTGTAGATGCCGCTGAGCGGCTCTGTGTCTGTCTCTGTGGGGAAAGTGTGTGTGCACACAATGGAACGGTCACATGACGCGCTGTCTTCTTCTTCTTATTTTAGATTTCCGGCAGTGTGGACGCTACTAGGCGTATTACTATGGGGCAGCATAAGGGACAAAATTAAGACTACTGAGAAGCCGTCGGAGGCTATATCTTTGCCGAAGCCAGCTATGGATCTGGCCAATGATCTGTCAGCACCGGCAACTGAGAGACCGTCAGTGAGAAATGAGAAGCCGACTATTGATTTGTCTTACCAAGCAATCCACTGGATCGGCTATTGGACCGGCTGGTCATTAGCTTGGAGAGGCTAGCTACTAGCTTGGAGAGGCTGGCAACCCACTGAATCAGCTATTGGATCGGCTGGTCATTAGCTTGGAGAGGCTAGCAACCCATTGGATCGGCTGGTCATTAGCTTGTCTAGGCTAGCTACTAGCTTGGAGGGGCTGGCAACCCACTGGATCAGCTATTGGATCGGCTGGTCATTAGCTTGTCTAAGCTGGCTACTAGCTTGGAGAACTGCAGTCAACTGAGCCATCGTTTGCGAAACCACAGTCAAGCCAGCCGCCACTTGCCTTTTGATGCGCGTCTATTCGTGCTGTAACGGTACTGCTGCTTCACCGGTGTTCGGAGCGGGCTAAAAAGTCGAGTGTCACAATTCAGCGATCCTTTCTCACATTTACTTTACCATACTAGATCGACATTACAACAAACAGCGTATTGAATGACTGTTGAATATGTCACAAAAGTCCAACCTTATTGAACGATCGTAGCAGGAGTTTCGCTTGGTACTATCATGTTGATGCTCTCAACAAGGTGGGAAAAACAGGCATTTCCGGGACTGGTTTTTCAAAATAAAAGCACGATTAGACTCCAGTCTAGACCACACAGATTTAGTGTTTTTTCCGACTTTCTAAGTACTGTACAATCGCATAACTCCATAATCCCACACCATGACTGACAGTTGTGTGTACACTACCCCCCTGGGTATACACTCTCATGAAATTAGCCATTTTCACAGTTCCATTTTGGAGAAATTGACAAAGTCTCAATACTGAACTTGAAAAATGTGTTTATTCCGACTTTCTAAGTACTGTACAATCGTATAACTCCATAATCCCACACCATGACTGACAGTTGTGTACACTACACCCCTGGGTATACACTGTCATGAAATTAGGCATTTTCACGGTTACATTTAGGAGAAATTGACAGTCAAATTCTCAATACTGACCTTGAAATATAAGGAAAGAAAAATAAAAAAACACCCTAAGAAATGAAAGGTAACTAAAGACAATCACAACGTTGCAAGTGCAATCAAATTAATTATATACAATACGTACATGAGTGATGGAGTGTTCTGACTATATATGAATTTGTGTTTATTTACATGAAATTTACAGTCTGAGCAAAATAGGCATTAAATAGGCATGAGTTTCCATGAATGTACAGTCTGAGTTAAATATGAGTTTACATTGAATCTACATTAAATTTAGAAGCCGAGTTCAATATTAATGGGCAGTGAAGTAACATGAATTTACAGTCCCGGTTAATTATCAGTTTACATTGAATTTTCCATGAAATGATGATGAGAATAATTTGAAAAATAATATAATAATAAAAAAATAAAAATAAAAATGGCAATAAAATAAAGTGCAGGATAAGACCAACAATAATTACTATAACAAAGTGTAAATATAGCAGCAAGCGGCAATACCAGGGTTTCAAGTCTGCTGACGTCACAATAATGTCACAATGTCTATGGCATCATCAGTGATGTCACAATTGCTCGAGTTAACCAAAAACCCCAAATGGTCGAGTGACATCACCGATGAAAACCCCAAATGGTCGAGTGACATCACTGATGATGTCAAATGCCTATAACATCATCAGTGCCAATGACATCATTAGTGTAATGAGATCAAAATGATGATCAATAATGATGTCACAATGTATGACATCATCAGGACTTACCTGATGACATCACATACGAGCAATTTCTATGACATAATTTCCAGTTGAGTAGTCTCGCTGGCCAGCCTCCTCTCGATGGGCGGCACTTAGTGGCAGTGCCCTTGGAAAATAGTTTCCAACAATACAACTTATCATTTTCAGCGTGTAGCAATGAGCTAGCGTGTAGGTAGGTTTCTGTCGTTAGCTTGCTAGCTAGTTACCATTGTGATTGACATGGTCGGAGCCAATGACAGACTTTGTAATAAGCCGGGAGCGGACATCCGGCTGCCACCGAAACAGTCGCTCCAATGGGAGAGCAGCTGTAGAGCAGGGGAGGGTTTATCCCAGTTGCCTGTTTCTGCGGCACCAGACTCCTCGGACGGAAGGGAAAGGAGGCTGGCCAGCGAGATTACCAGTTCAGTGACATCACTTTACATCCTTTTTTTTTACACTAGATGAATTAGCCATGGTCAACTACTGACCTCCACGTGCACATGAGCGAAATCACACAGAGAAGGGGCTGCACTGCTTAAAAAGTGAGAATTAAAAAAATGCAGATAAGAAAAGATATGCACATCAACACGAAAATTAAAAAAAAAAAAAATCTAGGGCATCTAGTGAGCACCAATATCTGTCATTGGACCAGATTTCAGGTGTCTGTGATGTACCAACGCACGGGAATTTGCATCGTGGCGGAAGAGGAACAAAGAAAGTAAATAAAGTCAAAATAATAGGGGTTCTGCACCTGTGGGGCTTGAAGCCCTAACTAGTATGAAGGAGCACTTAGAGTTCAATGAGGGGAGGGTTCATTTGCATACACAACAATTCCAGATGAATGCATCATCCGTTGCCCGTTGGAACTCTTCTTCATCCATCTCCAGGCACTCAGTATGGTACCAACGAGGACAGCTGTCACACTGGATCTGTAAATGCATAAGTAGAGACGTCTGAGAGGTTTGCAGCAGACAAGTGGAGCGACTGTGGGGGTGAATGCCCCAGGACCAACGCTCAATAGGACCCACCCGGCTGAGCTACGTCTTCATTAGCCTAATTCAAATCTGTGAATCCAACAACTTGTGTGAAACCTCCCTAGTTATTGTTTAATAATGATCTCCGCCAGGCGAGAATCCCCTGGAGGAGATGTATTTGGCCGTGTGTGTGCTTGTGTGCGTCTGTGTGTTCTCCTCTCCTAATGCGATCTGAGTAAAGCCTAGACGGAATTTCATCAAATTTGCCTCAAACTGATGGACTCACTGATTAACAACTGATTTTAGTGTTCAAAGGTCAAACTTAAAAGGTCACTGACTGTGACCTCACAAACGGCATTCCCAAGTTCGTTAACGCGATATGTCAAAAATGGCTAGATGGAATTACTTCCAATTTGGTTAAAACGTCGACTTGGATGCAAGGATGAAATGGTTACATTTTGGTGATCGAAGGTCAAGGGTCAATGTCACTGTGATCTCTTGAACGCCATTTTCAAGCTCGTTTCCCCGAAATCTCAGGAATGTCTTGATGGAATTTCTTCGAATTTGCCTCAAACGTCCACTTGCACTCAAGGGATGACCTGATTACATTTTGGTGGTCAAGGGTTAGGGTCATTGTGACCTCTCGAACACCATTTCCAAGCTTGGTAACCCCATCTCTCACCTTGACCTAATTTCTTCATATTTGGCCCAAACATCAAAGTCTAAAAAGACATGCATTTCAACTGTTCACTGGTTGGGGCAGGCATATATTTGCGGGGCAGTCTTTCTAGTTTTAATTTATAAACGAAATCCATTCAGCTTTTTTCTCACCGACTTCACAAGTCAACGGCGAGTGGCTTCAGTTTTTCCCCTGCCCAGGGCAGTTTCTGGCCCTTTTAGCAGCCCTATGCTACATCTTATAGTGGGGCGCCCAAACCACTGTCATCATAATATCCCTGAATGAACATGAATGACGATGCATAGTTCATCATCTATAAACCTTCTAATTAATCAATTACACACAATATTAACAATAACTATGAACGAATTATTTTATTTTCGTGTCAGCACAATTGACCATCCCACATGCGATTATCAGACACATCAATCAATAACTTAACAAAACGTTCTGGTGTGTTATCCAACCCCAAATCTATATATTCATGTATAATAGAATATATATATATATATATATATATATATATATATATATATATATATATATATATATATATATATATATATATATATACTGTATATATATATACTGTATATATACACTGTATACACCATATTATATCTCAATGGTATACACACACACACACACACAAGGGTAGAACAATACCATACCCAGTCGGTCATCGGAGGCCCTGTCTCAGGTGGTCTTGTGTTGCAACAGAGGACGCATTGGCTCTCTATGGGAAACACTAATGTACAGAAGCAGACGTTACATCTTGAAAAGTACAATAACAAAATCAAAATATAGCCACAAGCGCCGATTGACGGGTGACCTGGGGATATATGAGACATAATAAACACCAAATAGTGCACATTTATTCACAGTTGGTATGCGCACAAGTAAACAATGTTTGGTTGAGATCCGGTGACCTGATGGTTTCCAAGCAGTAGTAGTAGTAGTAATAGTAGTAGTGTTGGTAGTAGTGGGACTGGTAGTAGCAGCAGTAGTTATAATTGACGATTGTACAGTACTTAGAAAGGCGGAAAAAACACCTTTTTCAAGGTCAGTATTGAGATTTTGTCAATTTCTCCACAATGGCACCGTGAAAATGACTAATTTCATGAGAGTGTATACCCAGGGGTGTAGTGTACACACAACTGTCAGTCATGGTGTGGGATTATGGAGTTATGCGATTGTACAGTACTTAGAAAGTCGGAAAAAACACTAAATCTGTGTGGTCTAGACTGGAGTCGAATCGTGCTTTTATTTTGAAAAACTAGTCCCGGAAATGCCTGTTTTCCCACCTTGTTGAGAGCATCAACATGATAGTACCAAGCGAAACTCCTGCTACGATCGTTCCATAAGGTTGGACTTTTGTGACATATTCAACAGTCATTCAATACGCTGTTTGTTGTAATGTCGATCTAGTATGGTAAAGTAAATGTGAGAAAGGATCGCTGAATTGTGACACTCCACTTTTTAGCCCGCTCCGAACACCGGTGAAGCAGCAGTACCGTTACAGCATGAATAGACGCGCATCAAAAGCCAAGTGGCGTCTGGCTTGACTGTGGTTTCGCAAACGATGGCTCAGTTGACCGCAGTTCTCCAAGCTAGTAGCCAGCTTAGACAAGCTAATGACCAGCCGATCCAATAGCTGATCCAGTGGGTTGCCAGCCCCTCCAAGCTAGTAGCTAGCCTAGACAAGCTAATGACCAGCCGATCCAATGGGTTGTTAGCCTCTCCAAGCTAATGACCAGCCGATCCAATAGCTGATTCAGTGGGTTGCCAGCCTCTCCAAGCTAGTAGCTAGCCTCTCCAAGCTAATGACCAGCCGATCCAATAGCCGATCCAGTGGACTGCTAGGTAAGACAAATCAATAGTCGGCTTCTCATTTCTCACTGACGGTCTCTCAGTTGCCGGTGCTGACAGATCATTGGCCAGATCCATAGCTGGCTTCGGCAAAGATATAGCCTCCGACGGCTTCTCAGTAGTCTTAAATTTGTCCCTTATGCTGCCCCATATTTTACTGCCCTCCGCAGGTCAAACTAATTCAATCACACTTCATATTCTCTGATACAGTCCTGATTCATGCATAAACTGCAACACTGCTTTAATTATCAACTGGTGGCTCTTATTATGACCAAAGAAAGCTTTAATGGAAAAGGAAGCTACTCCTAGACTTGTCAAACTTTTAAACAAAATTTCCCTTTCTTTTTTATACTTAACACATTCCAGGAAAACTGCTTAACTGTTTCTTGCAATCCACACTCACATAATCCACTATGATGTTTTCCCACAATGTACAAACACTGATTCAACCCACAGTGTCCGATCCTCAGTCTGCAAATCTTAACACTATCCCTTCTGGATCCATAATAATAAAAACTTGTTTTTTTAACCTGAGCTTGTAATGAAAATAAATGTCTCCCCTTCACCTCCTTTTCCCATAACCCCTGCCACTCTCCTTTCACTCCACCCTTGATTTTCTCTCTGAGTTCTACTCTTCCCAGGGAAATATTTACATCTATATCATCCCTTTTCAGGCTTTCTTTGGCTACAGAGTCTGCTGATTCATTTCCCTCTATTCCCACGTGTCCCGGAACCCAGCAAAACTTTACAACACAATCATTCTTCTCAATTCTATATAATAATAACAAAATTTCATTCACTAGATCAGGTCGAGCTTTTGACTTCCCTGCTCTTAAAGCAAACAGAGCAGCAGCGGAATCAGAACATATAATTACCTGCCTTGGTTTTACTTCCTCTACCCACCATAAAGCCCACATTATAGCCCCCAACTCTGTTACAAAGACAGAACTTCCATTTGTGATTCTTTGACCCGATTTTATTCCCAATTTAGGAATACACATCCCAAATCCCGCTTTCCCACTTTCTGGATCCATAGACCCGTCCGTAAAGATTTCCAGAAATCCCACTTCCTTAAGATACTCCTCTATTTTTACTAATATCTCACTTTTATCTTTCTCTTTCAAAAAACTAAACTCGATATCCCAGTCAGCCATTACCCAATAAGGAACTGATCCCCACCGTAAATGTTCTGCAATTCTTACCTGTTCTAAACTCAATTTCCTGGCCCACTGATTTATATTTTGAAAGAAATTTTTGTATTTGGCCTTGCCCCCTGTAACTGCCTCTTGCAAGAGACACCTAGCTGGGAATGTCTGAATGCTACCATTTAGTTTTGCCCAGTACTGCAACCCTAACTTTACCCGTCTCAGACACAAGGGCATTTCTCCCATTTCCACCAGCAGAGCAGGAATTGGAGAAGTCTTAAAAGCCCCACAGCACAGTCTCAATGCCTTAGCCTGAAGAACATCTAACTTACCTAACAATGACTTTGCTGCAGAACCATAGACAAAACACCCATAATCCATCCCAGACCTGATCATTGCCTGATATATTAGGTGCATGGTCTCCCTCTCTGCCCCCCATTCACACCCAGCCAAACTTCTCAGAACAATGACACGCTGTCAGACAGACGCGTCCATGGACATGGTGCGTGTCTGTCTGCCTGGCATGATTTTACGCGCTGCAGCACCACTCAGCGAGAGAAATTGAACATGATGCAGTGTGTGTGTGTGTGTGTGTGTGTGTGTGTGTGTGTGTGTGTGTGTGTGTGTGTGTGTGCATTTGTGTGTGAGAGACACACTGGAAAAGTCATGAATCTTGAATCTTAATTCTAAAACAATTTAATGGCAAAAATCCAAGAGTCAAGTCAAATTTGGTGCGAAAAACAGGTCTGACTTTTTTTGTCAATAGTTCATGGGAAATAATTTGTATAGACACCAATTCTCTGAATCTGAATCTCTTCAAATATAGTTTCCTACTACAGCATGTTATGTTTTCAATAAACTAGATGCTGTAAATAAATGTAAAGTTGTGTTTGCTCTGCTGTACGCCCCTGTCCCTACCTAAACCCTAAATAAAGAAAATTACATGAAAGTTGTACTGAAAGGAAAATATTGAACTGAACAGGTGAATCCACTTTTTTTCTTGTAGCTCGATGGCAGGTCGTTAGCCCAACTTTCCTCACCTGGGGCTAACCCGCTAATAGAGAAGCAGGCTATTTAATACTCTGACTAACCTGACTTCACTCTCCCTCTTCTCCCATTGAATGAGGTGATTCATAGTAGATCAGGTGGCTGCTCCCAGGTCTCAGGGTTCCTGCTGCTGCATTTACTTTTTGCATTCATACTCACGCGCTCACCACACTTCACTCATCCATACACATTGCAGACATGACTGATGCCTAACATTTATCCATACTGATACTTTTGTTTGAGTTTACATTTCAATAAATTACTTTTTTTGCATTTGAACCCATGTGTGGACTCCCTCTTTGTCACTCACTACACCTGGTTTGTGACAAGCCTAGGATACATGCAAAACATTATATATTTAATAAAGCGTACTCATTGTACTACTGGAATGAATACTGCAAAACCTCACGTCATAGTACTCCTTGTACTGGATAATGGAATCCCCACCATAAATGGGAGCTTGGCTGTGTGTCAGTGTGTCCCACTGTGATTGTCCTACTGTGACATCATCCATGATGTCATAAATCCCACTGTGACATCATCAGTGATGTCATAAATCCCTGATCCCACTGTGGGGCTCTGTGTGTCTGTCCCACTGACATCATCCATGTCATAAATCCCACTGTGACATAATCAGTGATGTCATAAATCCCACTGTGACATCATCCGTGATGTCATAAATCCCACTGTGACATCAGTGATGTCATATATCCCTGATCCCACTGTGACATCAGTGATGTCATAAATCCCACTGATGACATCAGTGATGTCATAAATCTGACATCATCAGTGAAGCTGGTCTCATTGGCCGCGCAGCGGCCGAGCTGCGAATGCGAGCTGCAGGACTAGGAATCAAGCGTGCAAGATTCCTAGTATTGTAAAATGCTCAGATCTCAAGTCACTTGGTGTATTCAGCTTATTTCTAAAGAAAAGAAAAGCTGCCAGTTCGATGCTAATTATCTTATATTTCCAATTAAATGTTTTCTTAAAGCAAGTACCGTATACTTTTCTTGATATTAGTTGTGCTTTTTTGACAGTCAAATTGCCATGAATTTTCAAAATGTGAAATTGCATTTCAAACAAGTTTAATTATTTTCAATAGCTTGAAGACTGGAGAGATATGACTAAATTAGTTGAGAGTAGGGCTGGGTTAAAAAAATAGATTCTCCGATTTTTAATCGATTTTCATTTTAATCCTCGATTATCGATTCATATGTCCAGAGATCGATTTTTTTTTTATTGAATTTTTTTTTAATAAACAGGCTAAAATATTATGCTGTGTGTGGTAGTTGAAACATAGTTTCAAGTTGACGTTTAATTATGTTTGTAGTTGAAACAAAAACATAAATACTGTAGGCTACATGAATGGAAATGTTTGATCATTATTAATATCTACTTTTAGAAATTATATAGGCTGAAATCAAATCACTGTGCATAATTGTGAAAGTGTCTTTATTGACAGATGAAAAGGCTGTTATTTACCCTTTGTCACCACCTGGTGAGTAAATATATGTGTAACTAAAACCATTAAAATTGACAACAATCTGCAACTTTTTTTCCCCATGTATCTACTTGGCTGGTCGGGAACCCCTGTGTTACATAACTGGACAGTCATGTAATTCAGGGTACAGCTCAAAAACCACGTTTTGGTATCACTAACCAAATCAATATTGAAAATTGATCGAATCCGAATCGAATCGAATCGAAATTAATCGATTCGCAACCTTGTGAATCAGAATCGAATCGATTCTTGAAATTTGAACCAATACCCAGCTCTAGTTGAGAGTGGGTAACAAGGTTTTTTTTAAAGTCGAACTGTACCTGTTTGTCACGTGCATAATGAGTCCATTTCAGACTGAAAACTCAGTTTTATCAATGAAATCTTGAAAAACGAACTTTTGATGTGAAAAAGTGTGAAAAACTAAAGAAATTAGATTGTTGTGATTTGTTTTGCATACATTATTAAATAGGTGCACTGCATACCCGTCGAACTGTACCTGTTCGTCACGTGCATAATGAGTCCATTTCAGACTGAAAACTCAGTTTTATCAATGAAATCTTGAAAAACGAACTTTTGATGTGAAAAAGTGTGAAAAACTAAAGAAATTAGATTGTTGTGATTTGTTTTGCATACATTATTAAATAGGTGCACTGCATACCCAGGTATTTGAACTAAAAGAAAAGAAAAGTAATTCTTGGGTTCAGCTCGACTTTAAGCCTTGGACTGAACCTTAGCTCAGATATTGTGAACTGACAGAATTATGGACAGTGGAAAAAGGTGACAGTTACCAGGGCAGACATAACAACCACTCAGAAATCATGGTGGTTAATAAAGAAAGATTTCTGTGGTGTGACAAACTTGGGATGATAAAGGTGACTAATTTGCATCCCTGCAGAATTATTTGAGAAGGCATGTTCCCTCTGTGGCATATAATGAGACTGGAAAAGACAAAATGTAGAGGTGCATTTATTAAAATAACATTTTGTACAGGTTAGATTACCAGAACAATTTTCTAACAGTAAACATGAACAGAAAAACAAAATAAGAACATGAGAATCCTTTGAACAGGGATTGTTCTTCTAATGCTACAGGCAGGGTTGGCACTGGCAGCTCAAATAAACATGGCAAAATGAACAAGACTACGGTATGTACCATTTCTAACCTTACAAAGGCTAGATCATTGGATTTGGTACTTCAACAAAACAAATTTATTGTCTCAAATGGGATGATCCATTTTCCACTTCCCACAAATAGATCTGATCTGACAGGGAAGAACAAAACAAAACAAAACGTGAAAATAAGAGCCAACGATTCAACCTGAAAACCCATCAAACTCTGATACAGACCAAATATCAATAGCAGCAGTTCCACTAGTTGCCTCCAAAGTGCTCCATTACAAACAGCAATCGTGTTCTGCACGTGGGAGAAGTTAGCCCTGAAGCCTGTCAGAAAGCCACAATGCAGAACAGAGGAATCACAATACAACTCTTCAAACATGTTTCATTGCATTTTTTTTATTTTGGTTTTTAAGGATGTTGGTTGTTATGGTTAGGGTTAGGCTAGTAAAAAAGAAATGGTTGGGGGTTGGAAATGTTCAGCAGGATGTCCTTCGGCTTCTGGCTTAGTGGGTAAGGTGCATGGCTTCCCATCCGAGGACTGGGGTTCAATTTACTTATTTGAAAACATTTAATTATGTTCCAAAGATTGGCTACTAGGGTTATGCAATGGCAAGTACAACAATTTGGTTAGGGTTAGGGTCAGAGATGGGGACTTGGACTTCAGACACACTTAAGTCACACAGAGTGACTTGAGACTTGACTTGGCCTTGAGCTTTGGGACTTTGTGTGTATTATTAACATTAACTAATAATAATATCAAGTGTCAACTAATCAATGCTGATACTTGTATGCTAATAAAGGAGTGGGGATAATACAGTGACTTGGAATTGAAACTTGACTTGGACTTGCAACTAATGACTTGTGAACATCTCTGGTCAGGGTTTGGCCGTGGTAAAATAAGAAAACCCTAACCTTAACCAATTTTCTTTTACCAGCCCAACCCAGTAACCATAACAACCAACATCATTAAAACAAAAACAAAAATGCAATGAAACATGTTTGTAGAGTTGTATGGCGATTTCTTCTGTTCTGCGTCATGGCTTTCTGACAGAAAGGCTTCAGGGCGAACTTCTCCCCATGTGCGTCAGTTCTCAGACCATCTTGTACCCGGCATCAGGCGTTCGACAGGCAGTAAGGTGCGCATGGCTACGCATAGTACATGTACATACTGTAACCCATACGCATATGTACAGCATAGTACATTCACACTGAAGAGAGCTTTGCTGCGGCTTCGCCGCCAATAAGTCTTTGTCCAAGGAAGTGCGGGAAGACAAATGGAGAGAACGAATGTCTGACGTCTATACAACTTTGAGGAATGACGTCTATACAACTTTGAGGAATGACGTCTATACAACTTTGAGGAATGACGTCTATACAACTTTGAGGAATGACGTCTATACAACTTTGAGGAATGACGTCTATACAACTTTGAGGAATGACGTCTATGCAAATGTGAGGAATGACAGAGTGTAAAGGTACACTAACTACCTTTTGGGAACAACAGTTTTTTTCCGAGAAGTCCATCAGCAACAGGGCTGAACTATGTTGACAACCTGAGTCCATCGAGATGAGTCCGAGTTCAGAGTGTGGCAACAATCTACAGCTTCCACAACTGACTGGGTTCTCTTCAACAGTGTGCATCAATTTTCTTCCAAAAAAACCCCCATCTAGACTGGTTCAACTGGTCTGATCCAAGGTCCACGATCCAGCCGATCTTCTGACCTCCTGTCAGGGCAGCTTATAGTCTCAGTAAATGGTCAGGCTGACCGAGCGGTTCATCTTCTTGCCGATGAGCCTGGAGCTTCTGGGTTTGGACGGAAGGCTGGTGGACTGAAGGGTGGACCGTGTCAGGATCCTGGTGGTGGACAAAACCTTTTCCTCAGTTGCAGCATCCTTCTCCTCAGTTGAAGCGGTCACCAGCTCTAGGGGTTTCTTCAGCTCCCTGTTTTCCCTGGGGAGAAGACAGAAAGGGAGTGGGGGTCAGTTTCCATGAAATCCATTCATCCATCAGATTGCAATCTGATTGCAGAAATGGTTGTCCTCTCAATCCACATAAAGTTGGTGTATGCAGATTGAGAGGACACATTGCATTTACACTTGTGTTCAATGTGTACACAATGCATCCCTGACCACCTCCGGAGGTGGTTTGGCCGATCAGATTGCAATCCTTCTTCAATGCGTTTTGGGGGTGTTTACACCTGGCATTTCAAGTGATAAAACACAATCTGATTGCAATCTGATCACAGAAAACGCATGTTAGCGCCAGGTGTAAATGGCCTCTATGATGTCATCAAGCAGCGCACTAGTTGGCGAAAAGGTGAAATGTTGTTCATCTTTCTATCAAATCTAGGTCAATTTCAGAGTTGAAAGTAGTGTCCTGTCTTATCTGAGGTGAAATGCAAATGAACTAGTCCTCTGGTCAAATGTTTCATCTCCTCTTTAAAGTCACAATGAAATGAAAACTGACCTTTTCACATGGTTAGTGAATTTTCTATGTCAAAACTTGTACAAAAGTGTAATTTTCCTGTATTTGTACATCAAAGTGCCATTACAAAATTCAGACTAAAGAGAGTGTCTACAGGTGTACTGTAGTTTGTGCTGTTGGCGTTGTGTAACTTACTTCTGGAGCAGGGAGATCTCGAACTTGGCAGCCTTCAGCTCCACTCTGAGCTGGTCTGCACTCATCCTGGCAGCGGTCAGGAGGACCGGATGTTTGAGGAGGTCAGAGGTCGAAGGCCGCCTGGACGGGTCAGGGTGGATCATCAGCTGAAGAAGATTCAAACAAAGTTAGTAGCAGAAAACAGTGGATGTGATCAGAAAGACCAACAAGCAGGAAAAGGTATGTCCCATTAGAAATGAAGACAGGCTCTCTGCAGATTTCTGCAAGTTAAAGTGAAGATTTCTTAAGCCACAAAAACAATGCTGATTTATTTTGCACATGATCTGATCTCACACATATCCAAAAGCTGTAAACGGTTTTGCAGGACTTCATTTAGTTTGACAGTTACTGAGAGCTGATTTGGGTTAAGTTGTGGGACAGCGATGTCATTCATGCACAAATGACATCACTGGTCCACAGATCAACTCAAATCAACTCTCAATAACTGTCAAATTAAATGAATCAGAGCCAGACTATCAGATAATATAAGAAGATTATAGAGCCAGACTATCAGATAATATAAGCAGATTATGGCGATTAGATGTCCTTTATCATTCATTCATCCATCCGTTTTGCCACAAACGCTCCTTACAGGACACGTCACTGCACACTCTACTCCCTCTGGTAAACTGCCCTTCACTTGAAACCAGATGCTTGTTTAGGCCTCACTCCCCCCTACCTGACACACCTACTTCAACCCTGATGACGGGAAGCAGAATATGGAGAGCTTTATTTCCATTCAAAGACACTATCACACCTGCAGAATGATGCCTCACATGATGCTCTCTGACCCACCCCGGCCTCTCTTTCTCCCGTTCTCCACAGCTCTGTCCACCCTCTGGTCATAGCCTGGCTCTTAACCCCTCCTGACTACCCCTCTCTTACTGTGCTGCTATGTGTGCTAGCATAATGTGCAGGCATGCTATCTGTACTACTGCATGTGTTCTCTACTGTGTTGTGATTGTCTGTTCATGTGTTTTGTGGCCACATGTGTCTCTGATGCTCTCGTGTTTGTAGCATTGTGTCTCTCTGTGTCTAACCTGTTAGCCAGACTCTTAAATACCAGGGATGCAAACTCACGGAGAGTGAAAAAGGTGACATACCAGGGCTGATACAAAACCACTCAAAATCATTCAGTTAAGTGCCCTATTTTGGGATCAAAAGAGTGACTGTCAGGGTGTCACCTAAAGGTGACTAGTTTGCATCCCTGAAACACTAACATTGACATGAGTCGTGAGCTCTAATAATACCTTGAGGAGACTGAGAAACTGTGGAGAAAGCACTTGTGGGATGACGGGGAGTTTCCCCTGGCGAATCTCGTGCCACTTGTCTCCGTTGGTTGGCAGAGCCTCGGCCCCCGAGGCACTGACCACAGTCAGAGCCAGAGCGAAGATGTCCGCCTTACTCAAGTCGCTGTAGTTCTTTGAAGAAAATTTGTACAATAATGGGGTGTTAATAAAAAAAAAATCACTTCATTTGTCCAAAAATATATATATATTTTTAATTAAATAAGATGACTAACCTCTTGTAAAACTTCATTGGCCAGGTATCTGCTGTCACCCTCCTCTACGTGTGGGTTGCTCGCTCTTGTCACATGACCAAGGTCACCTAGAGAGGAAAAGGAATACAGTCACATGTTAAGCATGTAGCTGACAGTCTTACAGTGAGGCCAACAATAGAACATCACTAGAACACAACAGAAAGGACAAGATTGGCTGTAGTAACGGCTCACCTATTTTGTAGGAAACGCTGGTGGTCAGCTCTTCATCGTCATCATCCTCAGCACATTCATCAGACTTCCGTGAAATAAAGATGTTGCCTAGGAGGATGAAGTCAACATTTAATTAGTCTCTAACCAGGAAAGATGCACATCGTACACATACACTGTGTGTAGATACAAAAACTAAACACACTAAACCCATAGAATTTCTTGTAACTAGGGACGTCAATCGATAACCGTTTAACCGACCGTTTAAACGTTAACCGATTAATGCTATGCTATCAGTTTATCGACAATTTTTTTTTAAACTTTACCCCACGTAATAAAAAAAAGGTTTGTTGCATAAAAGAAAAATAAGCTTTACAATCTACTTCTTAAATAACTCTTGCAGGCGACGTGCTGTGTAATTGTGTTTTGTAGCAGTTAATCTTTGCATAGTCTGCAAATGGCTCTTGCTTTGAATGCGTCTAATGTGCGCATATCGTATCCGTCATCTGGCGGTGCAGCTCTGTACCCTGAGACAGTCCATCCATCGCCTGTTGTGAAACAATTTCCCTGAACTGGCGTGTGTTGTACACAACAAACGTTTTTTTTATTACTTGAGGTAAAGTAAACTTTTTTTAACTGATTCAATGGTTGACATCCCTATCTTTTACCAAACATCCCTTTATTACAGCTACTGTTTTATTCTTGTTAGTTTAACTTTGACAATTCTGCTTTTTTTTTTACTATTATGATATGGCCAAGCACTCACTTGGCTTTATGTCCATGTGCACCAGGGATTTGGAGTGGATGTACTTGAGGCCTCGTGTGACCTGCAGCAGAAGGTTCTTGAGCTCCAGCTCTGCCAGGTAGTGCAGCCGCCTGTGGTTGTCGGCGATGATGTCGGACAGCGTGCCGCCGTTGCAGTACTCGTTCTGGATGAGCATGTGGTCGTCCTCGGCCCACGCATTGTAGTACTTCACCACGTGGGCATCGTGGCCCAGCACCGCGTGAGCGTACACCTCCCGTAAGGCGTTCTGCCTGTGAAGGGTGAGGGGGGGGGGACAGATCATTTTAATTAAGGCATGTCTGAAGCAAGGCACCAAACAACTTGTATTGACCACTGACCAGTCTGTACTAAAACACAGTGGAGAGCATGATGGCTGATATTGACAGCATGTAGAAGAGAGAAGTTAGAGATATGTGAGAAAAACACGCAGCTCAGGGCCATCCAACTTTGGGGGCATGCAACCCTACGTCACGCTCCGCTGGCCAATCTAGACGCCACACACACACACGCACGCACGCACACACACACAGCTCTGCTTCACTCATCTCTTCCATCTGTTCTAGGGCTGCGAAAACTACCGTAATCGATAAAAATAAATTATTAAATTTGTTGGCAACGAATTGCATTATCGATTAGTTTACTACGTTGTGACTTGCGTCTTGTCTGTCGCGCCGCTGCCTACTTCCTGTGTCGCGGACACAGAGACGCGGACTCGGAGACGAGTGCAGGCAGCACCATGGCGCCATCGCGGCGGAGACGGCAAAAACGTTTAAACTAGACTTGATCTAAAGTATGGGAGCACTTTAGTAAATGTAACATTATTCCGCCGAAAAACTCTGCTAGTGCATACGATGGCAAAACAGAATCGATAGTAGTAGTAGTATTTAAAAAAAATAATGGTACAGCTGGATCTTCTAAATCTAAGGCTGGCTTTACACGGGGAAACTTTCAGGCAACTAGTTGCAGGTTGCAAGTTGCATGAAACATCATTTTCATGCAACTTGACATTTACACAAACAATTCAGAAATAATCAAGTCTCATGCGACACTAGGGATGCAACGGTATGAGTTTTTGACGGTATGATAACCTTGGACAAAAATACCACGGTTTCACGGTATCGCGGTATTGCGGACCTTTATGTGTAAAAAATGCCAATGAACAAAATTTATTTTATTTTTAACAGTTTGCTGAATTGTGGACTGAGAAAAAATGTTAATGTAACCTCCAACTGTAATGACAGTTAACTGGCAAGTATGTGTTAATATAGTTTGTTATTATACTATGTTAATATAGTACTGTTCTTACTTATAAATGTAAACAATTTAATCTAATTAATTTGATGTGAAACTAAAACATCATAATAATATCAAATACACGCTTCTCTTTTGTAATGGGTGAACACTGGACACAATTATTGTTTCCTCACACACACACACACACACACACACACACACACACACACACACACACACACACACACACACACAGCCTCTGTCCCTGTTTCTGTCTCTCTCTCTCTCTCTCTCTCTCTCTCACTCACACACACAAAGTTTGTGCATAATTTTCCACTGACAGGTTGGAGGAGTCTTTCGTCATTATCTAATGTTACTTCTCTTCAGTGCAATACGTTTTGATAACGACCTGCTGTACAGCGACGTTCGCTCAGTCAACTAACGTTAACGTTAGTTAGTGGAGAAAGATAGCTGGTGTTAGCTATCTAATTAGCCATGTTAGCTGCCTCAGTAGGTAACGTTAGCATAGAGAGAGCATTTATCAGACGTTTGTTAGCTACTCCTCAAACCTGCGGGTGGAAATAGTTTATGTCCAATGCGATGTATGTTGAAGCAAGACAACGTTTTAATGTAGCTTGAATTTGACAAATAACGACGGGTCGTGCTCACGCAGATCTAAGCCCTGGCCATCCTAGGCTCAATGCGAGACTCATCAGTCATTCTGATGAGTCTCGCGTTAAGGCTATGGCCATCTGTGATTTTACAATAGCCGAAATATTCCCATACAGCCGACGTCGTCTTTTTAGATGGAGGGAAAGTTCAGGGGGGTCCTTCCTTGCGTTCTCCTGCTTTATCACACACACGGTTGTAAACACAGTCAAGGACAGCTCCTCACTACTGTGCGTCTAGGTAGGCATGCAGCAAGGGGGAGGGGCCGCGTAAGCTGCACTCTGCAAGCAACCGGCACGTTGTTTTGGGTTAACAGCTGATACCGTGGAGAAGGTATGACGGCAAATCTTAGTGGTTTTGATACCGTGACTTTTTCAAACCGGGGTATACCTTCAAACCGGAAACCGCTGCATCCCTATGCGACACGGTAGTTTGTTTCACTAAAACAAGCTAGTTGTAATGTTTCATCTGTCATATTGTTTTTCCTTTTCTCTCTACAGTAGATTACTGTATCAAGTGGGGAGTGTCATTCATTCATAGTAACTTCCTTTTCTAGCTGGACATAATAGCAATTTGGACGTGTTGTATCAGGTTTTCTTCTGCCACTGGCTGGCTACTGTCTTTCATTAGGGCTGTCCCGGAGAATAGGAAGAGAGCCATCAGTGCATTATAGCCTATTTATCAGCGTTTTGATTGGCTGTTGCATGAAATTGTTTCACAGAGTTGAGAGTTTTGCAACTGTTGCCGCTGAGTTTCAGACAAGTTTCAAGTGTGTTGCAGAGGGCTTTAGAGCATGCATTGCAATTTAGTTTCACCTCAGTTTCAACCAACTCAAGTTGCGTGAACGTTTCACCGTGTAAAGCCAGCCTTAAGATATTGAATGTTAAACTTCAGATAATACCCCCCCCCCCCAAATTGAGATGAATCATTTTGTAAGATAAAAACTCATAAAGATAATCATTGAAAATGGTGAAGCAGTCCCTTGCAAGTGTATCACTTACTCATCAACCGATCCCACCAGAGGCTTATTGGATCTCTTGATGGCGTAGATGCAGCCGTCCAGTCTTTTCACACACTTGAACACGGCACCAAACTCCCCGCAGCCGATCTTCTCCAGCTCGACGAAATCGGAGGCGTATCTGCTGGACATCATGTTGCATTCCATCATCATGGCGATCCTCTGAAGACAGACAGTGAGACAAGACAATTTTCCCACTGAAAATAAACCCACAAGTAGTTCTGCCAATCACAGGGAAAGTGGAAGACGAATGCAGAAACTGTGGGTACATTAGTGCTGAAAAGAAGCAGGGACTCTTCCGCAGTGCAGTTAGATTGCTTCATTTGCACATAATGATGTTAAGTCTTGTGCCAGTAGAAGAACTTGTTTGCATGTGCCGTCAGCAAGTTTGTAACCAGTATATTGCACAATGTTGTGATTGACTTGCCTGTATATAGTATATTATACACTTAATTAGGGATGCACGATAATTATCGGACCGATAAATTATCGGCCAATATGGCCATTGTGCGTTATTATTTATTATTCCGATAATGGCCTTTTTCCGATAAATTATCCGATAATAATCCTGTTTATTTTTTGCCTCGGAAGCGGAGATTTTTGTTGTCGCACATTCGTGACATCACAGCTGCGACGCAAACATGGCTGCTGCCAGTGTGTAGTGTGTTGCTGTTTTTCAGTTTCACAATGATCAGAAAGCTACTGTAATTTGCAATCCATGTCCCACACAGGTTCCCAGGGGAGGGGAAACCTCTAAGCTGGCATTACGTTAAACCAAAGCTGGCGATGATGCAGCGGATATGTTTGTTGTCTTTGTTAGCGAGTGTTAACGTTAGCATTAGCTCAGTCGTAGCGGGCCTACCCTGCAGGCTCGTCCGCTTGGCAAACTGTGACATTTACAGTCTGTGGCTTGTAATCAAACAGCCCCACAAAATGACTTAATACACAGAGCTTGCGTAAACTTATAGAAACTAATGGAATCCCCTTTACCCGAAATGAAACATCCAGGGATTGTGTATTTAACTCCAAAAAACCACTCGCTAACGTTAAGCTAACCGCGCTAGTTAGCGTTAGCTGCGGGACAGATCCAATAATGAAAACAAAGGAGCAGTCGCGCACATTAGGCTACATAAAAAGCATCAGTCAGTCAACATTACATAGTGCCTTTTATTTAATCTGGTGGCAGCATTCTTCAGTAAAAAGTGAAATGACACAGATGGTTTTATTGGTTTATAGTGCCTGCCCATGGACTGTATATATGCCTGCCCCATTCATTGGGCCCAGGCTACAATTCACTGAGAACTGGAACCAATGCAAAATTTGAACAGATCAGTATGACAATAAGAGTCTAAACTACTATGCCTTTTGTCATTGTGTTTTATCTGCAGACTAAGCAGCTTGGCTTTCCGTTCTATAAAAGCCTTTATTTTTGTATTGACTATAATTGAGTGATACACTTTATTAAACAATCATATTATATCAGAAGTTTTCTTTGTTTTGCGTTCACAGTGATGTTAGTTAGATTTGGTTAGGTCAGAGCTATGCTCACTACATCCATACATCTACCCTAACCCTTTTTTAACCCCAGGTGTGCATAAAATACAGGTTAAAAACAAACAAAAAAAATTATATCTATTTTTATTATAATAATTATCGGTTATATCGTATCGGTTATCGGCCAAGACGAATATATTTATCGGTTATCGTATCGGCTCTAAAAATCCATATCGTGCATCCCTAATGAATGTTCTTATTTTTATTGTGCGTTTCAATTGTAAACACTTTCTGCAAACTATATTTCTTCATAGACCAATCAAGTTTGACACAACACTTTTCCCCCAGAAGTAACAAGTATCTGGTGAACCTCTGTCTCTCCCTCCCCACCTTTCCTGTCTGCCTAACTGTCCTATCTAAATAAAGGAACCTGTCTCTCCCTCCCCACCTTTCCTGTCTGCCTAACTGTCCTATCTAAATAAAGGAACCTGTCTCTCCCTCCCCACCTTTCCTGTCTGCCTAACTGTCCTATCTAAATAAAGGAACCTGTCTCTCCCTCCCCACCTTTCCTGTCTGCCTAACTGTCCTATCTAAATAAAGGAACCTGTCTCTCCCTCCCCACCTTTCCTGTCTGCCTAACTGTCCTATCTAAATAAAGGAACCTGTCTCTCCCTCCCCACCTTTCCTGTCTGCCTAACTGTCCTATCTAAATAAAGGAACCTGTCTCTCCCTCCCCACCTTTCCTGTCTGCCTAACTGTCCTATCTAAATAAAGGCAAAAATGCCCCCGCCCCCAACAAACAAACAAACAAACAAGATAAACAGGATTGTGAAGACCTGCAGGGAAGATAGCTGGGCGTCAACAAAAGCCATTAGAGGACCTCTACAGCTCAGCTGTACAGAGGAAAGCCCTGCTGAGACACACCCCCTCCACCCAGCAGTTTGAGCTGCTCCCCTCAGGGCGGCGCTATAGAGTACCGCTGGCAAGGAAAAAGATCTACAAGGGCTCCTTTAATCCTAATGCAATCAATGTAGTCAATAAACGACAGTAATGCAAACAGGGGAGTGTAGGCTGTGTAGGCTGTGCACACGAGTATTTATGCACTATTGACTGAGTTATGTGATGTCTTGATGTTCCTATTTTTGTAAGTTGAGACCACTGCCAAGTGTCCTGCCTTGGCTGGACAATAAAGTTTATTCTATTAAATTACCTTGCATGGTGGAAGGATTTCCTCCTCCCCCTCGCTGGCATCCATGTCCTCCCCACAGGAGCTGAAAAGAAAAGACAATAGAGGATGTTGGTTTACATTCTGCCCACCAGATGGCAGCACTGGGCTCCTCACAAGCACGTGGCAGACTTCACCAGTAACCACCAGGTCTTGGTTCCTTGCCAAACCCCCTTGCCGCTTTAGCCATGCTTCTAGTCAACGGATTTAACGACACCGATACCACAACAATGCTTTCAATCTGTGTTCATCAGGAACAGAAACAGGTATAGGTACAAAAGACCGCTCTGTACTATGTGTTATTGTGCACTCACTTTGTTCTGTTCCACCATAATGTAATTTATTTGAAAACTTCCGTTATAATTATACACTCATGGGTTAGTTGGTAAAAAACCACAAGGCAAAATTTGGTCAGTAGCTTGTCTACTTTCCCAGACACTTTGGAACAGGGCTCCCCTGAAAAAGAGATCTTGTAATCTCAATGGGACTCGCCTGGTTAAATAAAGCTTTAATGATCAAATAAACAAATAAATAAATAAATAAAGTGTGATCTGGAGGTCCTATTTTACAAAGTTGGTTGCTAAAGTAAAAAATAAATTAGTGGCACGTGTTTTTTTTTGATCAACCCCTCTGTGGCACAAATAGAAAAGGCCCTCTCCTGCCCTAGAACACAACTACATTGGGGTCGACTTAAACGGAAACATTTTGAGAGACATACTCGTTCCAGTGTGAGCGCTTCCTGTTGCTCCTCTGCTGTGTGGCCGACTGGATGAGGATGGACTCTGGGGTGAAGATGTTGAAGTTGACCTGGTTGACCGGGGTCTGCTGTCTGCTGCCCGTGCTGTCTGTGACTGCTTTTCCTGACGCTTCCACATTCTTGAACAGGGCGCCTCTCCTGTTAGCGGATCCCAGGCCGGGGCCTCTGGCTCTGGACAGCAAACTCTGCAAAAAGATGGATCCGATTATCAACCCATTGATTTATGTTCAAACACTATATTGAGTATGTTAAGGAAAAGAACCTTGAGGTGAACCATCTCGTTTTCAAGGGGGTCATTAACACAAATATACAGAAAAGACAATACATAAAACAATGGAAATGCACTCACATAAGAAGCTCATACAGGTACCATGATGGAAATAAGTGTTTACACTTTTTCATGTCATCTGTTGGATGTTGTTATTCCTTATCCAAAATAAAATCAATCAATCACTCTCCCAGGCCTAGCCACTCCCCTACCCAATAATCCCCAAAAGATAGCATAATACACAGTACAAAAAAATACATACTGTAAATGTACACATTAGGGGTGTCACTGTGCACACGGATAACCGGATACTAAATCATATCAGTTTAGAAAAATCAATAACAGAGTACACGTCTTTTTTCACCTTTTAAATGAAGTTTTGACAATGATTTTACTGTGTTTTGGACTTGCAGTCATTCGTTTCTCATCAAAAAATAAACTGTTTAGAGGTGATAATGCTGCCTGTAAGCTACAGATGATAACTTTAACGTTACACTAAAGTGTTCACACACTGGAAAATACGTTTGACCAATGAAATCCTTTGTTTACAGCTGTCATACCTCCATGAGCTTGCGGGTAGCTGCTAAAATAAGGGGACCCCTGGCTCAAGTGCTGCTGTATCCTAAATTAGGATATGATTAATGGGTTAATCACCAATTAATTAATCAGTAGAAGTCAGCACAGTCAAATAAAGTAAAGGTTTAAAAATGCTTGGGGGGGGGGGGGGGGACTATTTAGTGTGGAGGTGATTTCAAAATCCAACCCATGACTAACAATATATGATGGAATGTTTTGAAATTGAAATATCTTAGAGTGAAGTAGAGTTTTGCTGAAAAAGGCACTGATGCTGTGTGGTACTGTATAAGGAGGGGGGGAAACTACTGTACATGTCCAGACACAAAACTCAGCCAATGAGTCATTTGGCTGGCTGGCTATGAGTGAGTTATGCAACAGGCTATTTAAATGGACTACTATATTTAACTGAAGTAGGCTACACGCGTTTTTCAAATTAAAGGGACAAACTGTTATGTAAAGGCTGAAAAAGGCACTGATGCTGTATGGTACAGTATAAGTTCCACATGGCTGGCTATGAGTGAGTTATGCAACAGGCTATTTAAATGGGTCACTGGGGTGTTATTTAACTGAAGTAGGCTACAAGCGTTTTTCAAATTAAAGGGACAAACTGTTATGTAAAGGCTGAAAAAGGCAGTGATGCTGTATGGTACAGTATAAGTTCCACATGGCTGGCTATGAGTGAGTTATGCAACAGGCTATTTAAATGGGTCACTGGGGCGTTATTTAACTGAAGTAGGCTACAAGCGTTTTTCAAATTAAAGGGACAAACTGTTATGTAAAGGCTGAAAAATGCAGTGATGCTGTATGGTACAGTATAGGGGGGGGGAAACTACTGCGTTATGCAATAGGCTATTTAAATGCCATTGGCTGGCTGGCTATGAGTACGTTATGCAATAGGCTATTTAAATGGGTCACTGGGGTGGGGCGTTATTTACTCAAGTAGGCTACACGCGTTTTTCAAATTAAAGGGACAAACTGTTATGTAAAGGCTGAAAAAGGCAGTGATGCTGTATGGTACAGTATAGGGGGGGGGAAACTACTGCGTTATGCAATAGGCTATTTAAATGCTGGTTTGTCAGCATTGTTCCTGTCCCAAATCCAATGGCTCACAATATTTATATTGTTTATATTATTTGAAATTATAAGGAATTTATAGCTAGCGGATTGTCTTTTAGCAGACGCGTTGGAGAAAAGCGTATGAATAGTAGTGAGAATAGAATAGAACTGAGAATAGTAGTCGTACTAGGCTAATAGTGGATACAATAGTAATTTTACTCTAGTCCTTGCTTTAGTGGAGTCTTTCTTTGAAAGGTGTAATGTTAACAGCAGCAGATATCTATCGAAGTAGAACATGTGGTCCGACTCCATTCCATACAATAGTAGTGTAAACACATCACATTAAATGCCCTATTTTGAGATCAAACAGGTGACTGTCACCTAAAGGTGACTAGTTTCCATCCCTGCTTTCAATAAACTTGCCTCTTGCTTTGACCAATTGGGAAAACGTCAATGGATTTGTGCTTAGCTCAGCTAGTACTCATTTTCCTGTAAAGGAAATTAATGGGTGAATCACCAAGTAATTAATGAGTAGAAGGCAGCAGAGTTAAATAAAGTAAAGGTTTAAAAATGATTTGGGGGGAGGGGACTATTTAGTGTGGAGGTGATTTCAAAATCCAACCAATAACTAACAATATGATGGAATGTGTTGAAAATGAAATGTCTTAGAGTGAAGTAGTGTTTTGCTGAAAAAGGCACTGATGCTGTGTGGTACTGTATAAGTACCACATGGCTGGCTATGAGTGAGTTATGCAACAGGCTATTTAAATGTGTCTTTGTGTTTCAAATTAAAGGGACAAACTGTTATGTAAAAGGCAGAAAAGCACTGATGCTGTGTGGTACAGTATAAGGAGGGGGGGAGACTAATGTACATGCCCAGACACAAAACTCCAGTTCAATGAGTCATTTGTCTGGCTGGCTATGAGTGCGTTATGCAATAGGCTATTTAAATGGGAAACTGGGGTTATTTAACTTAAGTAGGCTACACACGTTTCCAAATTCAAAATTAAAGGGGGACGAACTGTTATGAAACCGATGCCGGTGCCTGGTTTCTCAGCATTGTTCCTGTCCCAAATCCAATGGTTCCCAATATTTACAAGGACCAGATCCGCAAAGAAGTTGAAATTATAAGGAATTTATAGCTAGCGGATTGTCATTTAGCAGACGCGTTGGAGAAAAGCGTCTGAATAGTAGTGAGAATAGAATAGAACTGAGAATAGTAGTAGTACTAGGCTAGTAGTGGATACAATAGTAATTTTGCTTTAGTGGAGTCTTTCTTTGAAAGGTGTAACGTTAACAGCAGTAGATAGCTATCGAAGTAGACAATAGTCATGTAAACATCTCAATCACTCAAGTTGTGAATCAGAGGGGTTTATAGACTTACATTCATTCGTGTAACGTTCATGTATATCAGCAAATACAAACCTTAGGTGTATGCGGTGTGTCAAAAAGACGGAGTTTTCTTAAAGTTTTATGGGGAGGTGTGTCGGGGCAGTCTGGGATCGGGGAGCTGGACGCCTCGCCCGGGTCGTCCCCAGCGTAGGACCGCTCCGGTGAGGAGCCGCTGTACAGCCGTGAGCTCTTCCTCGGCGACGGCGAGCAAATGGCGAAAGTCACGCTGTTATTAGGGGACTGTCGAGACAGGGATCCGAAGCTCTCCTCGTCCCAAAGCGCTGCGTCTTCGTCCCCGGTGCGATTCAGCGGACTGCTGCCCTCCTCCAGCCGTTTATCGGCACCGCCGTCCCGTCTCGCATGCATGTCGATCGGGGAGTGGGAGTCCAGCTCCGTGAATCCAGACTCTGCCCCGGTGCTGTTGTTGACGTCCTCGATGGGCTCGTCCTCCTCACCGTCGCTCAGTGTTGAAAATTGTAGTTTCTGGCGAATGGTTGCCTTCAATGCGTTGGAGAATGCCGCCTTGGAGGACGGTGATCCGTAGCGAATACTGAAAATCGACATTTTCTTCCCTGGTTGAAAAGCACCGACTTTCTGCCACGGAAAGATCACGCGGTTTGGCCGCTAACGTTACTATTAAATTAACGTAACGTTAGTTGGCGTTGCTTGGAAAAACCCCATACAACCTCTCTAACTAGCTTGGGATGTCGGTATTGTCTTTTCTGATCAAGCGTTCGAAGGTCAAATCGTTAAAACTTTGCCAACATGCTGACGTTAGAGAAGCTAACGTTAGCTAAGCAGCTAGCATGCTAACCTGAAACACACCCATCCAACGCTGAAAAATGGCACCGCTTGTTTTCTGTTTGAACAATGTATGAAAATGAACCTGAAATCAATAGGAATCCGTTGGAATAAGGTCCCGTCGAGTATCGATGTGCGTCAATAGCTTCCCGGTGGCATTCCGATACAGAAAGACGTCTTCCAACAGGCAAATCCAGGCTGTGTTTACAATAATGTCGGAAGGAAGGAGGCTCGGTAAAACTGGTGGCTCTTCCTCAACGCGCGTGGCGAAAGAGGACTTCCCGCGACCGTTGGGTCATGTGATCCTCCGCGGCCAATCAGGGCGCCCGTTGACAGTTTGAAAGGTAGGCGTTCCAGAAAGGCTCCTGGGGGCGTTACGTCATCGATGATAGGGAAGAAATCGGCGCGAACGGACTTCTTTCATCTCTGTTGTTGTTCTTGGAGTCAAACTGCAGAGAAGGCTTCCATTATAGACACAACGATCAAAGGCTCAGTACAACCATGACGACAACCGACTGAAGTCATTCCTTACGACGCAAAAATATAACCACTGATGTAATGATAAATTAAGTGGTAAGCCAAGGGCAATTTTAATGACATTAAGTAGAAATGTATGAAAAAGTATGGATTATAGCAATAGGGTGTGCAAAAAGTACTGAGACAAAAAAAACATTGCAAACAAATGTGAAGAACATGACCTTCATAAATATTTGATTAAAAAAATGAATAATAAGTATATCAACCTGTGTAAGTCAGTGCATATTTAAGGACCAAAAAAATGCTTTTCTTGACATATGTGTAATTTGCTGCTGCAGCTGCACTGGGATCATTCAAATCAATGTAATCTCTTAAACATTTGTACCAATTCTCAATGCTGTTGGTTTGCTCAAAAATGCAGCCAACAAAAAGTAACAGGAACTCAGGGATTGAAAATCAGGTACAGTCAAAATGAATCACACAAACTTGTTTTTATTAGAAATAGCATTAGCTGTACATTGCTGTGTGCACTGTGCACCATAAACATTACAAAGCATTCCCCCCCTCTCCAATCTGTTCGGATGAGGGACAAAATAGCATGACAGCGGAAGTCCAGTTTATCAAAATCCTATGTACACGTAAAAGCTAAGTTAATTTGTGAAAGAAAAACAAATATGGAGGAAGACATATTTTATCTCTTTGATATAGTCCAATTAGGATGGTTTTGATCCTGTCATTGTCCATGATCTGGTTAGTTTTGCCGTCAATCATCCAAGCCTGGCGACTCTCCTTGCTGTATTCTTGATGCTATTCTGATGGCTTCCTCCAACGATGGCTGATCACTGAGCTGGAGGGGAGGAGGGGAGGAGGGGGGAGGGGGGGCACAACAGAAACAATCAATCACTACTATTGTCATGTGACACTGCAAGCATGAAATCAACCAATGATTAAATCCATTTACTGCCACCCCTTCAAAAAGACACCTCTTGCTGCTTGGTTTCACATGACTGTCACAGGGTGCTAAAAGGTGAACAGAGGACATTTGCATTGTCATTTGCATGACAGAGTGAGCAGAAGGGGGTAAATGAAGACCGCGTGTCTGTTTGCCTTTAACACTTTGGGTTAAATAAAGGCTGGTTTGTCTTAAGACATGGAAACTTTGATGCAATATGAAGTCCCAGGGTTTTGAAGCCTGAATGACAAACTGTAAAAAAAAAAAAAAAAGTAATTGTATTTTTATTAATTATATTATAAGAAAAAAGTCATTATTAATCAAGTAATTATTTTTTATATATATAACAAAGATGCAAATTTAAATGGCATATTCCAAAAAAGATGAAAGGGTAGCACATCTCAATGTCCAAAGTCAAGGAGGACAAAATACATTGACTTCTTTATTTGCCTGACATCACACACAAAATGCTTAGGCGTTAAACCCGTTTGCCATTACACAATAAAAAAAGAATAATCCTTTCGGAGAGATGTCAAGTTAACAGTCAGGCAGTAAAAAGCACAGCTGTAAATGATGTTACTCTTTTCTTTCCTTGTTGGGGGGGAGAATATGCTAATGTAGAGGTCAGGGGTCATTCTATTGAGACAGACTGGTGTTGGTCAACGTGGATTTGGATGACGTGTAAACCCATTTTCCTGTAGCCGTAAACGTGCCTGCAGGACGACACCTAAGTCAACACCACAAACAGGAGGGTTCTAATGGCCGTTAAGGCCTTTAACATACGTCAAACCCCTTGCAGAATGCGCCGAGGGGTGCGCCGCGGCTGGCGAGCCTGCGTGCAGCTCCTCCAAAATGTGACCGCGTGAGCATAATATAATATAGATGGGGAGATAGCAGGAGAGTGAAAGCTATTACCAAGTATATGCACTAAATTCTTTCCTTGGACTAACTTCTAGTCATTGAAATCCTAGTGAAATCACACAATTGTACTCATTTTGCTGGGGACTCCCCTGTGACCCCTCGTCAAGCTGACGTTCGAGTATACAGGACCAGCTGCCGCCGGCAAGGCTCCAAGTCGAGGCGGACGCAGACGTATATTTCAGCCTTTAGTGCGCCCAGCTACTCCTACGCCCCCCACCCCGAGCCCCCCACCTACCCATCATTTTCACCTGAGCGTTTCAGCAAATAGCTTAACAGGGTGGGGGACTGCAGAGGGATTATCAAGGGGAGAAAAAGGCTTGGGAGCAATTCAACTCCTGTTAGTATCATATAAACAACCGGGCATTTAGAGTGTTTTTAAGCAAAACATGGGGAGAGCCGTGAGTCTAGCACCATGTTTCCTCCGACACACGCGCGTTTACATGTCACAGAGGTAGTTTCACCGGTTCCCTTCCACCCCAACCAGGCGCCCCGACCGACCAGCGGAGGTGCTAGTGCAGCGACCAGAACACATATCCTCAATCCGGCTTCCCACCCTCAGGCACAGCCATTCATGCCTCTATAGACGCCCGACCAAGCCGGAGGTAACACGGAGGTGTGAACCTGCGACCCCTCGAGTTGGTAGCTAGGGAATCTACCGAAAACACGGGATTAATACAGAAATGCGGCAGGTTCTAAACACAATCATTGAACCTCAATTTATAGGGACGTGTAATGCTCGATTGGCCAATTTTGTTGTGTATCAAAAATTGTGACACCACATGTGTGGTACCTCACTCTTCCATTTCACATAGTTTCCGCATGTAGATGACACGTACACAAGCAGGAGTCCTATGACTTACTTCACTGAATGAAACCCACAACATGGTGTTCGTCTACCAACCTGCACAGCGATGTGAGTGCCGTTAGAAGTGGCCAATAAGGTGACAGGATGAATGTCGTGGTCTTGGCTGTAGCCGGCCTCCTCCACAGTTTGGAAAGAGGCCATGTCGGGTGTCATGATGGCCACCTGAGGGAGACAGAGACACCCAACTCAATCCAGGCTTTGCACTAGGCTCACAAATCACCTAGCAATCCAACAACCAGTTGGTGCCATCGTGGAGGTCCAGTGGAGAACTAGCTGCACACAATTTAGGGCTAAATATCCAACAACCAGGCTAGAAATGGAGATAGCTGAAAAGGATTATTGTGGTGCGGGTGTTGGTCAGTTCAGTAACGATTGAAACAAAAGTTCAAGGTCTGATTATAACCACTTATACCATGGTCTGGGTGAATACTCGATTCTGATTGGCTGCAAGGTGTCCATTAAAAAGTGATATTGTACAGTGATAATGGACACCTAGCTAAATGGTCTGTTCACCGTTCATATCAATGCGCCATAGTTTCATCAGTGTTATCAGGAGAGCTGTTTGAGCTCTATACCCCCGTTAAGGGTTAACACATTAAGTGCCAGAGACGGACTAATTCGTCTTACATAATCCAGCGCTTAAGTGCCAAGGACGGACTAACTCGTCTTACATAAAGATTTTTTTTTTTTGACAGTGGGACATCAATCAACCCCTTTTACATCTTCGAGATAAGTATTTGCAGCAAGAGCATGTGTGTAATCTATTTTACCGACCACTAAGTGGCGACAGAGACCGAGAGAAGTCACAGCCACGGGACCCAAAAGCCACAAAAGCAGCCGCCTCGCCCGGACACACACACACAGAACGGACAGAGATCCCTTCCCCCCAGAGCCGCGCAGCAACGCGCGAACACACACACACACACACACACACACACACACACACACACACACACACACACACACACCGCGGAAGCAAGCCATTCAAGGAAATGGCGACGCGATTTTACAGTAATCCATATCCATTTCAGACTCGTCTTGCCCGACAGGCAAGCAGGCAGGCAGGCACGCAGACAGACAGGCAGGCAGCACAACGCGCTTCTGACACGCCCGCTGAAGCCAGGAGGAAGGAGGAGAAGACACACGGAGGGAGGAGTTTGAATGAGAGGGGTGTTTCCTGTTGTTATGGAGGAAATTACTGTTCAAAACTATTGTTTAGAATGTCTGACGGTCTTACTGATGCCAAAAATGAATGGTTAAAGTGACTGTTTCACAAAAAGCCATTTATCTCTGAATAAATTTCCAGACGCTGAAACCATGCTGTACTCAACGGCTAATATCTACATAACTACTAACTCTGCAAACTAACTCTTTTAGACAGAGAAAGCACACATTCTATTAGTTATTTTTAGATGATTGATGTTCATGAATTCTTAACAGAAAATAATCCTCGGCTGTTCTAAAATGAGCCAGAATCGTCAAAAACACCCCTGGCACAACTTACCTACAGGAATGAAAACATGGCTGGCACCCAATGTGTTAATATGACAATTTTGGATGTTGAGAAAAAAATTGACTCGGTCAAAGTAAGTATTTAAATCACCCCTGTGTGCTCAGTTTATCAAAAATAACTCTTATTTACAATTTTGATTTTCGTTTCGGAGATTTTTAACCTCGCGTCACCAGGCTCTTCTCGGCGACAAAGAGGATATTTCCCTCGGCTCGTGCACGAGCGGGGGCGAGCCCTTAGAGAGAGAGAGAGAGAGAGAGAGAGAGAGAGAGAGAGAGAGAGAGAGAGAGAGAGAGAGAGAGAGAGAGAGAGAGAGAGAGAGAGAGAGAGAGAGAGAGAGAGATGCATGCAGTGCGAGCCCCCGCTGCACTTTTCACTTCCTGAAAGTCTTCGCTCTTAAATGTTAATATACTTGGCCAATACGTATCTATCATACAAAATAAAGCAAGCAGCCAAACGGTAATGTCTTCATTTAATGTAGAACGCAAAACATCGTTAAACCTGCATTCCTGTGATGAAGTTAACGTTTGAGTCGGCTTTAAAACGGAGATTGGTGGAGGTGGGAGGGACTATTTTATTTCGTGGAAGACTGATTTACAGTATGAATAACAGACATTTAGCCATTTAGATTGCTTTATTTATTACACATGGAAATATAAATGACTGGTCTTATTGTTTTGTTGGCAAGTGACCATGGTATAAGCGGGTTAATGCCCTTCGAGGTGTACATTATCACTTTTTAAGGGACTTCGCGGAGGCAAACCATCCTCGGCTTCGCCTCGGACGGTTCACGCCTCCGCGTCGTCCCTTAAAAAGTGATAATGTACACCTCGTCGGGCATTAACCCTTACATATAAAATAGAGTAAGTGGGCTCTGTTTGTTTGTTTGTTTGTTTCACTTTTTGTCCCACTGATGATGTCACAATGTCTATGAAATCATCAGTGATGTCACTGTAATTGTGATGTCACAATGTCTATGACATCATCAATGAAGTCACTGATGATGTCATCATCATCATCATCAGTATATACAGTAAATGGATGCTGGGGCTCTGTCTGTCTGTTTCTCTGTCCCACTGTGATGTCATAAATCCCACTGTGACATCATAGTGATGTCATAAATCCCACGGTGACATCATCAGTGAGGTCATAAATCCCAGTGATGTCATAAATCCCACTGTGACATCATCAGTGATGCCATAAATCCTATATCCTGAAAAAAACAACCCATTGTTGCCCAATAGCTGTGGACCTCCAATATGGCCGCCAGATGGTGCGTTACATTACAACATCAAATCACATCCTTTCTACAGCTTACTTGGAACGTGTGCAGCGGCTTTACCTGCCCATCTGAGCCGTCTGTCGTCACCATGGTAACGTGGTGACCCCCATGCGTTGTCAGCTCGTGTGCTGGGATGGTTATGGTTGTGCCCTCTTGGGTTACCATGGTGATGGTGCCGCCCATAGCTTGCAAGTCTGCTTCAGAGATATTGACCTGGTGTAGTTGACAACACAGAAAGAACATACTGTACTGCTACTTCTACAATGGATCTTTTCACACTTTTCTCTCACCAGCTGTGTGCTGCCAACACTAAGCTCGTTCACCATCCAGACAGCGGAGAAAGAGACGTTTAAACGCTACCAGTTTGTGTAGAGCAGCATGACAGGCAGCCAATCAGGAGCCTGTTTGACACCGAGCCATCATTTTGCTGTGATTTGATTTGCTCACCGTTAGAGAGCGCAGGTGCAAAGTTTGAGATTAGGTCAAGAGAGAAGAAGACTGTGCTGTAAATAACAGGAATTAAATAAGTTCTCGCTCAGTGTGGTGGGTGAACTTCATTGACATGATATCATTTGGACGCTGGGTTAATTTATTCACCACATGACTGCCTTGCATTACCTGCTGTTGAGTTCCGTCCTCCTGCGTAACCAAGGCGATATGATGCTGTCCCAGGATCTCAGCGCTCTCCATAGGAAGCTGCTCCGAGCCCGAGTCCTCCGCCTCCACCACCGCTGGGGTGTAGGTCACGTTAGGGTCGTCGATGGCATCTGAAGCAAACGGAGAAGATTTGAAAGTTATTGTGTTTGTCAATACAGCACATCTGTATTTGACATCATGATCAACATTTAATGAGGTATTCACAGCATAGGCTGGGGATACCTTTTTCCATTGATTTACATTCTGTATATTTTCATAGTATACATACTTTTCCCTTGTCTAGAAATGTTATGCTGTCATTTTTCCATACCTGTAATTAAATTAAATGGGGGTGGTCGTGTCAAATTTAATAAACCAATTAAAAAAAAAAATCTTTGTGGTATCGTATTATTTGCTGTTGCAACAAGCCACTTTCCCCACAAATATCAAGTTTCATGTCACCTCATCCATCTCATAAGCCTTTATTGAAAACTACTTTTCAAGGACATTTGAAACAACTTCCATGTTTCAATGACACGGACCTGTGGGGGGTTCAAAGTAGGCCTCCTGCTCCTCCTCGATGGGCTCCGTGTCGTTGTGCGCCGTGCGTTTGTGCATGGCCAGCGTGGAGATCTGCTTGTAGGTTTTGCCACAGTGGTTGCAGTTGTAGGGCTTGCAGGGCGTGTGGACCACATGGTGCTTGTAAAGGCTGGAGTACTCTGTGAAGCGCTTCTCACACCCAGGCACAGTGCACACATAAGGTTTCTCTCCTGGAGAAGGGAAAGCAAGCAGGGAGGCAAAGTAGTCCATGATCAATGCATTTGACACACTAGCCCTGTTCGGAATCGGTCCCTATGACAGAAATAGTGGACTATTTAGTGTGTCGCCATTTGTTTTTATAGTGTCCGAATTCTAAACTGTTCATTTGATTCACTATTTAGTCCACTATAAAATACACAATGCACAGCGATTTCTAGTGAACAGCGAATGTACCCTACATTTTCGCCGGTATACCACAATGCAATGCGGTTGTCTTTACCGACGGAGAAGAAGAAAGTTGTTACCTCACGAGCTAAGAAGCTTGTGAGCTACTTGACCAGCAAACTGCTATTAGGAGACAGCACCATAGTTGACAAAACCACACATGCACGTAATTAGAATTTCAACGATTTATTTAGGATTTAGCAGTCAAAACATGCAACATCAATACTACCTCACCTGAGGACATCTCAATCTGCTCGTGAGCTCAGTTGTTTATGTGATAGTGGGCGCGGATTGCTTGTGTCACACGAATACCTGACGCATCTGGTAACGCAATGATCTCCAGGAAAACAATCTGTGTAGTGTCCCAAACTCATTTTGATCATTCCCCATATAGTTTACTATATGATCAACACTATATGGGAATAGTGAGTGAGTGAATGAGGGAACGATTCCGAACGCGGCTATTGACTGTGACCCGAGAACTAATAGGTGCTTCATTTGAGGCTTGAGGTGGCGGCACAGTGGTTAGTAGACTCACAGCTCCTACCTGCTCACTCATTATAAACTGTTAGTAGACTCTCAGCTCCTACCTGCTCACTCATTATAAGCTGTTAGTAGACTCACAGCTCCTACCTGCTCACTCATTATAAGCTGTTAGTAGACTCACAGCTCCTACCTGCTCACTCATTATAAGCTGTTAGTAGACTCACAACTCCTACCTGCTCACTCATTATAAACTGTTAGTAGACTCTCAGCTCCTACCTGCTCACTCATTATAAGCTGTTAGTAGACTCACAGCTCCTACCTGCTCACTCATTATAAGCTGTTAGTAGACTCACAGCTCCTACCTGCTCACTCATTATAAGCTGTTAGTAGACTCACAGCTCCTACCTGCTCACTCATTATAAGCTGTTAGTAGACTCTCAGCTCCTACCTGCTCACTCATTATAAGCTGTTAGACTCTCAGGTCCTACCTGCTCACTCATTATAAGCTGTTAGTAGACTCTCAGCTCCTACCTGCTCACTCATTATAAGCTGTTAGTAGACTCACAGCTCCTACCTGCTCACTCATTATAAGCTGTTAGTAGACTCACAGCTCCTACCTGCTCACTCATTATAAGCTGTTAGTAGACTCAGCTCCTACCTGCTCACTCATTATAAGCTGTTAGTAGACTCACAGCTCCTACCTGCTCACTCATTATAAGCTGTTAGTAGACTCTCAGCTCCTACCTGCTCACTCATTATAAGCTGTTAGTAGACTCTCAGCTCCTACCTGCTCACTCATTATAAGCTGTTAGTAGACTCTCAGCTCCTACCTGCTCACTCATTATAAGCTGTTAGTAGACTCACAGCTCCTACCTGCTCACTCATTATAAGCTGTTAGTAGACTCTCAGCTCCTACCTGCTCACTCATTATAAGCTGTTAGTAGACTCTCAGCTCCTACCTGCTCACTCATTATAAGCTGTTAGTAGACTCTCAGCTCCTACCTGCTCACTCATTATAAGCTGTTAGTAGACTCACAGCTCCTACCTGCTCACTCATTATAAGCTGTTAGTAGACTCACAGCTCCTACCTGCTCACTCATTATAAGCTGTGAGTAGACTCACAGCTCCTACCTGCTCACTCATAATAAGCTGTTAGTAGACTCACAACTCCTACCTGCTCACTCATAATAAGCTGTTAGTAGACTCACAGCTCCTACCTGCTCACTCATTATAAACTGTTAGTAGACTCTCAGCTCCTACCTGCTCACTCATTATAAGCTGTTAAGACTCACAGCTCCTACCTGCTCACTCATTATAAGCTGTTAGTAGACTCTCAGCTCCTACCTGCTCACTCATTATAAGCTGTTAGTAGACTCACAGCTCCTACCTGCTCACTCATTATAAGCTGTTAGACTCACAGCTCCTACCTGCTTACTCATTATAAGCTGTTAGTAGACTCACAGCTCCTACCTGCTTACTCATTATAAGCTGTTAGTAGACTCACAGCTCCTACCTGCTCACTCATTATAAGCTGTTAGTAGACTCACAGCTCCTACCTGCTCACTCATTATAAGCTGTTAGTAGACTCACAGCTCCTACCTGCTCACTCATTATAAGCTGTTAGTAGACTCAGCTCCTACCTGCTCACTCATTATAAGCTGTTAGTAGACTCAGCTCCTACCTGCTCACTCATTATAAGCTGTTAGTAGACTCACAGCTCCTACCTGCTCACTCATTATAAGCTGTTAGACTCACAGCTCCTACCTGCTCACTCATTATAAGCTGTTAGTAGACTCACAGCTCCTACCTGCTCACTCATTATAAGCTGTTAGACTCTCAGCTCCTACCTGCTCACTCATTATAAGCTGTTAGTAGACTCACAGCTCCTACCTGCTCACTCATTATAAGCTGTTAGTAGACTCACAGCTCCTACATGCTCACTCATTATAAGCTGTTAGTAGACTCTCAGCTCCTACCTGCTCACTCATTATAAGCTGTTAGTAGACTCACAGCTCCTACCTGCTCACTCATTATAAGCTGTTAGTAGACTCACAGCTCCTACCTGCTCACTCATTATAAGCTGTTAGTAGACTCACAGCTCCTACATGCTCACTCATTATAAGCTGTTAGTAGACTCACAGCTCCTACCTGCTCACTCATTATAAGCTGTTAGTAGACTCAGCTCCTACCTGCTCACTCATTATAAGCTGTTAGTAGACTCAGCTCCTACCTGCTCACTCATTATAAGCTGTTAGTAGACTCACAGCTCCTACCTGCTCACTCATTATAAGCTGTTAGTAGACTCTCAGCTCCTACCTGCTCACTCATTATAAGCTGTTAGTAGACTCACAGCTCCTACCTGCTCACTCATTATAAGCTGTTAGTAGACTCACAGCTCCTACCTGCTCACTCATTATAAGCTGTTAGTAGACTCACAGCTCCTACCTGCTCACTCATTATAAGCTGTTAGACTCTCAGCTCCTACCTGCTCACTCATTATAAGCTGTTAGTAGACTCAGCTCCTACCTGCTCACTCATTATAAGCTGTTAGTAGACTCACAGCTCCTACCTGCTCAATCATTATAAGCTGTTAGTAGACTCAGCTCCTACCTGCTCAATCATTATAAGCTGTTAGTAGACTCTCAGCTCCTACCTGCTTAGACTCTCAGCTCCTACCTGCTCACTCATTATAAGCTGTTAGTAGACTCACAGCTCCTACCTGCTCACTCATTATAAGCTGTTAGTAGACTCTCAGCTCCTACCTGCTCACTCATTATAAGCCGTTAGTAGACTCTCAGCTCCTACCTGCTCACTCATTATAAGCTGTTAGTAGACTCTCAGCTCCTACCTGCTCACTCATTATAAGCCGTTAGCAGACTCAGCTCCTACCTGCTCACTCATTATAAGCCGTTAGTAGACTCGCAGCTCCTACCTGCTCACTCATTATAAGCTGTTAGTAGACTCTCAGCTCCTACCTGCTCACTCATTATAAGCTGTTAGTAGACTCTCAGCTCCTACCTGCTCAATCATTATAAGCTGTTAGTAGACTCAGCTCCTACCTGCTCAATCATTATAAGCTGTTAGTAGACTCAGCTCCTACCTGCTCAATCATTATAAGCTGTTAGTAGACTCAGCTCCTACCTGCTCAATCATTATAAACTGTTAGTAGACTCTCAGCTCCTACCTGCTCACTCATTATAAGCCGTTAGTAGACTCACAGCTCCTACCTGCTCACTCATTATAAGCTGTTAGTAGACTCACAGCTCCTACCTGCTCACTCATTATAAGCGGTTAGTAGACTCACAGCTCCTACCTGCTCACTCATTATAAGCTGTTAGTAGACTCACAGCTCCTACCTGCTCACTCATTATAAGCTGTTAGTAGACTCACAGCTCCTACCTGCTCACTCATTATAAGCCGTTAGACTCTCAGCTCCTACCTGCTCACTCATAAGTTGTTGAGTACCAGTTAATGGTTACACTGTGATTAAAATCTTACCGGTGTGAATCCTCATGTGGTTCTTGTAGTTGGTGGCACTGGCAAAGGAGCGTCCGCAGCTGGGCTCCGAGCAGTAATACGGCCGCTCTCCGGTGTGCGTTCGGATGTGAACCTTGCGGATGTTGGAGGTTGTGAAGGACCGGCCGCAGCCATCGACAGGGCATTTAAAAGGCTTCTCTCCTGCGAGCAAGAGACGAAACAAACAAGAGAGAAAAGTCAGCCCTTACGGGGTTGGTTCTTACAACTTCTCCAGGAATAAATCTCCATTCTATTCCGAGACTTCTGGCTTTGATGATTTTGGCTGCACAGCATTGTCATATGGGCAATATTACGCTTTAGCAGAGGATTGATTATACTTCACGAAAAAACCAATACGTGAAATGACCAATGACTTTACAATGGCTGTTGAGTCCTGATATAGAGTACATGTGAGTATTGAACAGCAGTTTCCCCTCCCCTATACCTAGACCTTTTCTCAAACTTTTGAGTCCAAGACAAATGCATTAATTAACAATAAACAAAGTATACATACTTTTCCAAATATGGTAGAGTTGCTTAGGAACCCTGCATTTGAATAGAAGAATATAGAGACCCTTCCTGAAGCTATTTAGCCTGAGGAAAATCAGTCTGACTCATTAAGACATTAGCAGTCTTGTTATGTTGGGACTTAAGACCCAGCAGAAACAAAGCAGTCTCACAAACCATAGTTAAACTAGTTTATAATATAACAAACATAAAAGATCACTCAGTGAGTTCCTTGTGTCAGAATCAGAATCAGAATCAGAATCAGAATCAGAATCAGAATCAGAATCAGAATCAGAAAGATTCTGTGTCAGAAAGATTGTGTGTTGCAGGGCACCTGTATGTGTACGCGTGTGCTTCTGGAGGTCTCCGGACGTTTTGAAGCACTTGCGGCAGTTCATCTCCTGACACCTGTATGGCTTCTCTCCAGTGTGTGTGCGAGAGTGACTCTTCAGGCCGTACCCTGCAAACGCCACAAAAACACAGAGCCCAGATTCAGCTACGCCATTGACCAATTATCTGATCTTAAAGGGACAGCTCACCCTAAAATCCAAAATATATTTTTTCCCTCTCACCTGTAGTGCTATTTATCCATCTAGATTGTTTTTGGATAGTTGCCTGTGTTTTGGAGATATTGGCCATAGAGATGTCTGCCTTCTCTCCAATACAGGAATGGAACTGGATGGCACTCGGCTTGTGGTGCTCAAAGCGCCCAAAAAACAAATTTGAAAAATTCAAGAGCAATATCTCTTTCCAGAAATCATCGCCCGGTTACTCAAGATAATCCACAGACTTGTTGTGAACAGTTTCATGTAGGAAATATTTTCTTTCGACCAAACTACACTTACTAGCTGCTAGCTAGTTCCTACATGAAACTAGCAGCAGCGAGAGCAGCAGCTAGCTAGCGGGTGTAGTTCGGTCTAAAATAGAAAATAGTTCCTACATAAAACAGTTCACAACAAGGTCTGTGGATTATCTTGAGTAACTGGGTCATGATTTCTGGAAAGAGACATTGCTGTTGAGTTTTTCCAATTCAATTTTTTTGTCGCTTTGAGCACCACAAGCCGAGTGCCATCCAGTTCCATTGTATTGGAGAGAAGGCAGAAATCTATACGGCTGATATCTCCAAAACCCAGACATCGAACAGAAAACAATCTAGATGGACACGGGTGAGAGGAAAAATATCTATTTTGGAATTTAGGGTGAGCTGTCCCTTTAATGTGATTAAAACAATACAAACAAACAAGTGTAGCAGTTGTCATGGAAACGCAAGGCCCATGCACATCTGGAACAACACCATTAAAGAGAACTATAACAATACATTGTTGGTCAAGCATTCAAACTACAATGATCAGTTCCTCAGCAGACAAAGTACCGCTGTAATGCTACCGCCTCCTTCTTTCTTACAACTTTCATTTGATTGGTTGAAATGTGTTATTGTTCTATCTGCATCCAAAAAAAAGCGATCTACGACTAAAGCAAAAATAAAATGATTAATTATTCTGGATATTTTATGGTTATCATTCAAGTTACATAGGAATATTTACCATTTACTTAGGATGATTTCAAACTTTGTATACCGGTAGTTATATTTCTTGTTGTTGATGAGAACGGGCCTTTAGTCTCATTATCTTAATCAGAATACGGTCAGGAATGATGTAAGCATAACCCAGTTAACACACCCAGATTTATATTTAGTGACACTTGAGCCTTGATTTCATTCAGTTCTGTGTCAAACAGGCCCCTACTGTTATTCTGCATCTTCTGCTTTCAGTCAACACTGATCATTATGCCTTTACTTCAAGTGCATTAAAGTGAACAAAGAACACCAAAACTACAATCAGAAAATGTTCCGAACATACTTTATCTGATATGGAGGTGACCATCATCTGCACATCCCTCTTATTTAAAGAGTTATATTACAGAAATCAATGTAAATGGGTTAAACTATGGGAAATACGTGATCATTTGAAATGTCCACATGCTTTAATTAATCAATCCCTTTTGTTTTTATTGTTGTCAGTAACTTGAGTATTGAGTGCAGGTAAATGTAACTCATAAGATGGTTGGTAAGCAGAGACTGTTGTACAGGATGAGAACAGTGAAAGCCCCGCCCCCTACTGCGGCTCCTTACCTGTGGCAAACTTCTTCCCACAGCCAGGGTATTCACAGACGTAGGGTTTGTCTCCAGTGTGGGAGCGCTCGTGGACCTGTGTGTCGCAGAATGGAATTTAACAATGAGCCCAACGCAAACACAAATAATGCCTCCGGCCTGGCTATCGCCGGCGGAGGCATAACAAACAACAAGCAGCTGACACTGCTGTGGGAAGACTGTGAGGGGAATCACGTCTTTAGAGGAGAGGTTTGAAATACAAAAGGGAAAATAACAGACGCAATATGAAACAATCCAGACTTGAGTAGGCGCATCGCTCGCACATTTAGACATTATCTTCAGCGTTCGGCTCACGGCTCGTGCTCTTATCCACTGCAGCTTCAAATAAGGCCAATAGGCTTCAGTTCCCACAGCGCCACCATTGCGATGCAGACGTGCTAAAATACCTTCTGACGTAACACAAGAGTGACAAGAAGCATCGCAGCACCAACCAAAACAATGACGCTAATTCACATCGTTGTAGATTTGCCATCACTTAAATGGAAAAAAATAAATAAAAAATCTTTTGCAAATATCACAGAAATTCCAAACTGCAGCTGGACAAACATCAGGTGATGTTCTTGTCCAGACAGAGTGACTTTAATTGAGACCTTTCCCCAAAACGTATTAACGAGTTGCTAAGTTTAAAAGAAGAGAGTTTTAGTATGCCATAATCTAATGTTGTTTTCACAGGCTTTTATAATACTTTTCATTTGATGACAAGCTTTGATTTGATGAGAATGAGTAAGGTCAAATTTAATGATATTCAAAACTGGCACAAAATATCCGTATGTATGTATGTATGTATGTATGTATGTATGTATATATATATATATATATATATATATATATATATATAGATAGATATATATAGATAGATATAGATATAGATATAGATATATAGATATATATATATAGATATATATGTGTGTGTGTATATGTGTGCGCGCACGCACACACACACACACACACACACACACACACACACACACACACACACACACACATGCGTGTGTGTATAGTATATAGCTATTGCCCTTCAAAAACCCATGTTGGCCAAACCCTAGTGAGGACCGCAAGAGTCAGAGCCATAGTGCCTTTCACTCACTCACTCACTCACTGACTCACTCACTCACTCACTCACTCACTGACTCACTCACTCACTCACTCTCTCTCTCTCTCTCTCTCTCTCTTGCCTTCAGATGATGGGCGGTGGTGTAGAGTTTACCGCAGCCGTCGTGGTCGCAGCGGAAAGATTTCTCTCCCACGTGCGAGACCCTCGCTGGCCGGCTGTCTTGACCCTGCACCACAATCTGAAGAGGACAAAAAAAACAATTAGAGCCCACCAGCAAGCCTGTGAAGTGGACAGAGGGTCTCAGTCAGCAGCAATTAAAGGACAGGACACTCTACCCGCATGTGGATGCCATTGTCTGCTTCCACTCTGCCGTAGGACCCCAAGGGATTCTCCACATTCTCCACCTGACAGGGAAGAAACAGCCCTGTGTTAAACAGCTGTGTGTTAGACTGCTGTGTGTTAGACTGCTGGATTAGCAACACTCACAAGGGAAAGACAAGAAGAGAACACAGGCTTTGTCGCTACATCTGCAAAAAAAAAAAACGTTTCACATGATAAACACTTCAAAATTAAATCCATACAAAAGATAAATATCAAGGCAGTCTATATCAGTGGTTCTCAAATGGGGGTCCGTGGCACTTTGCAAGGGGGTCCGCGAAAAGTTTTCAGGAAAATAAAAATATAAACTTTTTTATTTTGCAAAAGCTTCATAGGTCAACGAAAATAGTTTATGCTTTAAATCTAAAATGGTTCATGGATTACATTCTAATCTGACAAACCTATCCATTTAAAAGTCAAGCATGTTACCGTGGAAACAATTAAGCTTAGCCCAAAATCACAAATCAGAATGAGGGGGTCCCCGGTATATTTTCTATCTTGTAAGGGGTCCTTGGCTGAAAAACATTTGAGAACCTCTGGTCTATATTATCGTCACCAAATGCTGACCAACATATTGTGCCTATATTGCATACATTTCATTCCTTGCTAAACACCTTTGTGATTCTAGAATGTTAAAGACCTACAACGAAATCCCGGTGGAGAAAGACAGTCCTTTTCCACAGCAAAATAATAAGATCAGGCAAACAATAGAATAGAAGAGAGAATAGGAATACTCTAGCACAGGACAAGTTTGCCAAACTAGTGTAATTCAGTGCCTTAAGTAGCTAAATTAGTAGTATGCAAGGTTATTATAGCTAACTAAAACTAAACTAAAAACTAAAACTAGGTGGGGCATTTTTGAAATAAAAATAAAAACTAGACTTTAGGGGGGGTACAATTTTGTACACGATTGTGTACTTACAAACCTAACTCAAATATAATATATATATATATATATATATATATATATATATATATATACAGAAAATGTTTTTAGTTTTAGTCAATTTGATCACATTTGTCAACAACAAGCATCAGGATGAATTGGTGCATAATTTTATTGAGATTTTATTGAGACTAGACTGTCTACACATGATGTGTTGTGTTTGTATTGTAATAACTATTCTCACCTTCTTAAACCTGGCAAATACCCCTATATTATAATAATAAAAAGTAAATAAAACTAATAGTGAAACTACAAAAAACCTAGCTGAAACTAAAAATGTGTAAACTATAAAAAAACTAAACTGAAACGAGCAAACCCACTCTGGGAAAACTATAAAGTGAAATGAAAACTATAAATAAAAGTAAGAACCAATGGAAAATGCGAAACCATAATAACCGTGGTAGTACGATACCTTGGTCGTGTACTGCTCCAGCACACTGATGGTCTCGGCGTCGATGGCGGCAGCCTCCGCCTGCAGGTTTGCGATGGTGCCGTCGGCCTGGATGGCGAGGATGGTGTTGGCCTGGGGCATGTGCACCGTGTGCTGGATGTAGGCTGTGCTGCCATCCTCCAGCTGCACCTCCTGCAGGCCACCCTGCTCGTACGTCTCTGAGGAGAGGAGAGGAGAGGAGAGGAAGGGACAGGAGAGGAGAGGAAGGGAGAGGAGAGAAGAGGAGAGGAGAGGAGAGAAAGGAGCAGAGGAGAGGAGAGGAGAGGAGAGGAGAGGAGAGGAGAGGAGAGGAGAGGAGAGGAGAGACCAGAGGAGAGGAGGGAGAGGAGAGGAGAGGAGAGGAGAGGAGGGAGAGGAGGGAGAGGAGAGGAGAGGAGAGGAGAGGAGAGGAGAGGAGAGGAGAGGAGAGGAGAGGAGAGGAGAGGAGAGGAGAGGAGAGCAGAGGAGAGGAGAGGAGAGGAGAGAAATGGAACCAGGCGACTGGGCTCAGTTCCAAAACGAAACCCCAAACGGTTGTTTGCTCTGGAGGAAAGCGAAGCGGCAACCTCCCGTCTTGGAAAAATTAAGCCACCGCGCAAGTAGCAAAAAACTGCAGTTCCTCGAATGGCCACTTGCGGCTGGCTCCAAAAGGGAGTCATTCCCCATAGACCCCCCCCCCCCTTCCCCCATGTTAAAATGCCCGACTTTACAGCAGAAATAAACATGTTAATTACAGTCTGGTCCAAAAAAGGGTTTCACCGTAAATCACCATGGCTGCAAAAAGAAGTCATATTGTATACAAGTCAACGGGAAAATGACTCGACTTCTCCCTTGATTAATGACCTCAGTAAACACTTTACTAATGAGTTGATTGATGGTCTCAATCACTAGTTTCAAGTCTTCTTCAACACATCATGATGTTCAATTTGTAAATCATGGTCCCATTTAGAGTCAAACAGATGATAAAACAGACTATGCTTTGGGGCGTGATTGACAGGTCGCCTGTCCAGTGATCGCACAGCTTAAAGCGCTTTGGGAAATAATAGCGTGATCCTCCCACGTGCTCCCGCTTTCCACCACGCAGGGTCTTCTTCAGGGCGTGTTAGGAAAGATCCCCTAACATCTCCTGAAGAAGACCCTGCGTGGTCGAAACCGGTCGGCGTTGATGATTTTAACTTTTGATATCCTCGACTCTGTGTGAGAGTGCCTGAAGAAAGCTGCTGCTTTTTCATCTGGACTAACAGTTTGTACCTTCTTTGGCTGTGTGGATGTAGGCTGTTGTTTGTACCTTTGGGTGTGTGGATGTAGGCTGTTGTTTGTACCTTTGGGTGTGTGGATGTAGGCTGTTGTTCCATCCTCCAGCTGGACTGCCTGGCCGTCTTCAAGCTGTAAACTGTCACTTCCTACAACACAAAAAATCAATCATTACTGTTGTGACTTCTGACCTCACCAAACTTATCCCACAGGCAGTCTTTCCCATACTGTAAATTATCTCTGCTTTGCTTGACTTTCTGAAGATTTCTATTTGGACTTGCAGTCCTATTAGTCTGCATTTTGTTCAATTATAGCAATACAGGTAACTTAGGGCTGGGCAATATATCAATATTATTTTGGTACTGTGATATGAGACTAGATATCGTCTTATATTTTGGATATCGTAATATCGTCATTTTGCACAAGTGTTGTCTTTTCCTGGTTTTAAAGTCTGCGTTAAAGTGATGTAATTTTCTCAACTTACCAGCCTGTTCTAGCTGTTCTAACATTTGCATTTACCCACTTTACCGATGATTATTTATCAAAAATGTCATTGTGTTAATATTTTGTGAAAGCACCAAGTTACAACTGAACATTTAGCCCACAAAATACTGCGATAGACCTGTATTTGCCATTCAACCTAAAAATACTGAGATATGATTTTTGGTCCATATAGTCCAGCCTACTATTAATTTGTGGCATACCACAAACCCTTACTACTGTAGGTGGCAAACAGGGTACTAGCAGTATCCACTCTCATATTGCCATGTACAGTATGGGAATGTGTTCACTTCTCTCTCTGTCCTGAGAGACTGCAGGGACTTGGTGTTTACCTCCTTTAGTCATGGACACATGCTGCACGTAGGCAGCAGAGCCGTCCTCCAGCTGGATAACCTGTCCGTCCATGATCTGTCCGTCCATGATCTGTCCGTCCATGATGTGTGCATCCATGATCTGTCCATCCATGATCTGTCCTTCCATGATCTGCCCGTCCATGATCTGCCCGTCAGAGAATTTGGAGTCGTGCTGGATGTACGCCGTGGACCCGTCCGCCAGCGTGACCGCCTGTAGGCTCACCGTGTCCATGCTCTCCATCTGATCACCATCTGCGTCAAATCACACGTTATATCAGCGATCAGCTGACACCCACAGCACACTGCAACATCATATTTTAGGGATGCACTGGGCCACTTTGTACGTTGGCGGCTCCAAATGAGGTCACCGTTTCAAAACAAGCGTGAATTCGCAATAGCTGCGACCAGATATGCAAACTTTTTGTGGACCAACCGACAGAGCGACCTATAGAGCTGCTTGCTGGTCGCAGCTAAAAAAAATTTTGAACTTCAATACTCAGAAATCATGTGATGTGATGTTGGTCAATTGCTTACAGCACTCATGTTTACCAACTCTGACCATAGTCTAGAGCAGAATTTCATTTGGGCAAATATAGCAAATCTACAGCATCTCAACTGTGGGAGATGGAACACACTTTTGCTGCACCACTTGAAATTCAAGATGATAAAATGGGTATATTTTTACATAAAAATCCTGTCTACTGTCGCTTTAGATATATATATTTTTAGAGACTGGTTTGATTCAATCTCTTCCTATTAAAGTCCCTGGCAGTCCTTTCTCACGTCACCATTGTTCAATCATGAAGGGTGAAGAAGGCTTTCCTCTCGCGTTTCCTCTATTTACTCAGCGGTAGTGCAGGAGGAATATTATCACCTATGTTGAAGAAAACATGAACTGAACAGTATAATTTCACCAAATGTCCACCAAAAACTGATTTGTAGAGTTATGATATTGTAAAGAGAAAGTATTCAAAGAAAACTCCTGTAGTGCTGCAACCTGCACTAGAACTTTGACTTTACAAGAAGCAGGGTGAGGATGAGGATGAGGATGAGGAACAGGAACAGATGTGTGGTACCAAAAAAAAAACTACTACCAAGCACCACTGCTGCAGAAGATCACAGAGGAGCCATGAGGTTTGGGGAGCTCACCTGCCACCGTCACAGCCTCGGCCAGGCAGAGCGTGACCGGCTGCCCATCTGCATCGTGAAACTCTGCCATCCCCTGGGAGTCCCGGTTGATCTGGGCCAAGAGCATGCTTTAGCTGCTGCAGAAACACACGCAGAGCCAACTTCAAACAAGGATTTGTGTAAAATGTGAACACAGACACGAACACCAAGGATGCAGATATCTTGCATGCCAGTGCCTTAAATTTCTGACACACACACACACACACACACACTTCCATGATGGGGTGTACAATTTGTACAAACGTACTCTTCAATTTTGACAAATGGCATATTATGACAAATCCAAGAACATTTTCACTGATGACATCACAATCATCACACACATTGCCGCCACAGACACCTAAGCAATGTGCCACTAAAGCCTGGATTATGCTTGACGCTTTGGCCGGCCGCACGGAAATGAGAGACACGGAATCCGACAAGGAAACGTGTGGAGCTTGTATACTCTGTGTGGGTTTCTGCAGGCGGAATTGAGCGCGAGTTTTGAAAACTCCACTTTGTCCGCCCGTCCGCGTCCGCGTAGTTACAAAATTCGGCGTGCGCACGGCCGGTCGAAAACCGTCCGCACGGAGCCTTGCGGAGGGGCGTGTCTGCTGATTTGACGTCACTTATCCGCACGGACACTCGCTGATGCGGAAAGCATAATGAGACCTTTATACTCCCACCACAGCCTCAGTCAGGAAAGTTACATCACTGATGACATCACAATTGCTCAAGTGGCATCCCTGATGACATCATCACTGATGACATCACAATCACGAGACACATTGCTGCTACAGACAAACACCTCTTCGCCAATAATTATAACTACAAAGAAAGAAAGAAGATTTACAACAGTGGTTCTCAACGTGGGGTCCGAGGACCACCAGGGCTCCTTGAGGGGGTTCCAGGGGGTCCCCAGCAAATGGATGAAATTGATTGTTCAACTTCAGCACTGTTTCATTTAGAAAAAAAACAATTAGATAATGTGTAGAGTAGAGGAATGACTGTTTTAGTCATAGTTTCACTGTTATCTCTCTACCTACAATATGATAGTCATGGAATTCTGGACAAAATCACATGTAACAATAAAATAATATTCTCAGCTTGGGGTCAGACAGTCTCATCAAACGGGGGTCTGTGTCTCTATTTGTGGACTAAATTAGAGGTCCATGATATGAAGGTGGTTAAAGGACTACTGATTTAAATATTTACGTTTGAAGTGTGATGTTGTGTTCCTCTGTGGCTCATCATTTACGCTAAATCAACTAGTACTAACGCTACTTGTTTTGGCGCTTATAGTTTTGAGCTGCAGGTTAGCTAGCTAGGATGTAGCCTAACTATGACTTGCAACAAATCTATAATGAGCTATAGATCAGTGTTGCGGGTAGGCTCCTGCAGGTTCGCACGCCGTGTGGATCCTGATGCTAGCTGGCTTAATGACATTAAGTTTGGTCGGCAAAACATTTGACAGCAGCTGAAGTCGCATGTCAAAAGTGAGCCATCATGCTAACAGTTTGCTAAACCATGGGAGCTAGTATGATTCGCAGACTTTTCCGCGGCTATTAGCAGCAAACTGTTTGTGAAGATTGCCCGGATTTATAACAATAACAAAGTATCTCCACTTTGGCATGTAGGAGGTAAACTGCCTCCCTGTGACAGCTAACGTTAGTAAGACAGTTAGCTTCCAGTGGTGCACATAACGTTACAGCTAACTGGCAGCAGCGCAGTTAGGCAACAAGAACGGAGAATCCATGAGCTAATTAATGTTAACATAAGCATTAACACTCTACGGATGTCAGTTTTATTATAGTGGAATAGTATTTTCCGTTCTTCCTTTGAATCGCCGCAGTAGCCTGTCATCCCCTCTCCCAGAGATGGCTGTGGAATAATGCACACTGGGTAAAAACCAATTTATATACTAACCTCCAAAAATTTCCAACAATTCCTCCTGTTCGACCACCATGCACCAGTGCAGGAAACGTCCGCACCCGGGAACATGTATGACCAAAACAATGATTTTGGAACTGGTCGGCCTACTCGGAAAGATGGCGTCTGATTGGCTACAGTTGTGGCAACATTAAATTGTCCGCGCACCCATTGGTGCAATAGCATGTTCATCATTTACAGCGCACGGCTATGGTCTCTATTATTCAGATTCCCGGGCCCCTGACAGACGCCATTCCGCGTCGGGTTTCGTATTGTCTTGGGCTTTTTGACTACAAATGTGCCATAGCGTCCTAGAAAAATATATGGTTTCTATTGACGCATAATCGACAACACAACAGTTACCCGACGCTGTGGTTTTAATGCCACTACACGCCACGGGGATAATTGTTTTGTAAACGTAAACAATGCGGTGTGGTGGAAATTGTCGGCATCCATGTTGAAAACAAGGTCGTGTGGGAAAAAATAGGGGTATGTGGGCAATGCAGTGAATAGAGGAGAGGAGGCTGACACCTACAGCAAGGAGAGACTACACATACTGGCTGGCCTCTACTAAACACTAGACAGGCCCACAATCTATTTCACATACCAACAATAAGACAGGCGTAGGCTATAAGTGATTACAAAGAATGGCAGAGCTCTTGATGCAACTTGAATCAGCTCTGTAGGCTACATGAGCTTTTTCAGGCCTAAAGCCATGTTTTGCAGAATGGACAAAACGTTTCAAATTAGCACACACAGTATAATTAGCTAATAAAGTGAAGCCTACATTGTTGCCAATCTGAAAATAAAGGGGAATTCAAAGCCTATTAGGGAATTTTCCCCGTCAGTGGAGATGATCGTGGATTACAGGAGGAACACAGACACACACCCACACCCCAATATCACCCTGGGTGACTCCCCGGTCAACACTGAGGAGTCCTTCCGCTTCCTGGGAACCATCATCAGCCAGGACCTGAAATGGGAGCTGAGCATCAGAGCTCTCACCAAGAAGGCACAGTAGACTAGAGGATGTACTTTGTGCAGCAGCTAAAGAAATTCAAAGTGCCAAGGCAACAAGGGTGTGCACTTCTACACCTCCATCGTTGAGTCCATCCTCATCACCTTCTGGTACACTGAACTGCCACTCTCAAGGACATCAGCAGTACATCATCCGCTGTGCTGAGAAGGTGATCAGATGCAACCTGCCATCCCTTCAGGACCTGCACACCGCCAGGATGCCGAAGCGGTCTCGTAAAATAGCGATGTGACGTTCGCGAACGATCCGAATCTATTGAACGGCTCTTTGCTATGAACGAAGGGAACCGAGTCCTACTTGAGAGCCGTTCGTTTTAATGTTGTGCCCAAATTTCACTGCCTGCCGCTCCCTAGCACACACACAGGTTAGACCTCCTCCCTCCCTCTGCTAGTCCGCTGAGCAGGGAGCATGGGGCAGGGAGGATAGGTCGGCTGCCCTCGTTAATTGCTACCGGCGCATGCTGTAGCTGGCCTGGGTGGGCGGACTCAGCTTAATATCAAAACGGGCTACGCCGCGGAGTGCATCTGCCGACTTTCTTAGTAGTGAAGTGTTGCATGAATTGCATTCAAGGAAAGCCAACTTTCAGCTTAGTCCGTAAATTCACTGACTAAATAAGCAGATGATATGGTGTCACCTTGTGTAATGTTTACAATGCAGATCATTGACATTAGGTCTGGAAATACTGTATGAGTAATTTAATGCTGCTGCAGTCCACTGATGCAAAATGAAATAGTGGTGGGTTTAATCAAATCTGATCCAAATCATACCATATCATTATATTAGTGATTTCTCAGAGAAACAGTAGTGCGCGCCTGATAAAAAAGAAAAAAGAACAAAAAGGAACGAGGAGCCGCTATTTTGAACGGAGCCATAAGATCCGGCTCCCTTCAAAGAGCCGTAATTCCCATCACTACTCGTAAATCATGGCTGACCCCTCCCACCTGGGACACTAATGGGCTGAAACGGGAAGGTGACGACGGTTCAAAGGTCATGAACTCCGACGGTACGCCACCAGTGCTCGGATTTTCTCTGCCAAACTTGGAGGAGCCTCAGCAGCCCGACCTCAAAAATCCAAGATGGCTATAATATTTATACCCTGGGGACCTGTCTTTTTGGGGTATTTTCATTGTAATCATGAGCCCAAAATATAAATTCAGATTTTGTTCTAACCTGCACCACGCTCTTTAACACTCCTATTTGTGTATATATTGTATTATATTAGACTGCACTTGCAATGTTGTGATTTTGTCTTTTAGATATTTTGCTTCCTTTTCTCATTGAATATTGATATGACCGCTATGCTGCACACTTAGACTAAGACAAATTCCTCGTTTGTAATCTTGCATATTGTGGCAATCAAAGTGATTCTGATTTGTTAACCTAAATGTTTACAGGGTTCCCACACCACCTTCAACATCAAATTCAAGGACTTTTAAGACCTACAGTTTGAGTCATGGACCAAGGTTAATTACCAACACAGAATTCTTATAATGAAGACAGAAGCTCGCAGTCACAGACAATTAAAGAGAGAAGCTTGAATGTGTGAACACTTCTCAACTATGCTGTTAGTCCCAATTACAAATGACACAAACCCACCGACTGCAGCACTTGTTCCAAACTATTTTGTTTTCACTTATCGAAAGCGGAGCGAAATTTAACAGTGGTGGCCTCGTAATTCTCTATACAGGAAAAAAACACATAAATTCAGCACTTTCAATGACCAATGTCTATTTTCAAAAACTTGTAATGCCTTGATTTCTTTTTTTCTAATTCACAAACTTTCACTTATTTCAAGGAGCCGTGGGAACCCTGTATTTATAATATTAGCTATGATTTTATTACCAGATACTGACTGGTCTTCAAAAAATAAATGTTGCCCTAGTCATGTGAGATCCATAGTTCAGTCCTGACGAAATGTAATCCCCCCCCATGGGCCTTTTTCACCAGCAGCCATTTTGTGTCTAAAAGGCAGGAAGTAACACAGGTGCAACTGCAAGCAAACATTAATGAGGCATTCCAACTTCCCATCCATTTAGGTGTTTCCGGTGCCGGGGCCATCGTTTTGCTTGCACCTGTGTTACTTGCTGCTTTTTAGACACAAAATGGCTGAGGTGAAAAGGCCTTTAAAGGAGAATTTCGGTTTTTTACACCACGGTCCTCATTTCCAGGTTAAAATATGATGTTTTACTCACCGAAATAGTTTGGCTTCATTCGGATGCCCACGGAAGATTTTGAGCTCCGAGTAGTCTCCTCAAACAGGCTATAACGAGAGCCTGCGGCCAGCGTGGGGCATGATGGACGGGAGTGCACGCGCTCTCTAAATGAGACTTTTATATAATTATTTAGCTAATAGCTAGAAGCTAAGCTAACAACAACACAGCAGTCAGCGTTGATCTGCCCCGGATGGGGTTACAGTGCGTATCTTCCCCCTTCTGTGGTTTCTCTGAAGAAGGTTTCACAGAGGGGGAAGATGGGCACTGTAACCCCATCCGGGGCAGATCAACGCTGACTGCTGTGTTGTTGTTAGCTTAGCTTCTAGCTATTAGCTAAATAATTATATTTACAACCATAATGAACCGTGATCTGACAGAAAAAGTGTCATTTAGAGAGCGCGTGCACTCCCGTCCATCATGCCCCACGCTGGCCGCAGCTCTCGTTATAGCCTGTTTGAGGAGACTACTCGGAGCTCAAAATCTTCCGTGGGCATCCGAATGAAGCCAAACTATTTCGGTGAGTAAAACATCATATTTTAACCTGGAAATGAGGACCGTGGTGTAAAAAACCGAAATTCTCCTTTAATTGCACATTTTAGAGTGGCATGTTATTGTGACCAGGCCAAGGCACACCTGTACAATAATCATGCTGTTTCATCAGCATCTGGATATGTCACACCTGGGTGGATGGATTGTCTCAAGTAGTGAAGAAGCGTTTACACGGATTTAAATATTTGTGAAGAAGATTTGAGAGAAATCCGCCTTGTGTGCAGAGACAGTTTTAGATCTTTTATTTCAACTGGTGAAAAATGGGTGCAAAACAAGTGTTGCATTTATATTTTTGTTCAGTATATAATAATATCAATCTTGCATAGTTTTCCTATAAAGGGGTTATTTTTGTGTTTTCACTTAAAAAATCCCCTTAAAGCTGCAATCAGTAATATTTGAAGCCTGATGACTTTATAATGGTTTAACTAGTAATAGGGATAATATTCCATAATAGTAGAATATCCTACTAGCAACCTACTACTGCAATGTCAACACACTTAAAACCCAGATATTTACACATCATACATTTATTCTTGACATAGCAATATAAAGAGTCATAACTTTTATATTTACAATATATTTTATGCAACATGTTTTTAATTTATTTACACCATGCAATTGGTCACTCAGTTTACACTCAACAGCCTTCACAGCCTGTAATACACTCCATTCTTCCTATTTGGTGCTGCAGAGCGGTCTGAGACCGTCCTGTAATCAAAAGGTCAAAGGTTTGAGCCCCTCAGCAGCCATGTGTCCTTGAGCAAGAGCGTGAACCTGTACCTGCTCACTCACTGTAAGTCCTTCTGGATAACAGCCTCAGATAGTCGATATATACACGCCAGCACTTCACAGTGGTCTACAAGTCTAACTGTTGAACGGAAGGATTAAGTGCTTTTAACTTAAGAACCGTAAATAATTTCACTGGAATTATTAGTGGCCATATCAATCAGCCATTGGCAAACTTAAGAGGATTGGCAAACCAACAAATCCGAATGTAAACGCATTAGCAACAGTACAGTATGGAGGTTAGGAAAAGGAATGTGTCATCTACTGGGTTTACGGGTCGAACAGGACGTCCCGCAGCCGGCTGAAGCGCTGTCCGTTCAGTCTGGAGAAGGATGTGAACAAGTCCCTGCTGTCCAGGTCGTACTCGTCCACCGTCCCGTCCATGTGAACCACCACCGGCCTGGAGCCCAGGAGGGTCTCCCCCTCAGGCCACCTCAGCCCCAGGTGGTGACGATGGACCTGACGATACGACACACACACACACACACACACACACACACACACACACACACACACACACACACACACACACACACACACACACACACACACACACACACACACACACACACACAACTTATTAAAATATTTGACTTAGAACCTTATTGAAAGCCTCTACATCAGCGGTTCCCAATCCCAACCTTTTCCAACTCATGGCCCACTTGAAAATCTGTCAAATGTTCATGGTCCACATCCGAGCATAAACAGTATAGAGCTAAATGATGCGTTCTTAGAGCACTTTTTATTTTAACGATAAAAGGAGCTGTCCATCAGCACCACACAGAAATCTGAAACTAGAAGTGAGGGGCTGTCTGCAATCGGCTAATTAACAAATCATTGATTATTATCAATTAACACGTTGAGTGCCATAGCCGAGATATCTCGTCTTACATAATCCAACGGTTAAGTGCCATAGACGAGCTATCTCGTCTTACATAAACATTTATTTTTTTTGACGGTGGGACATCAATCAACTGCTTTTACGTCTTCTATATCACTATCGGAGGAAGAGAATGTGTATAATCTATTTTACCGACCACTAAGTGGCGACAGTTCTCTCCAGACAGAGACAGAGAGAAAGCCACAGCCACGGGACCCGTGGACCAAAAGCAGCCGCCTCCCGCGGAAATGGCTTGGCGATTTTACAGTCAGAAACGAACGAGCCTCATTCTCATACTGTAGGCGGGGACGCTTCGCGCTGCTGCGGTGGGGGGTTCCAGAAATGGACTGGGTGAGCAGCATAAAGCCTAGAGTCGCACGGGGCTTCATCGGGGCTATCAAACCCAAGAGACAGTGAGACCTATCCACACTCGCTGCCAGGGAGAGAGGCTGCTCTAACTCGCTGCTCAAACTCCCAGCAGCAGAGCACTCCGCAGCACAGACGGAGGGAGGAGTTTGGAGACACACACACACTCTCTCTCTCTCTCTCGAGAGAGAGAGAGAGAGAGAGAGAGAGAGAGAGAGAGAGAGAGAGAGAGAGAGAGAGAGAGAGAGAGAGAGAGAGAGAGAGAGAGAGAGAGAGAGAGAGAGAGAGAGCGCACAGAGTGGGAGACAAGGGCACCCATAATCACAGGCACGTGAGGTGGTTCTAAAAATCCATTTATCTCCAAACTCTCTGAAAATCTCTGAAACCATGCTGTACTCAACGGCTAATATCTACATAACTACTAACTCTGCAAACTACTAACTCTTTTAGACAGAGAAAGCACACATTCTATTAGTTATTTTTAGATGATTGGTGTTCACGAATTCTTAACAGAAAATAATCCTCGGCTCTTGTAAAATGAGCCAGAATCCTCAAAAAAAAACCTGGCACAACTTACCTACAGGATTGAAAAAATGGCTGGCACTCAATGTGTTAAATAACTATCATTCAACATTCTCATACAAAATAATAACAAAATCATAATCCACAAAGATCGTAAGGATTTTTGCAAATGATTTGGCGACCCAATTCCCAGCCCACCAGGTGGCCCCACGGGTTGTAAATGGCTGCTCTACATGTAGAATATTTAGCAATATCAGTATATCAATCTCAAATTAATTATGCTTTTTATCCAAAAGAAAACAGCACAACATAAAAATAAACCACACTACATCCTATAATAAGAATGCCAAGTGTCTGAGCAGAATTGTGTCCGGCCACAGCTATGCCATTTTAGGTGTGATCACGCTGAATCTTTCCCCAAGTGGAATGCCGGGATCAGACTACAGGATATTTGGCTTTTGAGAAACTGCATGACTGCCTGTAGGTTGTAAAAAAAAAAATCTAAAATTAAACTGCCTAAATATAAAACATTAAAAGGTATTATGTACAGTTAAATAAAGCATCTACAGTGTTAGAAGAAAATGTAGGGGGGGAGTAATAATTATTTAAAAAAAAAAGTGAAAGAAGAAAAAGCAGTCTCTTTGTGTCATGTGCTATTTCTCCAACGAGAAATCAGCCAAGTCACACAGAAGTTGTTTTAATTTGAGTTGGTCTTACACCTTCATTCTACCTATTCGGAAAGGTCTGAACAAGTCTTAAATGTGACTTAGTGAAACAGCCAGTGTGACTTAGTGAATGTGACTTAGTGAAACAGCCAGTGTGGGAGCGTCTGACCTTAACTTAGTGAAACAGCCAGTGTGGGAGCGTCTGACCTTAACACTTTGAGTGCCACGGCCCTTGGGCAAAAGGTGCTGTACTGTGCCACATAGGCCGCAATGCATTTTAATATAGCCATATCATTTTTTGTGTTCCTCTTATATGGAAAACCAATAGCCGCAGAGCGAGTGGGGGAGTGACGTGTCGGCAAAACTCTGAATGGTGAAATAAGTTTGCTTGTTTATCCGTTCACCTGCATCGCGGTTTAGCACTTTTTACAGACTGGCTTCATTTGATGTGTCCGGGCTTGCCTTCGCTGTCGGCAACGTAAGCAAAATACTTCCACTTTCGCTTCATGCATTTGCCCTGTCGGGCTGTGACTGAAGGAGGAGGACGGACTGTGGCCAGAGAGCGAGCAGAGAGGAGAGGGGAAAATCAGCACAGCACACCCACACATGAAGCTGACATAGGCTACTGCTCTTATTATCACAAGATCATTTCGCCAGTTTGCTTTAATGTGCGCGAATGATTAGATTATGCCCGCTGGAACATTAAGCAACGTGTGTACACCTCGCCCATGAGAGTGTCGCGGAAAATGACTGCACCCGTTTCTCACTAGTATCCGCTAAAGCGCATACCGCTCTTCTGACAGGCTGGAAAGTGGTGAAATCTCCGCGACGACGGGGTCGCGCTTATACCGGCACGGCGCCTTTCTCACATGCAGGCATTAGACCACGTACCGGTCATTTTGCGGTACAAAGCGCATGTGGGAAAAGGGCTTTAGTGAAACAGCCAGTGTGGGAGGGAGCGTCTGACCTTAACTTAGTGAAACAGCCAGTGTGACTTAGTGAATGTGACTTAGTGAAACAGCCAGTGTGGGAGCGTCTGACCTTAACCAGAGTGCCGTTGTTGCAGTGCCAGACGATGCCCTCCACCCGGCCCTCTGGCCTCTCCTGCAGCCAGGCATGCAGCTGCTGGAAGTGGGCCAGCGGAGGCTTTCTGATCCGCACACTGCCGTGTGACACCAGAGCATGGACAGGCTGCTTCTTACTCCCCAGGCCTGTTGAGGTGGGGAGGGGAGGGGGTGAAACCACGTGTCATTTTTATTTTCTCATACATTTTTTTCTTCAATATTTTATTTTCCAATTTTTTCACAACACAAAAAACAAAAACGAACAAACGCAGACAGGAAAAGAAAAGAAAGAAAAGGCATACATATATGATCAATATTCCAATAAGACAACGTGGTGCTAGTGCTACCAGCGTGTGAGGTGCTTATGTGCTTGTAAGGGCTAATGTACACCAGCTCCAGAACAGATGAGGTACGGCTGCGAACAGACCCACTAATGTAATCTCTCAGACGTATGCGGGATCTGACAAAAATAGAACAGGTGCATCGTTTTGCGATGTAGTTGGATCCTACACCCATCCTGACAGTGAGTACGGGTCAGGAAACCTCACCCCATTGAAAGAGTTCGCTTATTTGTGTAAGATAACCTGTCTGTTGCTGGCAAAGCTTTAAAATACGTGGAACGTAAAAAAAAAAAAAAAGGCAATGAATGAACAGACATGATGGGAAAAAGTGCTATCATATTTACCATACGGGTTCCCATTGATGTTGGTTCCGATGAGCTCCAGCGTTTGCTCCAGCAGTTCAGCCAGAGGGACCGCGGTGATTTCCAACATGTCGTCATCCTCGGCGCTCGGCCTCAGAACCAGAGCCAGGCCGGCGTCGTACTCCACCACCGAGGAGTGCCAACAGTACTGCTTGTTTTCTCTCTCCACTGGGACCCAGCCTACATGGGGCACAAGGACCAGTCAGTAGAGAACAGAATGCTGGGTGAAGCTATTAACATGTAACAACAACGCAAAGCCTACTGTAAAAGTGTTACAAATATGTTTGGTTTTGGTCACTTTTGTATTAAGCCCATTTATGCCTGCAGAATATACTGCGATAATTATGGTATGGGGAATTATTTAGCCAACCCCCACCCGCCCCCCAATCTCATTGTGACTTCAAACCTAAACTAAACCTCATCAGAGAGACCTTTGGCAAAACCCTAACCTAGAGAATATGATGTAGTCTTTATTTTCCTCAATGGTTAAACCAGAATGTGCAAACTTGGAAGCACCTGGAATGTGTCCGTGTTCATCAGGAAGCGGGTTGCCGTTGTGATGTCTGACCCGGTGGGCTGGGATCCAGGCCTCTGGCACCGCCTTAAAATCCCCCTCTACGTTCCACGTGAACCCTGATGAACCACAATCACAACAGGAACAGAAAAAACATTAAAAAAAAAAGATCCTGGAAACGTATCTCAAAACCTGTCATCCACCTACAAATAAATCATTATGATGATTATGTGAGAGAGGTTTTAAGCACATCCATAACAGCATGTACTTTCATAAATCACGCCAAAATACATTACAGCTCTTTAATTTACCACCCCGGAGACCAGGGTTCAATTCCCGTCAGCAGCGGTACTTCTGGCTTGGTCAGAGGTTTCTACAGCACAATTGGCCGTGTTTGTGGGTGGGAAGCCGTTTGGGTATGACTGAGCTCTGGTCGCTGCACGCGCACTGGTCGGTCGGGGCACCTGCTCGTGGGGATGGGGAACTGGAATATCGTGATCATCCCACGCGCTATGTACTGCCGGTGAAACTCCTCGCTGTCAGGTGAAAAGAAGCGGCTGGCGACCGCACATGTGTCGGAGGAAGCGTGTGCTAGTCTACGGCTACACACACACACACACACACACACACACACACACACACACACACACACACACACACACACACACACACACACACACACACACACACACACACACACACACACACACACACACACACACACACACACACACACACACACACACACACAGCGGTAGTAGCTCAGGAGGTAGAGCGGGTCGTCCACTAATCACTTTGGATAAAAGAGGTCGGTGGTTCGATTCCCGGCTCTTCCAGTCTGCATGCCGAAGTGTCCTTGGGCAAGATACTGAACCCCAAATTGCTCCCGTTGGTGTGCCAGCACCCTGCGTGGTAGCCTGCCGCCAGCATCGGTGTGTGAATGGGTGAATGTACCTACTGACTGTAAAGCGCTTTGGATAAAAGCGCTATATAAATGCAGGCCATTTTTTTTACCATTGACACACAGAAGTACCTTTACAGCTCTTGTGTGAATGCTGGTACTTTTTGAACCTCTTGTCCGCGTGTTTGTTGGGCTTCCTGTCCAGGCGAGCCCACAGGTACGGCTGCCCTATAGAGCAAAGACAAACTATCAGTCAGTTTAGCAAGCAACTACAGGAAAAGAATTCAGACTCATTTCATTATTATAAGACTACAGGTTGCCAAAATGGGCTGAAGGGGACACCCTCGGGGCAGTGAGAGAATTCCACAATGATAGTGTGTACGGATGACTATTTTGCTCATGGGGTTCAATCCCCAACTACAATATATAATTATGTTAGTCGTATCTTACGACAGCATGTTTTTAGATGGTGTTCCACAGGACTACAGTTTTTTTTTTTAAGATGTTTTTATTGAACCAAGAATGGCAATTTTTCAATTTCCATTCATAACAAAACAATACAAACAGAAAAAACAGACAGAGAAAAAACAACAACAACAACAACAAAGAAAATACAGAGGGTATCCCCCCTCCCCCCTCCCGGTATGGTAGACATTTCGCTCTCTTTCAAATATAAAATAAAAGTAAAGTCAACTACAGGAGGTAATATTCAATCAAATCAAAACCAATAAACAAATGTATGTGGAGTGGACATAATGAAGGTGATATTAGAACCTTATGAAGCCAGTACCAGTCAACTATCCAAGAGGGTGTAATGAAGGTAATGAGGCCAGAAAGGAGCCCCATGTTTTTTTACAAGTTGCCGGGCTTCCTTCTCACACTGTACACAGGACTACAGTTTAATTTAAATCTAATTATATATATTAAGAAGCAGGGGCGGACTGGGATCATAATTCAGGCCGGGCATTAGATACCAAGCAGGCCAGGCCGATACGGGCCGACGCGCGTGCCGGCGTCCAAAGGGCGCAGACGGAAAATTTGGGGCGTTTGAAGCTCAATTTGGGCCGTTTGAAGCCCAATTTGGGCCGTTTGAAGCCAGATTTGGGTCGTTTAAAGCCAGATTTGGGCTGTTTGAAGCCCGATTTGGGCCGTTTGAAGCCCAATTTGGGCCGTTTGAAGCCCAATTTGGGCCAAGTCCAATTTTACAATGAGATGCACCCACTTTAAACCTGAATAAAGTAATAAAACCACTAGTAAACCAGTAGGCGGCGCCTGGCCTGCTGTTCAGTGAGTGGCCTGGCCTGGCTTGCAAAAAAAAAAAAAAAAAAAAAAAAAAAAAAAAAAAAAATTTTGGCAGGCCAGGCCAGGCCAGGCCACCGGGCATTTGCCCGACGTGCCCGATTATGCAGTCCGCCACTGTTAAGAAGTTCTAAACGGTGACACCAATATCAATGTCAGTAGTATACAGGGGTGAAGTGCCTTGCTCAAGAAAGAGAGCACTTTAGATGCTACTCACCTTTATAAAGTGTAACGTAACAGCATGTGCCATCCAGTTTCTCTGTGGCCAGTGCACAGGCAACATTAGATTCCAGAGCGACAGGATTCACATTTTCAGTGGCGACAACCTGAAATTGCTGGAGATAAAGAAGGAAATTGAATCCTACTGTAAGTTCATGTGGAAAACTGCTGAATGTATGCTTTGAATGCCATGCGCACATAGGTCTGCAATAACATCGACGGCAATATATCGTGATATTTCCCCGCACAATACAGTATTAATATACTGTCTGTAATATACTGAAATACAGTATATTTCAGAAAATAAATTGCACAGCCGTACGGGGCGTATCAGAAATTAGCATGCGACGCTGCTATTCATTTAACTGTTAACATAATAGATAAGATAGTTTGTTATTCATCTTGTTCGTCAGATTCATGTCATTATCATGGCTGCTGCTGTGCTGTGAGCACCAACCTGGCAGTCTCGCTTTCTGGACGGTTCTTCTTTCACCTCCGTCAGGAACAGACACGGTATCTTCTGCTGAACAGAGCCCAGGCGTCGCATGTTTTCGTCTATTTGACTTGTGTCTAACTTAGCGACGGCCAGTGGTTCATGACAAATACAAGGAACCGTGTTTAGGTTAGCAACCGTGGCTCCATGGCATCATGTGTAGTGTAGTGGCGAGGCAGTACAGTCAATGGGCAGTAGTCAACGCAAACAAAACGACCCTTTTGCATTTTGCCTGCTGCTCGCTGCGATTGTGTGCGCATGCGCAGAGCGCAGTGCATTTCAGACAAAGAACGTACCTTGATAAGAAGTCGCACATAGAATAGATCACTCATCCATTGCAACGTCATCAGCACGCAGCAGCAGAGCTACGCCTCCGCCATCTTGGCCCCTACCCATGTTTTCTAGCCGGCTGGATGATTACATTATCATTCCAGCAGAGGGGGGTAGAGTAAAGCAAACAAATGTCCAATGTTTCTTGCTGCATGTTTTGTCCAATCTACTTAAGATGAACTCAACCTTATGAACCTTAAATAAAGAAGTAGAAATTGAAATAAAAAATACAGTCAAAAGAGACAGGTGAATGCTTAAAAAATATGCCAATTGAGAAGTTACTTGAAGCTGCTAGATACAGCAAGCTCCATAACATGTATTATTTAGAGCGTGAAACACTTTGATGTTTTGGCTGTGCCTATGGTTAGGCTCGTGCATATGGTTGGGCTGTAAGTAGTCTATAGCTGTGCATATGGTTAGGCTGTAAGTACTAGTCTATAGCAGTGGGGTCCCCAGCAAAAAAGTGAATAATTAATTTTCACTTTAATTCCATTCATAGGTAACACATTGATAGAATGTATGACTATTTTGGTCATTGGTTTCATACACTTTCTGTAATAAAACATCTAAAAGCAAACATCTTATCAGATGGGGGACCCTATAGACAAAATATTATCAGATGGGGGTCCGTGGTCTAATTTGTGTCAGCTTTGGGGTCCTTGACATGAAAAAGTTTGAAGTTTGAGGAAAAACTGCTTTATAGATTGTGTGTGAAATTTCTGTGACAACTGAGGGTTTGGTTTCTCTGCCAGCAGTTGTGGACAAGGCAGTGCAAAGACCCCCAAACTCTTCCCTGAATCCCCCACAGCCTTGATCTTCCTAAGAGAGGGGGGGGGGGGGAGTTGGAGAGAGAGAGTTGGAGAGAGAGAGGCAACAACAGACAGGCAGGAAGACGTTATTTCCCTCCTTAACCCCCCCCCCCTCTCTCTCTCTCTGAGGGATCTTTGCTGAGGACTTGAAGCCAACATACAGGCTTTGTTGTATTGTCAAATAAATGGTGCCTGGATTAGTCACAAATTAGTTCACAATTACTTGCATGAAATAGTTCCCCCTAATATGACTCTCCAGTGAATAGAGATTAAAAGATTTCTGTTGGCTTCCTCTGAGGATATTGACGTGACTTTAGATGAATGAGATGCGGAATTGCATTTGCCTAACTGTCCTGCGTACGTCAGCTCACTCCGATGTCATACCTGGTTTTGTGCAATTAAACCAGATGCTAGGACAGACCATTGAGGGACAGACAGGGGTTCCCAAACTTTCCCATGCAAAGACCCCCCAAATACCATTAGACTTTGGCCGCAGCCCCCCTATTGCAAGATGTCTTTAAAAACCCATTGACAATGCTATTGAAAATGTCAAAAATCACTTCCATAACCTCAGAATATATTTTCTTAATTTTAGTGGATTATTTTTTGTGGATCGTGACCAACTTTCAAAAGTAAAACAAAACAAAACAACTTGATGAGGTCAAGATTAGCCTGTTTAGAGCCTATTGTACTCCCCTTTATACTGCCCCCCTGTGGGTCAAGTTTAAGCAGGCTAGCATTCAAAAGCTTCAGGTTGCTTATAATGACTGCATGAGGATTCTGCTCAGAAAGCCACGGTGTTGCAGTGCTTGTGAAATGTTTTGTGGTGCAGGAGTCTACACTTTTCATGCCCTGCTGAGAAATCTGACCTACAAGTTTGTTTATCTGTCGTCTTAAAGTGTCTCAGAACTTGATTATCATGCTGCTGTCTCAACCTGGTCTCAGTGCTATTAAGTACTGCATTTGGCCACCTTGGTACAACTCTTTAAAGTAATGTATTGGGGTATGTATGTATGTATGTATATGTTATGATTTTATGTATTGTCTGTTTTTATACTGGACCTTGTGTCTGTTAATAAAGTGATGATGATGAAAACAAAAAACAGAAAGCTAAGTAGCTAAAAACAGGGTGTAAATGACATCTTTTCAAGTAAACATGGAATCTCAGGGCTTGACTTGGATTAATGCCAGACTTTAACGCTTGAAAGTTGGTCACCGTCGATTGTTTGGGAGAATGCTGCAGCGGTAGCCTGATATTCAAACTGCATCGTCAATTCATAAACTCATTCACAACTGTGGAGTGGGCGTGGCTTCGAAGGTCTGGAGCCAGACTACTTGCAATGGTGTTTTTGCTGTGAAACTCCAGGGACTGTTTTGTGGACTAAAAAACTACGGCTGTCCTTCCATTGGCATGGGGGGTGAGTAGATAATGACTGAATTTTCATTTTTGGGTGAACTTATCCTTTAATGATCAAAGATCTTGATCTACTATGAAGTCACCTAATGCAAAAAGCTAACAAGTGAATAGTAAAATATGTTGTCCCTCACCAGTGATGTAGATCCACTCTTGGGTCAGTCCCATTCATTGTCAATGCTGCCCCCTAGCGGCACAAAGTCAACATTACAGAGTAACGAACTCAAAACGAACCGACTACCAACCCATACCCCCCCCCCCCCCCCCCCCCGCAACAACAACAATCTAACTTCACAGAGGCTTGAACTTGAAAGTTGTTGTATCTAGTTTTTATCGCCTTGAGTCCTGGAAACACAAATACTGGTTAGGATTTCCTTCAGCTAATCTCTGTATTCCATCATTCCCACTGTGTGAAGTTCAGATCATTCATTCAGACCAGCTACCATCAGCTAGCAGTCTTTTTCTGTGTTGCTTTCAGCATCCCTATAGTCCCCACAGCACATTTTCACTTTCCCTGCACTGGCCCTGCATTATGGTCTGTTTTTGCTGATACTTCACCAGTGTTGGGCAAGTTACTTTCAAAATGTAATATACTACATATTACTAGTTACTTTAATTTGAAAGTAATACGTTACTTTACAATTTTACTGTCTGTGTAGAGTAACTTGTTACTTATTACACTACTTTTGCATTACTTTCACCAAGATAACAGCAGCAGCAGAATGACATCACCGCCCCAGAACCATCCCGAAAAATAATTTCAACCGTCTTGAAGTCATCGTAATTGGTCCAAGATTGTACATGTTACCATTCTCCTTTGTTATTGTCATGTATAGTGGTTATTTGCATAAGAACACACAATTTGATTAGGAACTGATTGTATCTTTATTTAAATATGTGCTTTGATGGGGGGAAATGTAACTCAATTTGTAACTTGTGTTACTTGAGAAAGTAACTGGTATGATATTACTGAAATCCTATTTGTAATCAGTTATATTACTGAGTTACTGCTAAAAGTAATATATTACATGTAATATGTTACTTTTGTAATGAGTTACCCCCAACACTGTACTTCACACCCCATAAGCCTGTTTTGACATTTGTTTTTTTTACATTTAATTAACAATCAATCTTAAATGTCAATGTGTAGCCATTAAATAAAGGATTTGTTTTCTTGGGGGAATGCATGCCTTTATTTTTCTATGTATGTGACTGGCAAGGAATATTGTTACAGTGACTCAACAATGACTTGACTCTGTGCTGCTGACATTTGTGTCTTTTCAAAGTAAACTCACACAGCTTGTATTGTTTTGGAACAAACACTTCCTGCTCACAGAGATTGGCATCGCAAGACGTTCTGTTCTCAAGCCAAAGGCAGCAAATAATAGCAAAATAACAAAGCAGTAGGCTATTATTACTACAGTATTTTGCACCGTGATATATTACCGCTTCACTCGACTATTTTCTGTTGGATCTCTGCTGCAATGAGTCGATTGTGAACATGTGACATTATCACAAGCTGCTGTAAGCTATAGCTACCGCAGACCTGCTGATGTCGGTGCAGTTTGAAATTCTATTTAATGGATAGCCCCCTTGAGATGAACCATCTCGTTCTCAAGGGGGTTCCTCAGATAGAGGTTGATAAAAGCCATAAATTACTAAGCAAAAAAATGCAACAAAGAAAGAGCTTGTCTTGTCTTTCATAAAAAAGATGACAGATTGCATTTTGTGACAAAATGTCTTCCTCCCTCTTCCTGCAGCCACCTGTCTACTGTACAGTGTGTGGGTAATTCAAACAAGATATTTGAGGGCCCACACCATAACTCCCAGTAACAATTATCATTTTTGTCCCTGGCTCACAGTACGTGGTTCTGTGTGGTTCTGTGTGGTTCTGTACAGGTCAGATGAGGCCCCTGGTGCTTGTGGTGGGCGCGGGTATAAATAGCATCCTGCTGAATCCTGTCGCTGTGTTTGTTTTCTTTGTTTTCTCTTCTCTTTCAGCAGCTGCATGGCTCCACACAGCTGGAGGTAGGCCATGTGCTGCCTGATGGGTAGACCTGTGAACCAGGGAGGCAGCAGGCACCATGGCTGCCTCAGGAGAGACATGATCATTGTGCAAGATGTTGTCCTTGGGGGTTCATATATTGGGTGGGATGACACTACTCAGGCTGCGCTGTTAGTCAGATTATTTGCTGACTCCCGTGGGAATCGCACACTAAACAGAAATGAGGTGACAAACAAAACAAACGTGCATTGATGAAAATATGTACAGAAAGAAGAGGCACAATTTATTCAAAACCTCCAAAGTAAATAAACAAACAATCAACAAATCAAGATCACAAGTAAAGCCTACATCTGGAATGTATGATCAAATCTAAACGACAACAGAACACAACATGCTGGAACGAACGAACAAAGACAGAACATTTTAAATAGTTGACTTGGACACACTTCACTTGGTTCACTTCTCGTTCTATTGTTGGAGCATTTTGCCCGCCGACACGCCCCCCCCCCCACCCCAAACAAACACACACACACACACACACACACACACACACACACACACACACACAAACAAACAGCAGAAGTGATCCGGGCCTCCAGCTGGACACTTCCTGACCTTCAGCTCGTCTCGCCTCGTCAGGACTTTGTGTTGTTGATGCTGGGGAGCATCCAGAGTGCTGCCCACTCAAAGCCAACAGGGGAGAGGAAGTCAAACACACACACACGCACGCACACACACACACACACACACACACACACACACACACACACACACACACACACACACACACACACACACACACACACACACACACACACACACACACACACACACAGAGTTAGCCAGAGGTGAACAATATGATCAGTTCTCTTAACACATTCACTGCCAACAACGTGTAAACACGTTTTCAGAATCCAGCTGTTGACTGCCAACAACACGTCCTTGGCATCGATTTTTTTTTTTTAACGGGGGGTTGTGCATCTAACCCTTTTACATATCTTATATAAGTATTGGACGTGTACAACGTGTACAACCCATTCCACCGACCCACTAAGTGGCGACAAGGAAGTAGGAAGGCAAGCAAAAAGCAGTGTGATCCATTTCCATTCTCATGAAAATGGATTGGCGGAGGCGCTTTCGTTTTCGCGTTGATTGCTGGCGGTGCGGGATTGCAAACTTGCATCGTGGATTGCGGATGGAGCACACTTTGAGGCACGCAGCGTAAATATGACCAGAGTCGCAGGGGCTTCATCGGAGCTCTCGGCCAGGGCTCCGGGAGGCGGGCGAGTCCAGCCGGGCTTCCTCGGGGAGCGGCCACGCAGACAGGCACAGCCAGGCACAGCGGCAGCGGGGCAGTGAGGCTGGTGACAAGCAGCAGGCCATTTTGCCTTGCAAAATAGCACCAAATTGGAAACAGCCATAAAAGGCTTTTAGAATGGGATTTTCAACCCATTCTTTTTTGTTTCTTTTTCGCTCTAATTTAGAGTAATTTAATTTCTATTCAGAAATTTATTTGAGAGGTCGAGAGTATGAGAAAGTGAATTTGCACAGGTAGGAAAGTGCTTGTTACACGGCGCTGCAGCCAAGAAGAACGCCCACGGAGGGAGGAGTTGAAGCAACTCTCCCTCTCTCTCTCTCCCTCTCTCTCTCTCTCTCGCTCTCTCTCTCTCCCTCCCTCCCTCTCTCTCTCTCTCTCTCTCTCTCCCTCTCCCCCTCTCACTAGGATTAAACCTAGTGCGTCTCCCTCCCGAGAGGGAGGGAGAGAGAGAGAGAGGGAGGGAGAGCGAGAGGGAGGGAGAGAGAGAGAGAGAGAGAGAGGGAGGGAGAGCGAGAGGGAGGGAGAGAGAGAGAGAGAGCGAGAGGGGGAGGGAGAGAGAGAGAGAGAGAGCCAAAAATGAATGGTTAAAGTGACTGTTCTATCCAATTTCACAAAAAGCCGTTTATCTCTGAATATTTTTTCTGACGCTAAAACCATGCTGTATTCAACTGCTAATGCTTACATAACTACTAACTCTACAAACTAACTCTTTTAGACAGAGAAAGTACACATTCTATTAGTACTTTTGAGATATTGTATGTTCACAAAGTCCAAGCTGAAACGAATCCTCGGCTCTTGTAAAATGAGCCAGAATCCTCAAAAAACGGCTTGGCAGAAGCTACCTACAGCAAAAAAAAACGGCTGGCAGTCAATGTGTTAAATTCGGGGTGTTTTGGATAAACTGACAACTGATTATCGTTTCTTTGGGATATCTGGCACTCATGACCAAGCAGGAATTCAATTTAAGGCACTGGCAAGTATAACATAATGCCAACATCAGGGAATAAGGGCCTTTACTCTGCAATATGTATTCAATTTTTTCCATGGTGATTCAAGTAAAACACATGGAAAACCTGGAACATGGGGGGGGGGGGGTTGATTTTTTTTTTCTTTAAATCCGCTGTTTTTCTTTCAACGTTTTGGTACGAGTGAAATGTTATGCGGTCTCTCCTGTTTCTAAATATATCTGAACTGTTTGGTTTGAACAAGTAAAACTTTTTTATAAGCATTTTATGAAATGTCTATGGGGAAATAAATGGCGGATAAAAATCTCTGGTACAGTGCTGAAGCAGGAAGTGATGTTCACTTTAGCTCTCTATAGTTTAAAAACAGCATATTTCAGCCTGACAGGTATATGTGTTTGCAGCAGCATCACATTAAAGATATTTAGCTGTGGTAGAGTAGAATATCATGCAGTATTACATGCATAATCACTCACTACAGAGAGGAATACAACATCAAAACTGCTCTGAAAGAAATACATTTCACATTTTCCAAACATTCACCATGAGCTGCCCAGCAGGCTATGAGAACATTTAGCCGCTGTCTAGCAGTGTTGGGCAAGTTACTTTCAAAGTGTAATATACTACATATGACTATACTTTCATTTGAAAGTAATACGTTGCTTTACAATATTACTCTCTGTGTAGAATAACTCGTTACTTATAACACTACTTTTGCATTACTTTCACCAAAACAACTGCAGTAGCAGAATGACATCGCCGCCCCGGAACCATGCTGAAAAATAATTTAAACCGTCTCGAAGTCAGTGTAAACTGTCAAAAACTCTAAATGATATCCTTTTCCTTTGTTATTGTAATCTATAGTGGTTATTTGCATAACAACACAATTTGATTAGGAAATTATTGCAACTTTATTTAAATATGTGCTTTGATTTAAAAAAAAGTAACTCAATTTGTAACTTAAGTGTTACTTGACAAAGTAACTGGTATAATATTACTGAAATCCTTTACTTTTGTAATGAGTTACCCCCACACTGCTATCTAGCCAGAAGCTAGCAGCTACTGTCCACTGTTTTTGGGTTCCTTGCCTCTTAAGAACTTTGACTTCACTGACTTCATTTGCAGTCCTTTCAAAATGGTTTAGCTTCAGTTGTGCAATGAAAACAGACGCTCTCTGCATGGAGTAAATAGTGCACTTTTCTTGCACTACAGCCTATTTTCACATTCATATTTAGCAAGCTGAGTGTGATAAGAAGCCGAGTGTGAAGAACATCAAAATAGCCATGCTCTTCCTCACCTCACACTCCACTCTTACCTTTGGAAAGTATTGTTTTGGATCTGGAAATTCCTGGTCAGCAGAGTGCTAAAAACAACACAGGTGATCTCTTCTCTCTCCAAGAGGGGAATTCAGAATAATAACAGGTGTTGTCAGACAGGTCTGGATGGAGAAGGTGTGAGGATGTTGTCATCAGCATGCTGCGACATGTCTCCAGGTAAGGAGTCTCCATGGTTCTTGATGAGTGAGTCACAAGCTGCTGTCTGCCATGTTGGAGTTATTTACCTTAATATAATGACTGACTGAGGAAACCCACCAACAACATGTTTACAGCACCAGCTGCTCCCATGGAGTCATATTTACTGACATAATAGTTTAGTGTATGGGAAAACTATGGCTACTCCCATATCTCCCATATCCAATCCCATATCATCATAAAAGGGAGGAAGTGGGCTCTGTGTCTGTTTCAATGTTTGTCCTACATTTATGATGTCATCAGTGATGGTGATGTCATCAGTGATGGTCACTCGAGCAATTGTGATGTCACTGATGATGTCACAATGTCTACGACATGCGAAGTTGAGCAATTGTGCGCTGAGTGACGTCACTCGAGCACTCCATGATGTGATCAGTGATGCTCACTCGAGCAATTGTTATGTCATCAGTGATGCGAAGTTGACTACTAATAGCCTAATATAGGTATTAATAGCCTATTATTGAGGTGTGTGTAACACAAAGGAATGTCATGCAAAATTCATATTGGCGCAGGGTCTGATGTGTGTGCAGAGGCAGAATAGCCTAATTAAAACGTATACAGAGGCTTATTGAGCGTATAAAGTGGTTAGAGACTTTGATCTCATAATCAGTGCGGTTAAATTGTCTGACTAATAAGGCAACGCATGTCTTGGAGAGCAAAAATCAGCACATTTTCATTCAATCATCTGTCCAAATCCAAATACTGTCGGCCAGCAGGCAGGCAGGCTCCTCTCTACTTATGGCACTCTCCTTTAATAGGCTCTTTTGCTGCCTTCGAGTGCTGTCGGAAATATGTGTAACAATTTGTTTTTAATAAATTCAAAAGTCATACTTTTGCAAAATTACATTTGTTGGCTGTGCAGCCCACCACACAGCAGCTTTTAGCCATGTTTAATTTGAGGAAAATTACGCTGGTGTATAGGTTGAGTCGTCATAAACGCTGGGGTAGCTGGCTGGGGGCGTGGTCAGGGTGGGGTAAATCTCCCCATTCAGCATAGTTAGCATTTAGCTGCTAGCCCAGCCCAGGCAGACACAATCGGGGATTTAACCCCCACAGTAAACGCACATCTGAACAGACGTCTATGTACCTGCTCTAGATTCCCCAATCCTGTAGTGTAGAGCCACAGCACCGTCCTTTGGTGAGTCAGCCCATTGAGATGAGCCTATATGGGGAGTTTTACCCCACCCGCGGGCGTGGCCTATTTCATGCACCTTGTTCCGTGTCATCCGGCTATGGGCGGAAGACACCCATGACATCCGCTGGGAACCAAAGTGCAGCTGTGCTCCTGCTCAATCCTCCTGTTCTGTTCAGAAAACATGGGCGATGCGAGTATCTAGCTAGCCAAAAAGCAAAACACACACACACACACACACACACACACACACACACACACACACACACACGCACACACACAACTAAAACTAAATAATGGCATCGGGGGAACGAAAACACTGATGCACACAAAGCGGAAGATCCAGCGGAAGACGGGGCGGGCCTACCTGCCTGTAGTAATGCGGACCAGGCTCTCTCTCTCTCCTTTGAGAGAGCCTGGTGACGCGAGGTTACTATGTGGCACCAGGTGAGCCACTGGGAAATGCCCCAAAGAATGAATGTTTTAGCTTCAATGTTATTTATCTAGGCCTACCTAACAGTATGCATGTTTTAGCTTCAATGTTATTTATCTAGGCCTACCTAACAGTATGCATGTTTTAGCTTCAATGTTATTTATCTAGGCCTACCTAACAGTATGCATGTTTTAGCTTCAATGTTATTTATCTAGGCCTACCTAACAGTATGCATGCATACAAATATTCTCAGAGCTGGGTCCCAGAGACAAAATCTCATCAAATGGGGGTATTTGGCTCTCCAGGCAAGTGGCTACTGACTGACTTGTGGTTACTGTTGCCAGATACAGAAACCTTTTGCTTGAATTGACGCCCTCATTCAAGAGTATCTGTCGGCACCCTGCAAGACCACTTCAAGGTACGCCCACATTTCAAGTAAAGGTATTTTTTATTATTTTTATTATTTACCACTGTGATGGTCGGAATTCGGAGCTGAGGACTGGTCCCTGAAGGCAGCACTGGCCCTAGCGGTGGATCAGTGAGCTGGAGCCTCGGCATGGAGAGAGGAGAGGGAGGAGATGAAATAGGACTGGAGAGCGGATCATGGCGGCGCCTCTCGGCCGGGACAACCTACCTGAACACTGCTCCTACGGTGTCTGCGAGGACGGCAGGGTCTTCTTCATCAAGTGAGTCGGTTATCACAAGCTTTTAAAATGAACGGTCGTGTCGAGCGCGGCTCTCCCGGTTTGGTTGCAGCAGTGTTCCCTCTCTGCGGAGCATGTAACAGGTGTTTTCCGTATGTGTCTGGCTGTGTGTGTGTGTGTGCGTGTGTGCGTGTGTGTGTGTGTGTGTGTGTGTGTGTGCGTGTGTGCGTGCGTGCGTGCGTGTGTGTGTGTGTGCGTGTGTGGTGGCAGCGATGAAACGCGGACCACTACCTGGCTGCACCCCCGCTCCAGTGAGCCGGTCAATTCCGGACACATGATCCGCTCAGGTAGGCTCTGCTCCCGGCTGATGCATGTGCTCATGTCGGTCATTTGTTTTGTTTCATTTTCACTCGTGCTGCAAGTTACTGTTGACTTTATACTGTTTTCTTTGCTGCCGCGGAGCGCTTGTTTACAATTTGGGCCCAGCCTGGGGGGGTGGAGACAAGAAGGAGGAGAAGAAGAAAACTTTCAGGTGACAAGTTACCTGTCTCATTTGACCTTTCAGACCTTCCTCGGGGATGGGAGGAAGGCTTTACGAATGACGGGGCCTGCTACTTCATAAAGTGAGTGCCATTTTTTATTTAGACTATTTTTTTGTTTTTGTTTTTTGTTTTTTTTTGTTATTATTGTTGTTGTTATTGTTGTTGTTATTTAGGGCTGGACAAATATCAATCAACAACAATATTGTAGGGATGGCTATTGGTGCTTTCACAACATATTTACATAATGAGTTTTTTGATATAATGACCAAGTAAGTGGGTAAAGGCAAATAGTAGAACGGCTAACAGTCTGGTAAGTTCAGAAAAGTAGCCTACATCACTTTACTGCAATGCACCCTTTTGAACCAGATAAAAACAACACTTTTGCCATGTCACCATATTGCGATATCCAAAATTTAAGACGATAACGTAGTTTCATCACAATATCGATCGTAATATGGATGTATTGCCAAGCCCTAATCTATTGTTCATATCTGTTATACAGTCACACGTTACACATTGCACATGGAAGCTAACATGAAGCTAAATATGGCTGCCTCTTAATTCCTCACTGATTATGGAGTGTGTGGATTTACAGTCGGGGGTTCTGACTGGGACTAACTAACCTGTGACCCTCTGATGGCCGCACTGTTTTCATTTACTGCCTTCTAATCTGTATAGCAAATGTCAAGTTTGTATTCCTTAGAGATGGTGCCCCGCTATATTCTTTCTTTTGGCATTTTCACTGGCTTTTGCTCTAGTTGTTTCTCGCAGGGGTGTTCATTCAGTTAAGGGGCAATCAACACTTGGATGCTCTTACGCTCTTAAATATCAATGTATTCCAGGAGTTGTTTTATGAGGAGGGTAAATGTTGTACGGTAGTTGACTTTTTTTGCTGTACCCACTTTCCCTCAACCTGCCATGTCTAGAATTCACTGAGTGATTTTCCCCCACATTTCCCAGAATGTCCTTCGACAACTTCCAGAGGACTGGTGTGAACTTGTTGTGTTCAGCTGTGGGTTAGTTTTAGGCTGTAAGTGCAGGTCGAGAGAGTGATGTAGCTTTGTGAGAGCAAGAGAGCCAGAGTTTTTTCAGTTGGGAAAATGTGAGTGTCACTCCTCATTCCATCATGTCTTGTGACTGCATTGCATGCTGGTCTATTTTCTGCTTCTGCAGGTGGAGAAAATGGTTTCTTTGCCTCTAGAAAGAAGCCATCACTCTTTGATTCTGATAGAGACACTGCATGAAATAGGCCACGCCCATCACGGGAGAAAGCTCTCCGTTCACTTCCATACACAAGTGTAATTATCCTTGAATTAAACATAGCTAAAAGCTGTTGTGTGGTGGGCTGCGTAGACAACAAATGTAAAAAAGAATCGCCAATTAAAGTTTTTTGTGCTCCCGAGCAAAACAAGGAAGCCATTGAGAATTGGCGAGAAGAAAAATGTGGATCTAGCTGTCAAGGAAGTAAGTTGGAGTGTTTATGTTCCGTATATATGATCTTTGTGTGCAACACGTGACATAGCGCCAGGATTGGGGCGCCGTTTTTGTTTTCCCCCGTTTTGGGCGTGGTTTCTGAATGACGACGCGCTCCGCAGTGTCTCTATGTATTTAGTTGACAGTTGAGACCAAAGCCTTTGTACTATTCATGTTTTAGATCGCTGAAACATTTTCTGCTATCAAACCCCACGGCTGTGCTGGAAATATCTTGATGGCTTTGGTCAGTTATCTGTGAGGATAAGAACAATACACCATGAAATGCAAGGTACATCGCCAATGGCTGCTGTCTACATGCTCAAGTGTTTTAAGGTGTCTGAGTTTTGTTTTGGCGTGAAAATGGCGTGCATGTGGATTTGTGGAACTCTTTGGTGGGAAGTTGATGTCTCTGGTTATTCAATAACGTCCCCTGGCAGGTTAGTTTGTCCAGTCTGCAGGTTGTTCTCAGCTGTCGTTTAGACTTCCTGTAGTCTGTGCCCTGGAATTTAGTGTTTTATGACTCCTCCACGTTGACCTAATTGTGCTGAGGGATTGACAGATTAAAGTGACGTTGTAGATAACACAGGGCAAGGGTCTGTTCTCTTCTTGTTGATGGTAATTACCTACTTGGGTACAAACAAAGAGTATTTTTTCAGGTAGAGCTTGAGTGATATGTAGATTTAGGGTAAATGCCATTTGAACGGAGGCTTATTGCAAAATATCATGTGTAGGTGTGTAAAATCATTGGAAGTTCACACATCTGTATATCAGGCCTGATGTAGTAGGGCTGTGAATCTTCACTGGCCTCACGATTCGATTCGATTACGATTCATCTGTCAACGATTCGATTCGATTCGATTAAACGATGCATCACGATGCATCGCGATGCATCTTAAATCGATGCATCACTTTTTCCGCAATACATGATTTATTTTTTCTCACTTTCTTTTTTCTCACTGTGTGGCTACTTTTAAAATAAAAGTGCATTTGGAATTGCATTGTATTATGATCCATAATTAAAATAAACAACTGCATGTACTTACATTCTATTTTATTTGATTATAAGGCGGGCGAGCCTAGGAATCAATTTCTAGTTTCTAAAAATGACCCTGATGCTGAAAAGTATGATATTTAGCAATTACTGTTTATTGTTTTCAGTTAAAGAACTGTTTTTTTAATGCATAAGTTAATTTAGTCTACACTGTTGTCTTTCTGTCCGTGCAGTGTACCTCAAACCCACCTGCAGTGTGCTAGAGTTTTAATTAGCCATCAAGTTGTCATCAGTAGCCAGTTGTCATCTGTCCTACAGAGACTTACTGTATGTCACCATTTTGAGAGAGTATAACTAGCCTACATGACATATTTTCTTATTTAGCAAAACTGTTTCACTGGGCTTATTAAAGAAGACCGAGGAGACGGACCATCTCCAGATAGATAAACTTCACTAAATACTACAAAGCTAAACTAGAGGGTTAGCGAGGACTTCAGGTTAAACCTGGTGTTTCCCATGTCATGATGAAGGTGGGCAGCGTACACCATGGTAACTGAGGCTGCAGAGCTAACCTGCTCCGGAGCAGCTTAGGTTGAGGATCTTACACGTATTAAAAGTCTCTGCATCCTTAACAAATCAACTCCTCAAAAATAACCTGAAAACAAGCTTTATTGCCAAAATGAATTTCATTTACAAACCAGATATGAATGCAAACATTGCATTAAAATCATGCGCGTAGCCATGGGTGCGCCTGGGTGTGCAAATGCCACCCACACAGGCAGCTGGCGCACCCAAACCGAAAGGGGGAAAAATTAAGTTGTGTTTGTTCATTCAGACCAATAGCGTTTTTGGAGCTGCCAACATCTTTCTGCAATTCATTCTCTATGTAAGGACGCGCTAGACGTGCTCCTCTTGAACGCACCTGGCGTTTCAGCGCTGGTGGCGTCTGTTGGAGCGCTGTGGGCGTTTACGTTTTAAGCTGAAAAAGTTGAACATTGAGGAAAAGCGCCCTGATCGTCTTTTTCACTCTTCCATACTGTAGCCTACCTTTTCTCCTCCCGAGGGATTTTCAACCTCTGTTGCTGCCAGAATTAGCAATAATCTGGCTTTCATGTTGACAGTGAACAACATCAAACAGACAAAACCAGCTGGCTACCGGCCGTGTGGTCGTTGTGTTCTGATCTGTACTGCACACGACTACAGGGGGAAAACAAACGGAGCACAAAAAAACACTCCGTGTGCTGTGTTTTGTGCACAATGGAAGCGCTCTCAACATGATTTTCATAGCGTTCTGACTGAAAAAAGCACTTGGGTGGTGGACAGTGGAGAGACACAGTGGAGAGACAGACGATGATGAAGATTATGCAGCCGAAACAATGACGTTAATAACAGCGCAGCCAAAAACACACTGATGGTTTGTGCAGCAGCAGTCAGAGGACACTGAGAACGCTACAGATCTCTCTGCAGTAGACGAACCTGCATGCCAACCAAACTTGCGTTCTTTCCCGACTAGAACACTCACTGGAAAAAGTAGGTGAGACTTTTTTGAGATACCAAAGTGGTTTTACATGTTGCCAAAAAATACAATTTAATTGACTGCTTCTACCTGCTAATAATGAGTGCGAAAAGGAGCAAACATTGATGGTTATGGTCATATAGTCCTATCTTAATTTTCCTCTAAATCTGGTTTGAAAAGACCCAAAAAAAAATTGGTGGCGGGCTTGCGGCCATCACCAAATGGTCCGCCCCCTGGCATTCCCTGGCTTTCTGTGGCACACCCAATGAGCCAAGTCTGGCTACGCTAGTGATTCAAATGTGTTTGAGACTTGTAATAAAAAGAAGTGTAAGGAGGGCTGTTAGCAGGACAACAGTGTTTAGAGGCTGGCAGAAGCACTTAGTTTTCCCTGATGAATTGTTGCTATAATAAATGTTTGCAGTGTTAACAGGCTATTTTCCCACTCTGGCTATAAAACAGGATGGGGCTTCTACACAAATTCACAAATAGCAGATAGTCCATCAGTTGACTGGAGTGATTAATAATGGATGACATTAGTGTTGCAGATTAAGCGCGATGAAATGCCTTCATAGGATTCCCGAGAGATCGATGCAATAGGTTTCAGCCATATTCCCAAACAGGAGGCGGGGCTTGTGAATGGAAAACCTTTTGACAGCCTCAGTGTGTTTTTACAGTACAATTACTGTCTGAATGAAAAGTATCTCTGCTGTGCCTTAAGGACAAGGCACTGATAAGCCTACTTACTTATGCATTCATTGCACTATTGTGCAGTTTTCCTCCTGTAGTCCCTCTGTCGTAGCCTTGGCCCCAGATTTAGATACATTTTCACTGTTAGTATGTTTCTATTGCTCACATCTATTTGTTATAACAGTTAGGGTTCCTTCTTGAGAGAAGAACATAAAAGCTACACTGTAGTAATCATTCTTTCCCACAGTTCTCTCACTATTATGTAATGTGTTGAAATAGTCTGCAATATGTTTACATAACCCCACAATTATGTATAGCCTGCTTTTATTCTTACCTGCCACCACAGAGCCCATTTTAGCCAGTTTTACATCATAGTTGCTCGAGTGACATCACTGATGACATCACGGCAATTGCTCGAGTGACATCACTGATGACATCGCTGATGACATCGCTGATGACATCACAATCGTGACACACACCGCCGCCGCACACACCGCTGCCCACTTAGCCAATTTTAACTAAAGAAGATATTTTACACTGATTATTTTTATATTCTGCTTGTGTGCTTGTGTTCAGTTTCCTTTTCTCCAAAATCATTACACTTTTCCCCATTCAACAACCAAATTGTCCCACGGTGATCAATAATAGTTTCATTTTGACTTAAATTGGCTGCCTCGCATCTTTCCATGTTGCATGTGATTGGCTTTTTGCTACCCCCCCCCCAATGTGAACACGCTCACAGGGGGATTGGGTCACTACCAAATTTGTAGGCAAACGTGTGCATAGATTAGGCCTACATCTCAAATGATGTAATGACCAGGAGCAACTAGAGGGGGAGCTACATGTACTTCATTTATTCTTTGATGTCTGACAACTTGTCTGGAAAGCTTTCCTTCATACATCTGGGACAAACCATTCTTTTCCTGCACTGTCTCCATCTCCAAACCTTTCATTTCCTCGTGAATGCTATTCCTTGTACAGGAATATCAAGGTGAAGTAATAATAACCTCCTTGAAATCCAATATCCTACTCCAGTTGAAGGGGGTCTATTTGATCCCAGAGGCCATGTTTATATAACAGCTCCCCGGGGTTCAACCAATGTCTGTTGTGGGGCCGCTCCTGACCGAAAAATGTTTTCATGTTTTTATCGCCAGCAAATGGAACAACACAGCTCCCTCTGCATTAAAAGTATGTTTCTCATTGTCTTGGGACACTCGCACGCAGAGTTCTCGGTAAGCGTTTGCCAAGAAAAACAAGTTTTTATTCCCCCCCCTCTAAAAACAGGACATCTTTTAATGATGATGTATTTCAAAGTGGAAAGGAGTTGCTGTTAACTCGCTCCAAAGCTTTTATCTTTTCCGCTTTTTTTCTTAATGATGTAAAAAGAAGCACATCCCCCTGTGGCCTCGTGTTAAAACAACGTCAGCAGATTGGAGTCGGAGGCCTTTTAGGACAATGAATGAATGTTAATCTGAAGCAGTGCCTGGCTAGGATCAAATCATTCACACACACCAAGAAGTCATTAGAACCTCTTTATCAACGTGATGCACGCTGGCCACCTGATGGAGCACCAGCCCAAACTCCCTGTAGGTCCACACACTCAGGGCAATGGCCTCTGCCCGCTCCAGTCCATGAAGCTGCCATTAAACCTTTGAGACCACGGCGCCACTTTTCCCTCGCCCCATGCCGCCGCCTCCCCCAGACAGCACCCATAACCCCCTAGCCACTGATCCGCCTCCCCCAGACAGCACCCATAACCCCCTAGCCACTGATCCTCCTCCCCCAGACAGCACCCATAACCCCCTAGCCACTAATGCTACCCACCCTGCGAATCCGACTCTCTACCACCTTCCTATCCCTATGCCACCCCCCCATCTCCTCCCCCAACATCACCACCTTTATACCCCTACCCTAGGGGTACTCAATTAAAAATTCAAAGAGGTCCAGTTAGAGAAAATCTCCCCAAGCAAAGGTCCAGAACATTATAATGTCTACCGGTAACTTGCGTTATGATTCAGTGCCATATAGCCTATTGAAGTAGCCTAATATGAGCGCCATGAAAATATGTATTAAACACATTTCCATGACTTTTCCAAAACTTTGGGGGATATTATGTTTTCCCATGATTTTCCATGATTTTTTTTTTAAATTCCGTGACTTTTCCAGGTTTTCCAAGACCGTACAAACTATGGAATGTTCTTATGTGACACAGAAGTGATTTTCACACTGCACATTTTACCCTGCGAATAAACCTGATCAGCAAGTCCCTTCACTTCCTAGAGAGCTGAGTGACCAGAATAAACATGATCAGCAAGTCCCTTCACTTCCTAGAGAGCTGAGTGACCAGAATAAACCTGATCAGCAAGTCCCTTCACTTCCTAGAGAGCTGAGTGACCAGAATAAACATGATCACAAGTCCCTTCACTTCCTAGAGAGCTGAGTGACCAGAATAAACCTGATCAGCAAGTCCCTTCACTTCCTAGAGAGCTGAGTGACCAGAATAAACCTGATCAGCAAGTCCCTTCACTTCCTAGAGAGCTGAGTGACCAGAATAAACATGATCACAAGTCCCTTCACTTCCTAGAGAGCTGAGTGACCAGAATAAACATGATCAGCAAGTCCCTTCACTTCCTAGAGAGCTGAGTGACCAGAATAAACCTGACCAGCAAGTCCCTTCACTTCCTAGAGAGCTGAGTGACCAGAATAAACATGATCACAAGTCCCTTCACTTCCTAGAGAGCTGAGTGACCAGAATAAACATGATCAGCAAGTCCCTTCACTTCCTAGAGAGCTGAGTGACCAGAATAAACCTGACCAGCAAGTCCCTTCACTTCCTAGAGAGCTGAGTGACCAGAATAAACATGATCACAAGTCCCTTCACTTCCTAGAGAGCTGAGTGACCAGAATAAACATGATCAGCAAGTCCCTTCACTTCCTAGAGAGCTGAGTGACCAGAATAAACATGATCACAAGTCCCTTCACTTCCTAGAGAGCTGAGTGACCAGAATAAACACGATCAGCAAGTCCCTTCACTTCCTAGAGAGCTGAGTGACCAGAATAAACATGATCACAAGTCCCTTCACTTCCTAGAGAGCTGAGTGACCAGAATAAACATGATCACAAGTCCCTTCACTTCCTAGAGAGCTGGGTGACCAGAATAAACATGATCACAAGTCCCTTCACTTCCTAGAGAGCTGAGTGACCAGAATAAACCTGATCAGCAAGTCCCTTCACTTCCTAGAGAGCTGAGTGACCAGAATAAACATGATCAGCAAGTCCCTTCACTTCCTAGAGAGCTGAGTGACCAGGGGAATGTTAACAGGGGATATGTCAACAAGCGTGTCCGCTGAGAAAAGTTGATCCTGGCTGAACCTCCACACTGTTGTTTCCCCGCTGCGCTGATTTCATTTAGTTTCACGAGCAATAGTTCCACCTGGCAAGTGCTAAATAGAGGAGAAGATGGTTACAGCAATTGAAAGCTTCCCAGTTCTCTACAACTTGTATTATTAAGACCATAGCAGTCTTCAAGAAGATGCTTGGAGGAGGACGGTTGCCTCCATCGTTGGGGTCGATCTCTAACGAATACACGTATTAACTCACCAGTCCAGAACCATTTCATGTTATGACAGGCAATACCAAAGCAGCCAAAGGTTGTTCAGACTGTTGTTGCTGCACCGGACCACTAGAGTCTGGTGCACTGCCTAGACTTGGCCAGAATAGAGTGATCCATCAGCCAAGTTGCTCACAGTGTGAACATGGGATGCGTCATGGCTGTTTGGAAATGTCTCATAAATGGCTGTATGATCATATCAATAAGGGCAACATATTGCTGTTGCTGTTAGATGAAAACGTTGTGTCTCCAAAATAGCTTGATCTTCTTATCTGTGTTTATCAAAGGGGGGTTCCCTTCTATCCCTGTAACTGAAGTAAGAACATGAAAATCACCAAAACTGTCGTCTTTTCACATGACACCAGAGATATGCAAATCAAAAAATACTCTTCTGTTGCTTCTACTTTGATATTGGTTTATGAAAAATAAAATTCAATACCTCTCTTTTTTAAAGTTGGCAGTGAAAGCCCATTTCTTTATCCAACAGAGTGAAATGATCCTCTGTGTAAAATCTGTACATGCCATCTGCGTGTCTCTAAACAGAATTGGACCGTGCTCAATTCATTTCCTCAGTGGACATTCCCATGAACAAGAACAAACAAACCTTGACTTCTTCTGTTTGGGAATCCAACTTTTTGAAACTTCTCAGTGTGCTTGATGCCTGAGCATTCATCAATGATGACAATATGTGAAATTAGCAGCACAGTACAGAGAGTTCTGTCCTGCCTGCCAACTACTGTTTGCTCTGCATGGCATTTGTGCTTCCTGGTGTTATCTCAATGTTCAAATGTATTTCTGTTTGCGTAGCTGTAAACCCAAGTCACATGCACTCCATTGAGTGACTTGAACACCTTGATGTGTTTCTCCACTATCGTTACAATCGGATCACTCAGGACGCATGCTACGTGTAAAGGTTGATCACCAGGGATGCACGATATATCAGGAATCATATCGATATTAGGGGTGGGGGAAAAAATCGATACACCATAGTATCGCGATATTTTGCCTGACGATATTGTATCGATATTTGGACGCCAAGTATCGATTTTGCACAAAAAAAATAAAAAAAATAATTTGCAGGCCACCGGGCTACAATAAACTTTAGTTCCAAGGCCAGCAGTAAACAAACGGTAGCATATTTTCATTTTGTTTTAACAGTAACACAGTTTTGTCATAACAGTAATTTACAAATTCCCCAGTTACTGAATGGGCTGCACAAGATGTTTTGTGTAAGTGAAGTGAAGTTGCAAAAACTACATAAGTACAGTAGTCCACACACACATCCAGTTAAGGTGGACTGTAAGTAGACTGTAACAAACAGTTCAGTTTGTCTGTAACAAACAGTTCAGTTTGTCAGGTGCATGCAACTATGACGTGACTTTATGAAAGTTGTTGGTCTGTCTACTTGACAATGAAATAAAATGGTTGAAGTCAGATGTACAGACTGAAGATTTTTCTTATATAAACCAGATGTTGACAAAGTTTTCCTTTGGGGACATCATTTGCAGTTGAAAAAGTAAGAAATCGAAATATCGCAATATTCAATATATCGCAATATTCAATATATCACAATATCGGCGATATCGTAATATCGCAATACTATCGTATCGTGACTCAAGTATCGTTTTAGTATCGTATCGTGGGCATCTGGTGATTCCCACCCCTAATTGATATCGGCCGATGTTACTCATTTTTCCCACGGTCAGCGTAGCTGCAGCGTGGGCTACACACAGCAATGTCAGGTGACTCAGTCTGGGGGGAACGGATACTGAAACGCTTACTGGTGATGTGCTTCATCACATTACCTCTAGAGGGCGGCATTGACAAAGAGGCTTAACTGAGACTCCGTTTGTGGCTGTACCCCATCTAGACACAACCCACGTAAGCCTGCCCCCTAGGTTGCAAGACGGGCCGGGGCCTTGTACAGGATCTGTGCTTGTTTAATACACCGGTATCGGTCCGATGAGATGAGCAATGTTAATATCGGTTATCGATATCTGCCAAAATATTCATATTGAAAGGAAGCAATGTGGTACATCTATGATTTATGGGCTTTTCCAAATGTTTTGGAAATAAAGAAAGACATTACTTTCAAAATGCACATGTGTTTTTCAATATGTACACAGTTTTATTATCATAGAGACTTGTTTTATTACAGATCATATCAACATCTGTAAATATCGGTTATCGGCCATAACAGCAATGTTAATATTGGTATCGGCCAACATTTTCATATCGGTGCATCCCTAGAGATCCCATCTCTGCCCTGAGAGCATTAAAAGCTTCATCTTTGGTGTTGGCACAGTCACTCACAGGCAGCACAGTGCCCCCTACAGTCTCTCACAGACACCATGGGTCTACAGTGCTCCTCACAGTCCTTCACAGACAGCCTGGGTCTACAGTGCTCCTCACAGTCCTTCACAGACAGCCTGGGTCTACAGTGCTCCTCACAGTCCTTCACAGGCAGCCTGGGTCTACAGTGCTCCTCACAGTCCTTCACAGACAGCCTGGGTCTACAGTGCTCCTCACAGTCCTTCACAGACAGCCTGGGTCTACAGTGCTCCTCACAGTCCTTCACAGGCAGCCTGGGTCTACAGTGCTCCTCACAGTCCTTCACAGACATCCTGGGTCTACAGTGCTCCTCACAGTCCTTCACAGGCAGCCTGGGTCTACAGTGCTCCTCACAGTCCTTCACAGGCAGCCTGGGTCTACAGTGCTCTTCACAGTCTCTCACAGACATCCTGGGTCTACAGTGCTCCTCACAGTCCTTCACAGACATCCTGGGTCTACAGTGCCCCCTACAGTCTCTCACAGACATCCTGGGGCTACAGTGCTCCTCACAGTCCTTCACAGACATCCTGGGGCTACAGTGCTCCTCACAGTCCTTCACAGACATCCTGGGTCTACAGTGCTCCTCACAGTCCTTCACAGACATCCTGGGTCTACAGTGCTCCTCACAGTCCTTCACAGACATCCTGGGTCTACAGTGCTCCTCACAGTCCTTCACAGACAGCCTGGGTCTACAGTGCTCCTCACAGTCCTTCACAGGCAGCCTGGGTCTACAGTGCTCCTCACAGTCCTTCACAGACATCCTGGGTCTACAGTGCTCCTCACAGTCCTTCACAGGCAGCCTGGGTCTACAGTGCTCCTCACAGTCCTTCACAGGCAGCCTGGGTCTACAGTGCTCCTCACAGTCCTTCACAGACAGCCTGGGTCTACAGTGCTCCTCACAGTCCTTCACAGGCAGCCTGGGTCTACAGTGCTCCTCACAGTCCCTCACAGACATCCTGGGTCTACAGTGCTCCTCACAGTCCTTCACAGACAGCCTGGGTCTACAGTGCTCCTCACAGTCCTTCACAGACATCCTGCGTCTACAGTGCTCCTCACAGTCCTTCACAGACAGCCTGCATAGTGTTCCTCTGAATCCCATCTCTGTTGATGAGCTCATGGCTGTTGATGAGCTCATGGCTGTTGATGAGCTCATGGCTGTTGATGAGCTCATGGACGACGTAGCGGCGGCATCGTCATCGTCCAGACTGCGTGTCGTCTGCCTGTGGCTGTTTGCACAAGACTGATTTCCTGTCCGTCCTCACTGTCTGTCAGCACTCAGGTGTTCTTTGCCTGGGCTTGCTGTAATAACCCCTCTGCCCCGCAGTGCTTGTCGGTGGGACCTAAATTGTGGGGTGCGTTTGTTTTAGGACTTCCACCTCCCCTCGGCTAAACCCGCTTACACATACCTCTCGTCAGTATTACTCACTGTGCGTAAGACGTTCGACGAAGGATGTTCTCCCTCTCTCACTGTGCGTGCCTCTCTCGTCTCTCGTCTCTGAATTCATTTGAGTTTGCAGTCAAAGCACAGTTCTTTATGACGGAGGAGTGAAACTATCCTCTGTGTAAGATGTGTACGTGCCGTCCATCTGCTTGTCGAAGCGGTATTGAGCCGTGTTCAGCTGATTTCCTCAGTGCACGTTGCCTTAAACAAGAACAAACTGTGGGTTCTTATTTTCGGGAGTCTTTTTGAAACTTCTCAGTACTCTTGATGCCTCATCATCAATGATGCCGATATCTGAAATCTCCCTCTCTCACTGAGCGCACGCACGCACGCACGCACGCACGCACGCACGCACGCACGCACACACACACACACACACACACACACACACACAGTGCAGCAGAAGGCTTCTAGTAATGGGGAGGTGGGTAGCAGAGCTGATCAGATCCAAGGAGGATAAATGTTGCCATGACTTGGCTGTGGAAGATTGAAGGCAGGAGGGAGACACACACACACACACACACACACACACACACACACACACACACACACACACACACACACACAAAGTGAAGTAAAAAATGGGCGGGAGACACCCAAGGAGACTCAGAGAGAGAGAGAGAGACGTCAGCCAGGCCTGGTAATGGAAGAGGACAGCTGCTTTAGCCCATTGCCCTCAGCCTGGTCCTTAGTCATGATTCTGCAGTTCCACTCATCTAGAGAGCTGTGAGAAACATTGTGAACAGCCCGTGAAACCAACACATGGGTTTGGCATTACAGTCTGGGTTAGTGTCAAACTCATTTCATTTCAGCTTCATTTTGTAGTTTTAGAAAGAATCAGAAAAAAGCTAAATGAAATAAAAGCAACGATCAAATGCAATGTGAATCAAAAGTTAGCTTATACCATGTTCTGGGTGAATACTCGTTTCTGATTGGCCCGGCAGGTGCATTAAACCCGTATAAGGCACACGTAGTGTGGCTGAAGTCTAATCACATGTTGTAAATTCAACCTGCACAGCTGTTGAATCAAACAGCACAGCTAACGTTATTCAACTCACTACCTCAGCTTCTAGGAGCTGAGTGGACTAGCTTCTCTCGTATCCAAGGTTCGTTCTATTTACTGGAACAGCGAACAACGTTTCTATTGCATGAGAAGGATGGTAACGCTTGTTCCAGGTATTAGTCGGTTTCCTAAGTGTTGCTAGGTAAAATGCTTTTATTTTATATTGTTGGCAAATGACCGTGGTATATAAGCGGGATAATCAACTCCTAGGTGTGCGTTATGCGATGTTAATGCACTTTGCGGAGGCCTGTGGCGTCGGGTGGTTATTTGCCTCCACGTCGTGCATTAAAATCGTCTATAACGCACACGTAGCCGTTGATTATCCCTTACTTGTAAAATGCTTTTGCCATTGTAAACATTCCGAGAGGGGACAACTACTGTTTAAAGCAACAACAATATTAAAATGGTTCATTTCTGACCTCAGAGATCAAACTCTCCCTTTGGTACAGTACACTCTTTAGACAGCTTTTCAGATATTATCTTTGCAAATCATGTCACATTATCAGTGTTTGGAGTAACTAGTACTGTAACTTAACTACTTTTTTCAGTAACTAGTAATCTAACTAATTACTTTTTTAACACGTTGAGTGCCAATGACGAGATATCTCGGCTTACAGGATCCAACCGTTGAGTGCCAAAGACGAGATATCTCGGCTTAAAAATTATTTTTTTTTTTTTGACGGTGGGACATCGATCAACCCCTTTTACGTCTCCTATACCAATATTGGAGGAAGAGAATGTGTATAATCTATTTTACCGACCAGCTAAGTGGCGACAGTGCTCTCCAGACAGAGAGAAAGCCGAGCAAAAACAGCCGCGGGAGAAAGCCATTCTCAAGGAAATAGCTGGGCGAAAACGCTTTCGATTTCACACACACACACACACACACACACACACACACGCGCGCGCGCACACACACACACTCGAGTACCTTTGAGCATAAATAAGACCAGAATCGCAAAAGCTTCATCAAAGCTGTCAGCCGACACCCCAAGAAACGAACGAGCCCGTTTTACAGTAATCCAGACTTGCCCGAGAGCGGCCGCGGAGCCAGCAGCAGCAGCACAGACGGAGGGAGGAGTTTGGACACACACACACACACACACACACACACACACACACACACACACACACACACACACACACAAACACAATACAGTATACAGACTTGCCCAAGGGCACCCATAATCACAGGCACGTGAGGTGGTTCTAAAAATCCATTTATCTCAAAACTCTCTGAAAATCTCTGAAACCATGCTGTACTCAACGGCTAATATCTACATAACTACTAACTCTACAAACTAACTCTTTTAGACAGAGAAAGCACACATTCTATTAGTACTTTTGTGAACTTTGTGTTCACAAAGTCAAAGCAGAAAAGAATCCTCGGCTCTGTAAAATGAGCCAGAATCCTCAAAAAAACCCTCTGGCAGAAGCTAACTACAGTATTGAAAAAAGGCTGGCAGTGAATGTGTTAAATTCAGTAACTCAGTTACAGTTACTAAAATAGTACTAGTTACTAGTTACTTTAGGACAGGAAAATAACGGACAACTTCAGAGGATTACCCAGTTTCTGATGCTCAGACCTAGTCCTAGTCCAGCTGCAGCCAGAGCCCCAGAGGCTAAGGACCTTGATAGGCCTCCCCAATAAGCGAAGGTTCAATGCCACACTGTGGCACAGCAACACTAACATAATGTGTGCATTAATAACAATCGAAGCAGACTTTTAAAAGTAAGCAAAAGTTACTTTCCCTAGTAACTAATTACTTTGAAGTAACTGGTAACTTTAAAGTAATTAAATTACCTTTTGAGTGAAGTAACTAGTAACTGTAACTAATTACCAATTTTCAGTAACTTTCCCAACACTGCACATTATACAGTCAACTAAATGACGTTTTTTGGCATTAGAGGTGACACTCCCACATTAGAGGTGACACTCCCACAACAGTCTGCAATTGGCTGTGCAGTGATTCTTGCAGTATGAATGGCAGCGTACGTACGCACAGCGACGCTATCATGAAGCCGTGGCAAAGAGGCTTATCTCAAAGCAGCTTACGATGATGTCAGGAGTACGGCCTTGAAACACTCAAACCCTCCCAAGGCTCAGTGATATCCTGGGTGTGATATCCTGGGTGTAGATACAATCCAGACCACAGGGGGAGTTTTGCTACTATGACGTTTGAATGAATGACTTCAATAAGCCTTTCATCCGGGGGAAGGTCTGCTTGACATGCATGCTTTTTGTCAGCAATTTCCCTTTTGTTATCCACATTCTCACCTGTGGGCTGCCTAGTGTAACTACAGCTCTGCTTGTTAGGCGGTGCAGCCGCTTGTGACTTTGGCGAGATTTGGGGAGACTCACAGAGATTTGGATTTGTGTGCACTGAGATTTAGGGGAGTTTGTGTGTGTGTGTACGTGTGTGTGTGATTTGGGAGAGACTGTCTGTGCGCGCAGTGTGTGTGTGCGTCTGTGACAAGGAAGTGCCACGCGTGCGGTTCGCGGTTCAGACCAGACAAGTCAACACAAGTCAACGTTACAGTCACAAGTCTTCAACTGTAAGTCGCTCCATACATAGGCTGCTGCTGTGTTTATCTCTCCTTAAATTAACGTTGTCTCGCTTGCAAGACTATCTCCGTTTTGCGTTGTATCCTTCACGTAATGTTACGTTCAAAACACAGCCCACACGGTTCTAACACATCCACCAGTAATTCTGTCCATTTGCTGCCAGCTACTTATCCTTATCTGTATCGTTAACGTGATTTCACGTTGTTTTGCAACTTTCAATTGGTAGTTAGTGATAGCCTACATCCAGTCTCAAATGGTTTTATGACAAACTGAGAGTAGCTTGTTACCACTAGTATTGTGACTTGTTTTTTTTATCCAATATACGATATTTGTAATGAATAAACTATTTACAGTAGGCTACCAGTGTTAACCAGGGATTCCCAGTGTGTCATTAATCCATTCAAAACGATCGACTCGTTCTCGGTCGCACATCATAACCACGATTCTTTCTCTCTTTCAAGTAACATTATGCTTATTCTGCTTCTCTCTCACTCTCACAAGTCCCTGCATAGTCTTAAAGGGGATTGCCATATTTATTTCCTTTGTGGCTGTATTGAACTGTTGACACTGTAGGACTATACACACAACTTCACATCTACTGATTTCATACACTGTTGAAGGCTGACGTGAGTTGTGAGGTATTGCTTTGGCAAGGCAGGTTTTTCTGACATGTATTGCATTGTTATCTGGTGTTTGCTGTACTATTTTTATGACTTTATTTATTTATTTGGTTTTTAACAGACATAAAGTGGACATTAGAAACAGAAGGAATAACTCGAATATTACATGAATACCAAAATAATAATAAGAAAAATAATAATGATGATAATAACCACATACATATTATGCATGTAGTCATACATACATCTATACGCAAATATGGATATCTAATTTAATTTAAATTTTTCTGATTTCCTTACATTACATATCAATTATGACTGCTTTTGACTCCGACCTGACCTGCAACACCTGCACCGCTCACCTCAACAACACCTGGGTGTGATTGTTATCCACATTCTCACCTGTGGGCTGCCTAGTGTAACTACAGCTCTGCTTGAAAAGACAAACTGTGTTTAAAAGAATATTTCAGGAAATACAGTAGCTGATACTCTTATCCAGCATGAATTGAGTGGAACAGACGGAAATTCCTATTGCAAATACAGCGCATGCATCCAGGAGTAAACAGTGAGGATCTGAGCCATAGTGCCCTGATAAGATATGTAGCAGAAATATTCACGTGACCCTAGAATGACCCTGTATGACAGATAAAGTGCTATATAAAGATGTCGGAGCTATTTCACTTTTTCACTCATGTGTTCTTGATGGATAAAATACTTGATCCCCAGGTGAGCACAATGAATGGGCCTAAATATAGATGGTGTCATTAAAGTGATCCAGGTGACTGGCTGCTAACAGCTTGTTTGCTCAGGCAAAAAGGGCAACTTCATGCAGCAGGTTCTCCCAGGCAAGGCCCGTTTTTCTTTTTTTCCAAACTTCAACAATGATGCAAAAAAATGCTTGTGATCACATCACGCTAATAAACTTGCTGGATCACGCTGAAGTTGTAAGAACGTAGGGTTAGTTTGTGCTCACCATCTAGCGCCCTTTGTCTCCTAATGAGAAAGGGCAATTGTTTTCCTTTGGAGCTAAATCAAAGAATCAACAGTTCTCTGGCAGCCAAATAAAGGCTGGAGGAGAAGAAGGCTTTGCAAACAAAAGCTGTTCCTTTGTTTCTATGGGTTCAAGGCGCCTAACCAGTCCACCATGTTTGCTCTCGGGACAACACCAAAGTTAAAGATTATTTCTGGTAAATGTCACCCCAAGGACAATGTTTGTCTCCAGTGTTTTCTTCTTTGGCTGCATTACGTGCTTCATGATGCCCTCCAGGTATTTGCCCCCAACACCTGTTTCCACACAGAAGGCTCAATCCAGCCACACATGCTAGGTTTTTGTTATTATATTTTCGTGTTATACCTCCGTGCGCTGTGTTAGCTCTGTGGTAGCCCTGTGTTAGCCCTGTGTTAGCCCCGTGTTAGCCCTGTGTTAGCTCTGATAGTATCTTTCAGCTGCAGCCTGAGTAAGTGGGTAAATTAGTAACTCCCTGCAGGCCAGAGGTGTCGCAGGTAAATCATTCTCTCACTCTCTCCAGACTAATGGACTCTCATCTGTGTGTTTCCCACACAGCTCAAAGTCTCAAAGTTGACGGTGTCTTTGCAAATGTCGTCGTCGGCAGAAACGGTGGCAGAATTTCCTGGGTGAAATATGTGACTTGGTCTAATTTGAAGCTGTGCACACTGCACACCCCACATAGTTAGGATGCTTAATCAACCCCTCAATGTTTTGGTGAATTCAGAACAGTAAGGCCTATATTCATTTCATGATCACTTGGTTATCTTTTGTTTTTGTGAATTTCTTGGCCTGGATAGACTAGTTCTCACTCCACTTGTATCTGCACAAAGCCGAGGGAATACACCCTCTGCTGGATGTTGGCACTGGAGTGGAACCGACTTGAATATTTGATGTTTGTTCACCTCAGAAAGAGAAAGACAGAAGAAAGTCTGGGGACGAGGAGGGCTTGAGCTTTCTCGCAACGAAAGAAGGACATAAGACGAAGTTGTTTTTCATCAAAGCTTCCCAGGAGATGATGCTGAGGCAGGAGATGATGCTGAGGCAGTGAGATGATGCTGAGGCAGGAGATGATGCTGAGGCAGAAGATGATGCTGAGGCAGGAGATGATGCTGAGGCAGTGAGATGATGCTGAGGCAGGAGATGATGCTGAGGCAGTGAGATGATGCTGAGGCAGTGAGATGATGCTGAGGCAGGAGATGATGCTGAGGCAGTGAGATGATGCTGAGGCAGGAGATGATGCTGAGGCAGGAGATGATGCTGAGGCAGTGAGATGATGCTGAGGCAGTGAGATGATGCTGAGGCAGTGAGATGATGCTGAGGCAGGAGATGATGCTGAGGCAGGAGATGATGCTGAGGCAGTGAGATGATGCTGAGGCAGGAGATGATGCTGAGGCAGTGAGATGATGCTGAGGCAGGAGATGATGCTGAGGCAGTGAGATGATGCTGAGGCAGGAGATGATGCTGAGGCAGTGAGATGATGCTGAGGCAGGAGATGATGCTGAGGCAGTGAGATGATGCTGAGGCAGTGAGATGATGCTGAGGCAGGAGATGATGCTGAGGCAGGAGATGATGCTGAGGCAGGAGATGATGCTGAGGCAGGAGATGATGCTGAGGCAGTGAGATGATGCTGAGGCAGGAGATGATGCTGAGGCAGTGAGATGATGCTGAGGCAGGAGATGATGCTGAGGCAGTGAGATGATGCTGAGGCAGGAGATGATGCTGAGGCAGGAGATGATGCTGAGGCAGTGAGATGATGCTGAGGCAGCATCTCACTGTCTCTCTTACATTCATCCTGTCACCTTTTCTCTTGGAAACATTCATTCTCTTTTTCACACTCATCCTTTATCTCTCTCTTTCACACCCTTTCTCTCACACACTCCTCTCTTATTCAGCTTGCTCCTGTCTAGTTTTCTATCTCCTCTCTCTCTGGATCTCTCTCTTATTCAGCTTGCCAGACAGACAGACAGACAGACAGACAGACAGACAGACAGACAGTCAGAAAGAGAGATAGGGAAAGAGACAGCTCTCCTACTCCTAAGAGAATAGAAGAGTATTGATCGCTGCCTCCACCCCTCACAAAGTGAAAGCAATTTGTAGGGTTTTGTTATAGAGCACAACTGAATATCATGTATATCATATTATCATATATGAGTTCAACAATCAATAATCAATCAGAGAATATTGGCATGCCGGCAACATTGACATTACATTTCTTTTAGGCTGTTACACTGCATCTGACAATTATGCACAGTAAAAAAAACAAAGTTCCTCAAATCAGTGAGATGACTCAGTCAAACCTTGCTCATCTACAAAGTTTGAAAAGATAGAAAATGAAAGAGGTGAAAAGAGCAAGGAGAGACGACAGTGTCTGACTCACTGTGTTCACACTCCACAGGGACTGACTCACCGTTACCACCGCTTAGTCACTTATCAACAGCTTGCTGTGTGCTTTTCTATTCATTGTGTGTGTGTGTGTGTGTGTGTGTGTGTGTGTGTGTGTGTGTGTGTGTGTCTGTCTGTCTGTCTGTCTCAAGCAAAATCTTCATTCATAAGTTAACAATGCTGCACAATACAAACGGAGATAAAAGGGAAAATGCTTCAACTTGAAAGACGTATTTCTTTGTGCACCTGTTCTTTCCGCACACTGTAGGTGGCGCACTTGAGTACATACCAACCTCAGCACATGTAATGTGGGCTATTGTAAAGAAGACATTTTGACAATGAAAAAAGACAGCGCATCAGTTTTACAGTGACCCACAATGAGAAGTGAATCCATTTCTCTTTATTGTGTATTATATTATATTACTCGTATTGTTGCAAATGTGATGTAATAACAATGAGGGCTGTCAGCTAAGACTTTGAAGTAGTTTGAAGTGTTTCTATATAATTTTTATTTTATTTGAGTATCCATTTGTGGATGCTGGAATGTAGCCTATTTGGACAGATTGTATAGAAGATTGAGACACCGATTATTATCAGACACTATTCAGGCAGCATGTCTCATACAGTATGGTTGCAGCTGTAGAGGAGCAGTTTGTCTAAGTTCTAAAGTTCTCATCTTGATGTGTGCGCGTGGATTGCTAGCTTTGCTGTGACAACAGTGCTATGGTTTCTCCTCGTGTCCCATCTCTCAGTGGTAGAGAGAGAGGCGGCTGGAGGAACACACAATGGTCTGGACTGTCGCCTTTCAGGCAGTATCCATGACAGCTGGCCTGGCGGAAGCCTTCCTGTTCAGTCTGGAGCATTTACTGGTGCCTTGTGTGAGCCAAGACGTTTCTCTGCTCCTCTATAAGCCCTGTTTGCACGGGAACGGGACGATTTTCAACAACAAAACTGCAGACGTTCAATCAGTTACATACAAAGGCAAACATCACATGGCAGAATATGGTGTGCAAAAGAGTAGAAAAGAAAACATATATAACTAATAACAAATTGAACATAGAAATAGACAGGGCCTTGTGTAATTAATGAATTACATCCCCCCCATCCCACACCCAGCCTCTGAATTCTGTGAAATGCATTTCCATGGGATAATAATGATAATAATAAAATTAGCTGAAATCAACGATGCCTCAGTTGAGCAGCTAATAAAACAAAAATGCATTCAAATCTTTCCTCCTTAGATTCCTGCCTTTTATATGATGGGTGAAAAATTGCACGTCTAGAAGAAGAAAAACAAATTGCACGGCAAACAAATTGTCTGAAATGCCTGAGAGTTTGATTCATACAGGATTAGTGTGATCTACGTAGTATCTCGTATTGTCCTCTGTTTTTACCGAAATGCAGGTTTTAACCCCATTTAAACGGGAGTCAGACAGGATTAGTTTCTTTGGGTTAGGTAGGATAATTTGTACTTGTGCTGTTGGTTCATTTTAATTGTCTGGGATTTCCCCCATGAGCCCAATATTCATTCCAACCCCTATTTCAGGCCCTAGCGTTTCTCAGTGTGCTCATAGCTGGACTGATTTGAGGTTTTTAGCCACTTCTGTCTCAACTCCAGTCGCGCTATTTCCTGATTGCCAATGAGCACAGAGACAGAACACGGACTGATATCATGACACGCTCTGGGAACACAGACTGATGTGTTTATCCTGACGTGCTCTGGGAACACAGACTGATATGTGTTTATCCTGACGTGCTCTGGGAACACAGACTGATATGTGTTTATCCTGACGTGCTCTGGGAACACAGACTGATATGTGTTTATCCTGATGTGCTCTGGGAACACAGACTGATGTGTTTATCCTGATGTGCTCTGGGAACACAGACTGATATGTGTTGATCATGACACGCTCTGGGAACACACTGGATTGGAGACATGCACTATGCATGATTTGAAAGGAGAAAAGAGATGGTAGTCTCCATTAGCTGTATAGTGCTATATCATATCTTTGCACTTCCACAAACAAAGAAAAACGTCGTGCATCTCCCATGACCTTTTTACAGGTAATAAAAAAGCGCCTTCCAGTCTTATCTTAAAAGCCGTGCATAATTCACTAGAAGCACTAAAAATGTTTTATGTGCAGATCCAACTTTATGTGCTCCCATAAAATTACATCTGCAGTGCTCGTATAAAAATTATTGTTGGCACAAAAATTACAATTATTGTACGTTTTTAAATATAACTTGTGAATTCTTTGTTGACAAATGGATTGCACTTCTACAAATTTGTGACGATGACCGTAAAGTAATTTTTTCCCCTTTTTTCTAAAATGGTAGTAATTGTGTTTTGTAATTAAAATGATGGTGTGATGTCTCAGAACACACTTGAACCTTGAAATTACATTTTTTTAAATTTGATAATTGTCAATGGACCAATTTCAGAGCAACCATATTGAGGTGGTAAAAGCAGGAAGTAAAGCAGCCGGTGTGTAGGGATGTCAATTTTCGGTCAATTTCACTTTCGATTAACCGACGCTAATAATCGATTAACCTATCGGTTAATTCATAATTTTTTAATATAAAAAAAAAAAAAAAAAAAAAAATCTATTTACTCAATGAGCTCATGCCCAAACAAGGCGTGTCTATTTAGATGCTGAAATGTTAATGCTTTTTGTGTTAGAATTATGCCTTTATTTTTTGTTGGCTTTGCTGAAATTTATAAGTTTATTGCCACATTTTGATCATTTCCTTGTCATCCATATAAGAGCCAGAATGATTTTGGAATGATTACCTGATCAAAATGTGGCAATAAACTTATAAATTTCAGCAAAGCCAACAAAAAATAAAGGCATAATTCTAACACAAAAAGCATTAACATTTCAGCATCTAAATAGACACGCCTTGTTTGGGCATGAGCTCATTGAGTAAATAGACAAAAACATTTTTTTTTTTTTTTTTTTATATTAACTGATAGACCGACAGCAGTAACCGAACAACGACGTTAGCGACGGTTAATCGATTAACGGTTAACCGTTGACATCCCTATGTGTAACCAATACCATCAAGTATGGTTCCATTCCGTTTAGGTGTTCCACTGCCAGGGCCCACGTTAATGTTATTGGTTACACCTGCTTTACTTCCTGCTTTACCACCTGAAAACGTTGCCGCGAAAAGAGCCTATACTGTAGGTCTTCTGATCACATCGTAAAACATGGAAAGATGATTTGTGTGTGCAGCACACCACACTGAGAAGACCTGAGAACTTTTAGCTCTGATTTCCAGCACCATGAAGGAGAACGCAGTGTTGCTGCTAAGAGGCAGAAGATTCAATCGCCTCCTGCAAACACCATGCCAGTTCTGACTAAAAAATCTTTACTGTGTGTGTGTGTGTGTGTGTGGGGGGGGGGGGTTCTATCAGCATCAGCACCAAAGCCCATGTGTCTGGAAAGATGAAAGGATAGAAGCAGTGCTTTCTTTCATAGGTTTACCCCCCATGTCCACCTGTCACACTGCCTCTCTGGTCACCATGGTTACACCGGTCTCTCCGCAAGTCTCTCACAAAGACTGATGCAACACGTCACTCTGCACAAGTCAATGTGACCTAAAGATGGAACACAGTCAAAGCTTTAAAGGGACACTTCACCCCAAAATCAAAAATACACATTTTTCCTCTTACCTGTACTGCTATTTATCCATCTAGATTGTTTTGGTGCGAGTTGCTGAGTTTTGGAGATATCGGCCGTATAGAGAGATACTGTATATCTGCCCTCTCTCAAATACAATGGAACCGGATGGCACTCAGCTTGTGGTGCTCAAAGCGCCAAACAACAACAACAAACTTTTTGATTTCGGGGTGAACTGTCCTGTTCCTGGTACCATTCAAAAGTTTGGACACACACACACGCACACGCACACACACACACACACGCACACGCACACACACACACACACACACACACACACACACACACACACACACACACTCTACTATTTTCCACATTTTAGAATGAGTAAAGACATCAAAACTATGAAATAACACAAATAGAACGCCAAAAAAGATCAAAATGGCTTTAAGAGAGTCAGATGTGTGCAAACGTTTGACTGGTAGTGTAACTGAATGAGGCAGTATTTATTGTATAGTTTACTGAGCTGTGACTCATTCTCTTAAGTTGACTGGTAGTGTAGATGGAGGCAGCTGTGGCTCAGGAGGTAGAGCGGGTCGTCCACTAATCAGAAGGTCGGTGGTTTGATCCCCGGCTCCTCCAGTCCGCATGTCGAAGTCTCCCTGGGCAAGACATTGAACCCAAAATTGCTCCTGATGGCTGTGCCAGCACCCTGCGTGGCAGCTTACCGCCTTCGGTGTGTGAATGGGTGAATGTAGGCACATTGTAAAGCGCTTTGGATAAAAGCGCTTTATAAATGCAGTCCATTTACTAATATTGTGTAGGTTTACTGAGCTCTGACTCATTCTCTTGAGTTGACAACAAATTGATTGAATGTTTTCTTGGGGCCTTGGGTCATGGAGCTGTAGAAACCATTTTTACTTTCAGGTCCAATTAAATAACAGCAAAACAGAAGAAGCGTCTGATATAAAGGACAATACTTTCTATTGATTCATTGGGGAAGCTACGTCCTCTTGCACACGCTGTCCTTTATGTCGTGATTTGAAAGTAAGCCTGCTATGTTATTTGTGGAGTATATTGAGTGAACTTAACAGCTTGCATTACCAGCTTTTTCTTTGACTTCCCTTTCAACCGACATCGAGAGTCCTTTTGTCTATATTCAGCCACGCTCCCTGTGGCCATGTGCTGTCGTTGCGCCCTCTCGTCCTCCCTGCGCCTCGCTAAAGAACTAAGCTCACCTCTCCTCTGCTCACCGCTGATGGCTCCACTGCATCTCTCTTTTTCTCTCTTCCCCTCCTTTGATTTTTCTCTGGCTCAATATTCCATTTCTCTCTCCGTCCTTGAATAAGCCGCTGTGCCACGCTCATAAATACAAGCAGCAATTCATCAACATGTTGTTGTGACTGAACCTGCCCACTCAAAAACAACATTGAAAATCATGTGTTTACTTGTCTGCCGGGCTCGTTAGTGCCATGGCCACATCCACTCTGATTCACCTGCGTTTAATCAAAGCATCTAAAGACGTCACAAGATCTAATCTCCAAAATCAAGAAACAGCTCACAGTTATTTTTGGTCTCACCTGTGGATCCTGGAGGAAATGTGGAACCAATTTAAAGTAAAGAACATAGGACAGCATTCTGTGAATTGTCGTTTTGCATATATTGCACAGGATCAAAACCCTGGCAAAATCCATTTCTGCCCGTTTTTATTTTAGAGACATGCTTGTTGGCTCAATAGCAAGTT
>NC_139652.1:15726086-15731086 GCF_964638095.1 Poromitra crassiceps
CAGGTCAGGACGCACACTCTCACACCCACACACACACACGTACATAAAGCATACATATTATGCCAAAGAGTAGATAGAAATAGATGAGCATTTGAGGTGTTTCTCCCTTCTGTCCTCCTCTCTCTCAAACGTCACCGCTTTCAGCACGAACTAGCAAAGAACAAACCACCAGCACACTCTCTCTCTCTCTCTCTCTCTCTCTCCCTCTCTCTCTCATTCACTCTTTACCTCTGCTTGCACTCTTCTTTCATTCTCCATATTTCTTGACCTCCCTATCTCATATTTCTCTTTCTCTCTCATTTTATGACATTAGTCCCTCTCATTACCTCTCCCTCTCTCTCTCATCTCATCTCTCTTCTCTCTCTCACTAACTCTCTTCTCTCTCTCTCTTCTCCTTTCTCTCTCTCTTCACACCTCTCTCAGAAGGACTCTTCGGAAGGCTCTCTGTAGAGGAATGTTCGTCTCTGAGTTTTCTGCATGTTCTACTACAAAGAGTGAGTGTTTCTGAGCGTCTTCAGAAAGCTACCCTGTGTACGTGACATGCCTATGACATACAAACACCGACCGGATATTAACATTGTCCCCCGAAGCTGGAATTTACAATACATGCAAATAAGTTATTTCTTGATATAAAGCAAAAATTCACAGGAACATTATAGTGCTTTGAGAATCTTCTTATCCTGGAGACGTAATCATCTGTATTGGTAAAATAGTCAGAAATGTAAGTTTTAATGGTTACTTATATAAGGATTAAATGATTTTGACACACAACTTTCATTATCCACCATCCATCCATCCATCCATCCATCCATCTTCAACCACATACCGGGTCGGGTCGTGGAGGTAGCGGGCAGGGGACCCCAACTTCCTTTCCTGCCACATAGCCAGCTATGACTGACGATCCTGAGTGTTCCTAGGCCAGCATGGTTATTAATAATCTCTCCAGTAGCCCGTTGCCCCGTCTGCCGTCTCCCCCAGCTGACGTGCCTGAACATCTCCCTAGGAGGTGACCAGGTGCATCCTTACCAGACCAGCCGACCTCAACTGGCTCCTTTCTACGCAAAGGAGCAGGAGCTCTCCAGTCCCTCACGGATGACTGAGCTTCTCATCTTATCCTGAGGAGATCCCAGCCAACCCAATTCCGGTCACTTGTACTCCGCAATCTTGTTCTTTGGTCATGACCCATCCTCATGGTCAAGGGTAGGAACCGAGAATCGACCGGTAGCTCCAGAGCTTTCCCTTTGGTCCTCTTTTCATGACAACGGAATTCATTCTATCACATAATAATTTTGAATGGGAATAACTGCTTTCCTGCTTCTTGGGTCTCCTAAACCTTGAGTAGTGCTGTTCTGTCAGTGACTGATTAATTAATTTGATTTAAATGATAATTAATCTGGGGAATTGATTGAGTTCACATACTGTTTTTCACATGGAACCATGGATGGACTGCAAGGACACCACACACGCATGCGCCCCACACACACCCCCACAACCCACACACCACACACACCCACACACACACCACCACACACAGAGTGTATTGCACAAGGCTCATTTTTAATTAACAAAGATCAAGGTAATTTAAATTGGCACAAAAAATCTTATTCATCTAATCGCCCAATCCCAATGACTCACAACAACTTAAAGGAATAAATGCAGCAGGTTTTGGAGAGTCAATTTGATTGATTTGAGTTCGAGTTCGTTAATGTTACGGTGAGGGTTAGGTTTTAGTTCATCAGCCTTTTCACAGCAGCCATTCGGTGTCTCAAAGGCAGGAAGTAACACAGGTGCAACCAAAACATTAACGAGGGCCCCGGCACTGGAACACCTAAATGGATTGGAAGTTGGAAACCTTCATTAATGTTGTGCTTGCACCTGTGTTACTTTCTGCCTTTTAGACACAAAATGTCACTGCTGTGAAAAAGGTCAATGAAAGGGGTAGAGTTAATAAACATTAACTGAGAGTTAGTTCATGCTTAACTAAAAACTTATTAATGCTTATTAAGCATGAACTAACCGTAGTAGTGACCATTATTGTAAAGTGTTACCAATTTGTAGCGAAAACATGAGGACACAAACCATGTGCTCATAATGCATCTTGTAACACAGCGAGCGTCTGCCCTCATCACTGATCCATGCTAAGTTTCATGAATATGAGGGTGGATGTGTGGAGGGTGTTATCTTCTAAAAGGTGTTTTTACCAAGGCATTGCATCCTCATTCTCATGGTGTTGCCTCTGCACGAGGACATGGTTGTGGGGGAAATGTACTAGACTTATGTAACACCTGGCAACTTCCTGCTACAATCTTCTTTCATTATGGAGCAGCTAATTAGGCTACATCTGGAAGGCTGCTTTTATTCTCTGCAGTTGCACGGAAAAATACATAACATTTTAAATGATTCTGGACTTTCTGGCATCATGAAATTGAGGCGAAGACGCACCGCCAGGGAAAGTGTACCTTGAGGGCATACAAATGTTGTCACAACAGCTGTCAACAAAGAGGTTGGAGTAAAGTGTCGAGGGTGTAATGTTGTCACAACAGCTGTCAACAAAGAGGTTGGAGTAAAGTGTCGAGGGTGTAATCTGCCCTACAAATCATAACCGCAGTAACTACGCCAACACTGAAACTGAGAAAAATGGCTTTAAAGTTTTTGGACTGTCCAGCCAAATGAGATATAGGTTGAAAAGTGGCAATGCGCTTATTAAATATGTATACGTTAAAGTATTTTTTGGGGGCAAAACAATTATCAATTACTTGACCTATGACCCCAGAAATGCAGATATGGCACTCTGTCTGTGTATTACCTTAAACAGATGTGTAGGTAGTACAAGGGAAAAGCGCAGAAACTACAATCTAATGTGCTTCTCCTGTCTTGTTTTTCATGAGACAATTGTAATCGGTTTTGATTTCGATAGCACATCATATCTGTATTTAATTGTTTTATTGTTTACATGTTTAAAACATTTAAATGGATGAGTAACAGATAAATTCAGGGAATCCTGAAGTCAGTTGATGTAATCTTCACCACTGGTGTTGCTTTTTGGTCATCATTCTGACACAATTAATTAATGAGCACAGTTGTTTTATTATCTTAATTTAGAACAGGTTTTCTGAATTTTTTGAATTTGATCATTCATACAAGAACATATACAGTATTACATAGCATGTTACAATTATTTTGATTAAAATGAATTACAGACTGAGTCTGAATGCTGATAATTTATGCAGCAATTAAAAGGATTGTCCTGATGAGCTAGGTAGTGTTACCAAACAATTATCACTATCTACAGCCAGATTAACACTTCCCAGTGGAGAACACAATTCACTTCTTTATTGGATGATCTCTTATGGATTATTAGCTAGGAATACAGCATTTACGATTTTAAAGACACTGAAGACTCATTCATTAACAATTTGGACAGCTGTCAGTGCACTCTCATATTGGGAATTGACTGGATTAACTAAACAGATTGTGCCATTATGAGTGATTGATATGTTGGGCTTTGTTATGGAAAGAGCGGGAAAATTGCAGTAACTACAAAATCCAACCAAAAACCAGTCTGAACCGCAGTAACTACACCTCAAAGTGTAGTTACTGCGTTTATCTCTGTTTAAGTCCAGCTGAAGCTCTGTGAAAGCAAATCAAACTGCAGTAAGTGTAGTTACTGCAGTTTTGTCTGGTTTTTGGTTGGATTTTGTAGTTACTGCAACTTTTATACTCTGTTTTCTCAAATAAAGAGCAAGACTGAACTTAGAAAATTTGTCACATGATAAAACAGATATCTAAAAGTTCAATTTCAATAATAACTCAATTTTGACCAAAATTGTAGTTACTGCGGTTTTGATTTGGAGGGCAGTAATGTTGTCACAACAGCTGGCCAAAATGTCCTCACTTACCAGGTATAAAACTCAAATTGGTTCTCACTATAAAGGCGCTGACAAGGTTCTGCGCAGCCTCGACTTGGAGCCTTAGACTGTGCATACTTGAACGTAACTCGGCACATTGGCTGCGGTACACCTCCAAAACACTAGGTGGCTTGTGGTACACTCATGTCCATTACATATGACGCTATCGTGTTGTTTACCAAGAACTTGCAATCATGTCGGTGGGGGGACATTTTATTGTCCCTCCATTTCAAAACTCATTTCAGTGAGCCTGCAGAAGGCTTTGCTAGATGAGGGACAAGCACTGTTAAATGAGGAAATTGCATTTCCTCATTCCTCACAACAAGTACGTCCAATCACAGCTCTCGTGCTGGTCACGTCACGTCCGCGTTGACGCGGCAGAGTCACATTTTCGAGGAGCTGCACGGCCCCCTCCGCCGAGCTGCGCCGATAGGACGGCCAGCTGCGGCAACCCCCTCGGCGCAGTCAGGGCCGGCGATTTCACTCGAGCATAATTTGCGCTTAAGATACACGCACGTACGCGAGCGCACACACACACACACACACACACACACACACACACACATTCACGCTCTACCACCATCTCTCCATCAGTCTGTCTCCATTAGGGATGGGCATTTTAAGCAATTTAAATAGTCGAGTACTCTCCTTCTATTATGAACGAGTGCTCGAGCACTCGCGCAGGGGGGGGGGTCTGTGTCATTACTATGGTAATGACTGAGCAGGGGTAATCTGCTGTGTGGGGGGCTGTTCACACATTACGTTTGCATTTTTGCATGGAAAAAGCGCTACCTGGAGCATTTTTTGTCAGGAGAGGAACTGACTGATATTGGGTGTGACGCTAAGCTAACATCTAAAGCCTACCTCAGACAGTAGCCTATCTCAGATGGTTGGATGGATGGCATTAGCGCTTTGGAGCAGACACGTTGTGAAACAAGCGAAGGCATTTCCATGTCTTGTCCAGCAATGTCAGGTTATTGTCCAGTATCATCCATTTTACTTTATGATCACTGTTACATTAACGTAAATCCACGGATTACAAGGTCCGGTGTTCTGCCAAAAAGTGAAAACTGACCTGTGTGATTAACGTTA
>NC_139652.1:15738586-15746086 GCF_964638095.1 Poromitra crassiceps
AGAGATGATCCAAAGGTCATAGACATTCCATGTGTCTATCAGCAGCCATGTTTCCTGATTCCTGATGAAGTGTCCTTGAGCAAGACACTGAACCCGTATCTGCTCACTGGAATTTTACTTGTTACCTGTTGCCTAAAATTTCAAAGGTGAAAGTTCGTTGACTGTTCAACGAGTCTCATGATACACCCGAGGGCCAATAGATAAGCATGTATCTTCTCTAAAGGACTGAATGCATAAAGATGTCCGTCCTAACTGATCCCCAGGGCTTTTCTCAACTGGCAAGAGCAGTGTTGTTGATGCCTTGTGGCATCAGCTGATGACCAATCCGGATGCTGGTTAACGCGGGTCAATGTTAAGGTCCAATCAGGATGCTGGTTAATGCGGGTCAATGTTAACGTCCAATCAGGATGCTGGATAACACGGGGTCAATGTTAACGTCCAATCAGGATGCTGGATAACACGGGTCAACGTTAACGTCCAATCCGGATGCTGGATAACACGGGTCAACGTTAACGTCCCAAGTTGAAATGCCTCACTATATCAAATCAGGGATGTAGTGAAGGCTAAACCCAGACAGACTCACTTATCTCAAGATAGTCTTTTCAGGGAATGGTGATGATTTTCATTTACATTTTGTGGTTGTTTCTCTTTTGATGACAACTGACTGGAAGTGATAGTTTATCTGTTTATTGGGTTAACGGATCCTTTTCACACCTGAAAGGGGGTGTGTGTATTCAGTGTTGGTGAGCATTGGGGCTGGTTTCATTTCCCCCCAAGCTTCAAATTCATATCAAAATATAGAACTAACTTCAAACCCCGGCTCAGACCTTTACTGTGAAGAGATGAATGTTTGCACTGATTTAGTAGTCATCTCTTACCCTAATCTCTCCTCCTGCACTAATATATAATATATATATATATATATATTATTAGTGTATATATATATATTATTTAGTAGTCATCTCTTACCCTAATCTCTCCTCCTGCACTCTTTCCAACTTGCAACCTACCGGGTTGAGACTGGCAATGTGAATCGGAATTGTCTTGATGCAGTAAACCCGACCCATCCGCCACTCAAGACAGATGAAAACAAACTCCTACTAAGAATTGTTTGCAAAACTGCTACTTGACCCAGACAGGTCTGCAAGCCGCACCAGCAGGGCCACAAATCATCACATATCAAATCAGCCAACAGGCATCACAACCCTATTTTCAAAAACCTCCAAGGTTCAACACCCCCGTCACACCCCCCTCCCACACACACACACACACACACACACACACACACACACACACACTTCCCCTATTCACTGAATCCTCTTCCTTCTCTTGTTCCCATTGGTCGGCTGCCTGACCGGGACCTCCTCACCTCACCTGTGAGTGTGTGGCCTCGTCCAATGACAGTCCACCCATAAATAGGTACTACACCCTCCCACGTGCTCCCGCGTCATCAAATGTGTCCTAGTTCGTACCCTTGTTGTCTGCCATTGTTGTGGTTTCTCTCGTCCGAACATGAGAGAATATACAGCAGCTGTGTATATTCTTCTGTTTGTTTACATCTGAACATGAGAGAATATACAGCAGCTGTGTATATTCTTCTGTTTGTTTACGTCTGATGCATGAGAATAACTTGTCCGTTTGGCTGACTTGGTTGTGGTTTATTTCTGTACCTCGTGCTTTTATTCAATGACTCCTCTGTCTCTCCCCCCTGTTGTTATCCTCATATGAATCCTTGTATTTGGCTTATCTGGTTTTGGGCTTGTCGTTGTCGATCTATGTGCTGCTCTCGCTATCTGTTCCATCTGATACATCTACTGTACCAGCATGCAATATTTCTGACAGCGCAGAGGGAAAACCTCCCATCGTTATTCAGGACTCACGTTGCCTCCTGCCGCCGTCCTCAGAAGTGACTGTGGAGGGGAAACACTTTGAAAGGGATCTGTCAGTTTTGGATGTATGTTGTTGTTGAGGCCATGGTTGCTCAAACTGACGTTTAACTAAACGCTACTCCAGTGACATTTAAAGTGGAAGAGATTGTTTCAAGTGCTATTCTAACAGAGCAGGCTTTTTACACATAGACCCCTTTACACCTTGTACAAAAACGTACAAAAAGAAGAAAGTACAGGTGTGAATGCACCTGTACTTGCACCTAATACTCATTGAGGACGGATTGGGATCCGATCGGCCAAGCCACCTCCAGAGGTGGTCAGGGACGCCTTGTGTCCACATTGGTGGGCGGAAAGACGTAATCGCGCAACCAGCGATGTAGCAGCCATTAGCCAGTTAGCTTCTTTCCCTGCTTTGAAAAAAAAAAGTCCAAACAATAGCCCAGGTTCACAGATGGCTACCATCTTTTTTTTTTCTTTCTTTGAAAAAGGAGAGGAGGATGTGACGTTCGCTTCTTTGAGCTGGACAGAGCGATCGATGTGTGACGTTGGGTTCTTTGAGCTGGACAGAGTGATCGATGTGACGTTGGGTTCTTTGAGCTGGACAGAGTGATCGATGTGACGTTGGGTTCTTTGAGCTGGACAGAGAGATCGATGTGACGTTGGGTTCTTTGAGCTGGACAGAGCGATCGATGTGTGACGTTGGGTTCTTTGAGCTGGACAGAGTGATCGATGTGACGTTGGGTTCTTTGAGCTGGACAGAGCGATCGATGTGACGTTGGGTTCTTTGAGCTGGACAGAGCGATCGATGTGACGTTGGGTTCTTTGAGCTGGACAGAGCGATCGATGTGTGACGTTGGGTTCTTTGAGCTGGACAGAGTGATCGATGTGACGTTGGGTTCTTTGAGCTGGACAGAGCGATCGATGTGACGTTGGGTTCTTTGAGCTGGACAGAGCGATCGATGTGACGTTGGGTTCTTTGAGCTGGACAGAGCGATCGATGTGACGTTGGGTTCTTTGAGCTGGACAGAGCGATCGATGTGTGACGTTGGGTTCTTTGAGCTGGACAGAGTGATCGATGTGACGTTGGGTTCTTTGAGCTGGACAGAGCGATCGATGTGACGTTGGGTTCTTTGAGCTGGACAGAGTGATCGATGTGACGTTGGGTTCTTTGAGCTGGACAGAGTGATCGATGTGACGTTGGGTTCTTTGAGCTGGACAGAGCGATCGATGTGTGACGTTGGGTTCTTTGAGCTGGACAGAGTGATCGATGTGACGTTGGGTTCTTTGAGCTGGACAGAGCGATCGATGTGACGTTGGGTTCTTTGAGCTGGACAGAGTGATCGATGTGACGTTGGGTTCTTTGAGCTGGACAGAGCGATCGATGTGACGTTGGGTTCTTTGAGCTGGACAGAGCGATCGATGTGTGACGTTGGGTTCTTTGAGCTGGACAGAGTGATCGATGTGACGTTGGGTTCTTTGAGCTGGACAGAGTGATCGATGTGACGTTGGGTTCTTTGAGCTGGACAGAGCGATCGATGTGACGTTGGGTTCTTTGAGCTGGACAGAGCGATCGATGTGACATTGGGTTCTTTGAGCTGGACAGAGCGATCGGAGCTCAGTGTGGAGACCGGAGACACATTAATACCTGGTGTAAATGTAATCAGGTTAAATCATATCTAGATACAATCACATTTTAAAGTCAGGTGTAAAGGGAGTCATAGTGAGTAGGATTACTGAATGTATGTCCAAAAAGCAGGAATGCATTTAAAAAAAAAGAGACACCCTACTATTGTTGTCTCCTTTTGAATGTGTTTCAGTGTCAATTAAATTCCTACTTTATTAACCCTACTGTATAGTTCAGGAAAATGTACCTTATCTGGAGCTTTGCAGCTCTCTGGCTGCTCAGGCTTATCTTTTTAGGCGCGACAAGTCTTTAAATAGCACCTGGACAAAGAGAGCCAGCGTGTGAGCCTGTGTGTGTGTTAGGGGCTGTCCAGAGGAAAGGAGCCCAGACTATTGTTAGCCTGAGTCTGAGTGCAAGTAGTCGAGGATATTTTCAGCTTATGGAGAGAGGGAGGGAGGGAGGGAGGGAGAGGATGGAGGGTGGAGGAGAGAAAAACAGAGAGTGGAGGAAGTGATTAGGCCTGGAAAATAAAGAAGAAAGAGAGGAAGAGAGAGGAGGTGGAGAGGAAGGAAGCATGAGGTATAGACAGACAGGGTGAAACAGGAGAAAGAAAGAGTCAAACGGAGAGCGGGAGTGGCCATTGGGAGAGAGACAAGTTACATTGAGTCCACGATTGCCCAACTGCAGGGTGGGCGAGTGAGGCCGTCAGCGGGGGAGCATAGGAATCCAGTCACCAATATATAATATATATATATATATATATATATATATTATATAATATAATAATATGTGCACTGACTCTTTATTCACCTTATGTAGCCACGCCCATTTGACCTGGTTGTGTGGTCGTGTCACGACTACCGGCTAAAAAAAAGAAAAAGGCCGGCTGCTCCCATATCATCTAACTCTGAATTAACTAATAATTTAGCCAATTGTGTGTAACATACCAAATAAAAGCAAACGGCAATGTCTAAGAATGCAACGCCATGTAACTGACTCGTTAATTCTCGCATTCAAGGGAATTACGTTAACGTCTGCGGGTCTTATAGATGTAAGTGGCTCGCGCTGCGGTCAGAGCAGAGAAAACCATCAAAGCTTTCTTTGTTGGAGTCCAGGTATGTTTTACAAGAAAGTGCTCGTCATTGTCGACGATAACGTTATCTGACCTGGCTAACAGTGGATACTCCGCTTGCTTGCTGTGTACCAAGCTCAAAGTAGTAGGCTATGTTCTTTGTTTTAACCCCTGCACTGTCCGCTACAAACACAACTTTCTTCTTCTGATGTTCTTTTGTATTTCGCGCTGTGACCAGCGGAAGTGTTAACACAACCCGGAGGAATTTGGCCCACCCCCGCGTATGAACATAAGGTGAATAAGCTTGTATATCGAGGGTACGTTTTGTATGCACGTAAAGAGGAAATCAAGGGAACGAATTCTATCTCGTGCGCCAATTCAATTGTATATCGTGTGCATGTTACAGTAGATCATAGCCACGACAAAAATAAATAAAAATAATCTCCCGATGCTCCGTATTTTCTTATTCTTTAATGAATCATAGTGTGAGATGACAAAATAGCAGGGGCAAAATAACCCCTAAACACCCTTAAAAATCTCAGCACTCTCACACACACCCACACAGAGAGAGAGTAGGCTTAGCTGTATATGGATTCAGTGTGGAGGTGTGACGGTCACGCACTCAGGCTGAATGAGCCACTCAGCATTCCTGCTAAAGAGTAGCCCTGTTATTTTAGGCTGCTGTCAGTGTGTGTGTGTGTGTGTGTGTGTGTGTGTGTGTGTGTGTTTGTCTGTCTGTCGGCGATGTGGGTGGGTGTGTGTGTGTGTGTGTGTGTGTGTGTGTGTGTGTGTGTGTGTGTGAGAGTGTGTATGTGTGTGTGTGTGTGTGTGTGTGTGTGTGTTTGTCTGTCGGCGATGTGTGTGTGTGTGTGTGAGAGTGTGTATGTGTGTGTGTGTGTGTGTGTGTGTGTGTGTGTGTGTGTGTGTTTGTCTGTCTGTCGGCGATGTGTGTGTGTGTGTGTGTGTGTGTGTGTGTGTGTGTGTGTGCGACTGCGCGCGTGCGTATGTATTATTCTGATGCAGCTGAAATAGGGAGGAAAGGGCCGGAGATGTGAGTGTTTGAAGGGGGCTTTCAGGTGTGTGTGTGTGTGTGTGTGTGTGTGTGTGTGTGTGTGTGTGTGTGTGTGTGTGTGTAGGTGTGTGTGTGTAGGTGTGTACTGTTTTGCTGTCATTGTGAGAACCAGATTGAGGGTTAGACCTTTGGGGAGTTTATGGAGCTAGTCCCAGGATGAGCTATTTGGGTTCAAGGTCAGAATCAAATTTAGGTAAGGGAAAAGAACAAAAGTTTAAAAAAGTATAAGGTTAAGAATGTAAGGTTAAGGTTGGAATGTGCAATGTAACGTCCTCACAAGTACTGCAATAGTGCAAACGTGTGTGTGTGTGTGTGTGTGCGTGTGTGTGTGTGTGTGTGTGTGTGTGTGTGTGTGTGTGTGTGTGTGTGTGTGTGTGTTACATACGCTGCACATGCATTCCGATATCGCTCCACATGCCCAAACATCTGATGGGCCTCTCAGTCATCTGTCTCTCATCAAACAGCCCGCCGCCTGTCAGAGAGCTGATAGTGAGTCAACGTCTGTGTGTGTGTGTGTGTGTGTGTGTGTGTGTGTGTGTGCACGTGCCTGTGTATGTATGTGTGTGTGTGTGTGTGTGTGTGTGTGTGTGTGTGTGTGTGTGTGCGTGCGTGCCTGTGTGTGTGCGTGTGCGTGTGTGTGTACAGTATGTGTGTGTGTGTGCGTGTGCGCGTGCATGTGTGTGTGTGTGTGTGTGTGTGTGTGTGCGCCCGCCCGCCTGTCAGAGAGCTGATAGTGAGTCAACGTCTGTGTGTGTGTGCGTGTGTGTGTGTGTGTGCACGTGCCTGTGTATGTGTGTGTACAGTATGTGTGTGTGTGTGTGTGTGTGTGTGTGTGTGTGCGTGCGTGCCTGTGTGTGTGCGTGTGCGTGTGCGTGTGTGTGTGTACAGTATGTGTGTGTGTGTGTGCGCGTGCGTGTGTGTGTGTGTGTGTGGGTGTGTGTGCCCGCCTGTCAAAGAGCTGATAGAGAGTCAATGCCTGTGTTTTGACAGCTGCTTCCTCAGGATGCTCTGATCTCTTCGTTTTTCAAGATTTCAAGTTTTTTGGACACACAGCTCCCATTCCTTTTTTGAAGAGTAGCGGGTGCTAACCGGGTTTTCTGCCTGTTTCCTGCCTGTTCATCTTCTTTAACACATGGCTTTGTGCCAAACATGGCGATCTCTGTGGCTTTCAACCCTCGTGTTAGGAACTAACCTGGTGTTAGGAACTAACCTGGTGTTAGGAACTAACCTGGTGTTAGGAACTAACCGGTGAAATCAGCCTCTGTTGTGTTTGGAAGCCAGTGGCCTCGACACCTCAGGACTCAGCTCAGCTGTGGCTCATGGAGACGAGTCATTCAAACCAAAGGTGACTTCACTCATTGCTTCTTCTTTTCTGGTTGAAGCTGTGCCGATCCACAAAATCGCCTGCTCAACAGCTGCATCGGCCCTCCATGACACACAACTGATGGTCATTAGGACCCAGAACCCTGCTGGTTGTCATTCCAACCATCTAATCAGGGACTGATTGACACCTGACAATACAACTGATTAGAAAAGCAGCAGTAGTCTGGGTCCTGAGGATGAGGCTTGACAAACACTGTGTGGGTTATTATGTGCACTTGCAGACAGATCTTTACATCAATATTACTCGAGCAATTTAGAGACGTTAGTATAATTAGGGACTCAGAGTAGAGTCGCTGCTCCTTCGCATAGTAAGGAAGCAGTTGAGGTGGTTCGGGCATCTGGTGAGGATGCCACCTGGTCGGGAGGTGTTCCAGGCACGTCCAGCTTGGAGGAGACCACGGGGCAGACCGAGAGCTAAGTGGAGAGATGATATCTCCACGCTGGCCTGGGAACGCCTTGG
>NC_139652.1:15751086-15851086 GCF_964638095.1 Poromitra crassiceps
ATCAGCTTGATCCACATTATGCTGTCAAGTGTTGCTGGATCACTTTCTGTCCATTTATAAACGCGGGGGAGGTCGACAAAGCTTGTTTTCACAAGAGAGAGAGGGGGCGTGGCTTCCTTCACTGCTAAGATCAGCATTACTCGCCTGTCTCGCTAGATATATAATAGTGGTTTGCAGTAGAGGGGTGCAACGGGTCAGGAAGGACGACCCCCACGCAAATCTCGCGGGAACGGGCGGTAATCACGTTGGCGCGGACGAAGGGCCGTCAAAAAATTAAATAAAATATAAGACCCAGGAATGATGGAGCTCGCTGTCCATGGGATATCATATCCGGAAAATGATCAAATGAAACAGAATCGGTGCTTATCGAGTGAAAATGAGTGAAATCCTTTGAGAGGTTTGTAGAACACAAATCACCTGTCAGGATAACGGATGAAGCTACTTATCAGCACGTTCTCTCAGGAATGAAAGCATTGCAGTGCTGAGGAGAGACAAAGAGAATAAAAGCCTTTCTGTCTCACCTCCCCAGTCTGTCTCACCTCCCCAGGCCGTCAGAGAACTTTGACAACCTGAGCACGTCGGAGCGACAGGCCGTCCCGCAGACCAACCACGTCAACCACAAGAGCATGACCCCCGACCCCGAGAGCGCCAGGCCCATCGTGCACGAGGTTCTGCTGGAGCCCATCCACCTCCACGCAGAGGAGCGCTGCAGCTTCCACACAGACACAGCCGCCCTGTCGGACCTCCTCCCCGTGGGAGGCGCCGTCATGGAGATGGACACTCACGTCTCCCTCCCCTCCAACCCCCCGTCCTCCTCCTCCTTCCCCCAGCAGCAGGAGCCCACGTCGGCCTCGGCACCCGTCTCCCGGGTGCCGTCCCGCGCCCCGTCGAGAGCCGCCTCCACGCTGCCCCCCGGTGCCTGCACCAGAAACGGCCTGGTGTCCACGCCCAGCCCCATCCTGGAGCCCAACGGGATCGGGGCGGGGACGTACCAGAGGGCCCCGCCCGCAGAGAGCGCTCACAGGCAGGTGCAGAGGAGGAGCGCTCTGGAGCAGGTGGAGCACTGGGTCAAAGTGCAGAAGGCCGAATACAAAGGGTAGGTCGCTGGTCATACTGCACACAAAGAGATCAAAAATAAGAAGAAGAAAAATTATTCTACCAGTCAAGACTTTGGACACACATTTTTCTTTCATTTGAAAATGTTTCACATTTTAGAATAATAGTGCAATATAAAGGATGAAGAGGGAAGCGCACAATAATAGTAAAGACATCAAAATTCTGAAATAACACATGGAATTATGTCGTGACCAATAAGGTGATAAACAAATCAAAACTCTATGTATTTATTTATTTATTTATAGTAACCGCTGTTTGTCCTGATGGAAAGGCAGAGGCTTTGGAGAGAAATGCATACATAGGCATCAACTTTACTATATTTGTCTAAGTAACAAAATGTCAAGCAACAAATTTAAATGTATAAGCCTTTAGATCAAATAATGGAAAACGTAGTCCGTTCAATAAGGTGTGTCCAAACTTTGCACTGGTAGTGTATTGGACTGGTATTTATTTGAAAAGAAAGTATATATTAGTCTAGTAGATATTAGATGCTGTAAACATTTTATGTGGAAAAAGGAAGTTTCTTGAGTTTGAGTTTGAACTGGGTGTGAAGTGTGAACCATGCAGACACAATAGATTCCACCACAACAGGGCAGCCAAAGTAAACAGTCCTTGTAGTCTGGTAACGGTTAAGCAGGCTCCAATATTCATAAATCCAGTGGACAGCTCCCTCTAGTGGCGTCAGCCTGGGGATAAAACACACCAGTGAGTCAGTCCGATTTTCATGAGGCTCGTCTGGTCCTCACTGTGCAGAAGCAGAACTATACTTCTGAACTCCCACTCCAGTGGAAAAATAACAAGCTTGTTATAGTTATGAAATATTATGCACAAATTATAGTACGAGCCGAGGACTTTAACTATTTATATTGCACTTGTCAAAATGGTTCAAGGCACGACAGTTCAAAGCAGGAATAGTACAGTGATGAATCATATTTATTATGAGTGAACCTAATGATGCCTGGTGGGGAAATGTGTTGTTTTATGCTGCTATGTAGAGACTTCATGTGAAACCACGGCTCCTTAAGAACTCTGAGGAAGTGTTAGTATATAACTAAATTAAACAGTTAGCAGAGATCTATTTTGTTTCCAACATGCAGTGACAAGTATAAGAATCTCGAACAAGTTTGATTGATTGATTGATTGATTGATTGAAACGATTTATTTCGTTTCAATCAATCAATCAATCAAACTTGTTCGACATTCTTATACTTGTCACTGCATAAGTTTAGTCGTACAATATGCAAAACATTTACTTTTCATTGTCTTGGCTTGATTAAACATAATTTGAATTCATCCCCATCAATGAAATAATTTCCTGGTTTGAGTTTTATTCTTCTTCTCATTAATAGTGTCATAACTTTCATTAGTTATGTCGAATGAGAAATAGGCTTATTTTCCCTTCTTTGTTTTTTAATTCATCTTAAATTCAGTTGGGAAGTATTAAAATGGTCATAAAAGTCTTAAATTGGTCTTTCTGAAACCTGCAGATAGTGTTCATGGTGCAATAAAACACATCCTTATGTCTCCGTCCAGAGAGAACACCCTCCCCCGACGCACCCCCCCCACCCAGCCCAAGTTCACCTCGGCGGAGGCGTACCAGACGCTGCCAAAGACCCCCCGCCACAGCCCCCCTCCCGCCGCCCGCCTCGGGGAGTACAAGTACGCCCAGGACCGCCTCAGCCACTTCCAGCTGACGCCGGAGCAGAGCGGACCGGGCAACGGCACTGCCTGGCAGCTGTACGAGTGGCAGCAGCGCCACCAGTTCCGCCATGGCAGCCCCACCGCGCCACTCTACACGCCCGCCCCGGACTACCCCTTCGGCCCCCGGCCCCCCTCCACTGTGCCTCCCAGGTCCGAGGGGCCGCCCCGCTGCATCTCCGTGCCGCCGCCGTCGGCGGACGTCCCCCCGCCGGGGTCCAGCCGGGCCGGCTCGCCCATGCGGAGGCCGCACACGCCTGCGGAGCGCGTGACGGTCAGACCTGTAGGCGACAGGTCGGTGGTGGACATCCCCTTGGCCCTTTCTCCTCGCCGGACCAAATCTCAGCTGCTCAAGGTAAAACCTTGTCGGATCCAATCTAGTGCACAACTGTCCTTCAAAAGGCTTTCTGGTTACACTCACGTTTAAGGCAACTTTGTATGTTGGTGGCTCCAAATGGCAGCAAGAAGTAACTAGTCCTCACCACATGCCACGTGTCTAAATGTCAAATACAATAGTTCCTCATCCGGAAAAGGTGTCAGTCGTCCTGACAGAGCGGGGCGGCTGTTGGAACTGTGCTCTAGTGAACAGAATCATTGTTTTAGTGCCTTGGGGCACACAGGCAGACACAGCCTTAAGGCAAACAGTCTGTTAAATGAGCTCAACTGCCTCACAGCAAGCACAGATAGAGATACTGTATAGCCCCCAGGGCATGTGTTTCGCCCTCTAGTGGCCATCTGACAAAGTGCATCACCTCACTAACCTGACTGTAATGACTGACTGACTGTAATGACTGACTGACTGACCCGTATTTGGTTTGTGATGCCCTCGGCTGCGCTCTGATACAACATTTCAGCTTGTGCTTTGGAAATAGGTAGCTGCACGGTGTGACTTTCTATTGGGACATTACCATAATAAACCATGTTGTATCTCTATGGTTTGAAATGTTTAGCATTTTATAAATATGCATGTTTGATCCCTAAATCCAAGTAATGCATGTAAACTGTGTTTTCTGCAGGCTGCTACCATAGAGAGGCGGTCATTGCCTGCCTCTGGCTACATCACACACACAGTCAGCGCTCCCAGCTTGCACGGCAAAACGGTAAGTCCTGCCCTGCACACGAAAACCAAACCCTTCTTCCAATATATTGCGAACATAAACATTTAAACACCAATGCTGTTTGCTGTAGTGAGTGCAATAGAAATCATAATATAATACATTCAGGGTTTTTTTCCTCACTATTTGGAACTTGGACCAGAAACCTCTTTGAGGGGGACTTCACACCAAACGCGATTTGGAAATTTGCACGGTGGGATTACATACAAAGCAATGCACACGTGTGGGAAGACGCCATTTTGCCCCCGGGCGGCTGACAAGATTATCCGGGCGGCTGACAAGATATTCAAGATATTTGCCTCATTTGCTCATGTTTAAAATGTTCAACTTCAGCGTATAATTCGCGCGGTCAAATTCGAGCGAGGTTTGAACGCACCAACACATATTTTTTTTTCATGGGCATTAGCCATATATAAGAGAGAGTAGAGCACATCCGGCCAAAATTGCAGGTGCAGGACAAGGGGTCAAACAATGTAGAAAAAGAGTAGAGTCCGCACTCTGCTGAACAAGATGTCTCCCAGACGGATAGGTGACGTCTCGGTCTCACACGACCTTCTTCAGAAAAGACCTTCTGAAGAAGGTCGTGTGAGACCGAAACGTCAATCAATAAATATATCCGTCTGGGAGACATCTTGTTCAGCAGAGTGCGGACTCTACTCTTTTTCTTATTTCTTATATTAGCCATATATACCTTCCCAATAACTCAACTAGATATCTTTATTTTCTGATTTATTTTTTCTTCTTTCCCCCCTTTTGTCCTACTTCTGTTTTTAAGTGCATGTTGTCAGGTTGTCTTGTTTTTGTCCCAAGAAAAGTAGTTATTTTGCAAGATGACTAATGCGGACCCAAATAAACAAATAGTGGGAGATGGTGTTGCTAGCGGTTTGAAAGCCAGGCTACTGATGTGAACCGAGCGTGTCACCTGACCTGACCGAACGTCCCCTTGGTGCTTGTTGATGTGAAATATGGGTGTCCTGTGGTACCACACAGCCGGAGGAGCTCACTCTGCTCCTCATTCAGCTGCGCCGCCATCAGGCCAAGATGGCGTCCGCTCGCCACCACACGCTGGCTCACCTGCAGCGGCTCAACGGCCCCCAAGAGCACTACCACCTCCTCAGCCCCGCCTCCACTGCCAGCCCCCTCCTCAGCGCTGGCCCCTCCCCCCTGTCCCGCCTCGGACACGCCCTGGGCCCCTGCAGCACCCAGGTGGGGGCTCCGCAGCGAGGCATGCCTGCCCCACACTTCTCCAGGAGCTGGTACAGGTTGCCTCTAGGCAGAGTTAAGTTTAGTTCAAAATAGGGATAAATGCACTCAAATCAAATTATGTATTATATATTAGTATCAATCATTGTTATTATTTATTTAAAAAAAATACTGAACCCACTGACTCGTAAATTGGTTATATATATATATATATATATATATATATATATATATATATATATATATATATATATATATATATATATACACATACCGTACATACATATGTATGTATATATATGTATATATGTATATATATATATATATATATATATATATATATATATATATATATATATATTGAAAAATTAAAGGAACCACCGCAACACTGAAAATGACTTACTGATATTTATTTACGTTTCGCGTGCACCTTCATCAGGTTCACAGAAAATGCCATTGGCACCCACAGGTGAGTTAAATACATTAGACAGGGTCACATGACCAATTATCACAGTCGTCTTTTTTTAAAGATACAAGTTACAAAACAAGTTTTTCAAAAGAATGACATGTATTTACCAATATATCACAATTATGGCAGTTAATTTACATAGTATATCAAATATATTTTATGAAGATATTTAAGATTTTTCAAAGGGAAAAATACATTAAGAAAAGTAAAGAGTTAATATTCAGTTACAGAATGAGAACATATTTTTAAGACTAAGCACCTGCACTCCCTCTATCACTAAAGGGGGGGAAAAGTGTAATGGGACTTAGTGGCTCGTCTCTTCCTAGGCTCCAGATCACCTGTAGGAAGAGACAAATATTAATATAGATCACAAAAAACAACTAAAATCTTGCATTTCATTAAGGCCAAAGGGTTCAATGGTGTGTAATTCAAAAATCCAGAAAGCCTCTGGTCTCAGAAGTTGATTGATCAGATTGCCTCCTCTTGGGTTGGGCTGTATTTTTTCTATGCCAACAAACTTGAGGGAAGTGGCTGCACCGTGATTCTTTTCTTTATAGTGTCTGGCAATCCTCTCTTCACCATATATATATATATATATATATATATATATATATATATATATATATATATATACATATATATATATATATATATATATATATATATATATATATATATATGTATATATATATGTATATATACTGTACTTATACATATATATGTATATAATTGTGTGTTTGCTGCAAATAATTTAACACAACTATCATTATTAATTATTAAGTAACTATAAAATGTAAAATAAATTTTTTAATTGAATGTTCTTACATCACCACATCCTTTCCAATTTCACCAATTCAAACCCATTGGAATGAATATTTATGATATTAGAAATATAGCAGAATTCAAATATTGCATAAAGTGTCCCGTACCCAGTAAAAGGTATTCATTATCGCATCTTGAAAAGAGTTAAATCGGGTTTACACTGCCTTTAAATTAGGAACAGCTCAAACTAATGCAGTACCTTGAACCTGAAGTTTTCATGATGTAGCAATTTTACATGTAAAATGGATTTAGAATTTAAATTGCTCATATTCACCAAGTAGTGCTTCCCTAGAGATGCCTTCAGGCCAGACTCCCAGTTCCTCCAGTGGAGCTGCTCAGTGTAAGGTGGTGGTTATACTTGGCAGTTCCCAGGTTTGAACACATGTAATTGTGTAAACATGAAGTTGGGCGGTGTTGGAAAAAGAACCCTTCCCACCCTGGGTAAATAAAGATGAACAACTCAAGTATGCAGAAGTTAAAACAGCAGCTAGTGTGTTAGTGGCAACCTCTACCAAGCACTCCTGTGCTTCAGTGCTGTGATGTTGGGCATGGCTGATCTGTGGCTGCCATCATAGACCCATCCGCCTCTTTACATGTCTTTTCACGGCTGGTCGCTTTCCATAATCGTGCTTCTAGTGCTGCTGTCCATATAGCATGTTGTGCTGCTAGCTGGCGTCAGCAGAGCATGTTGTGCTGCTAGCTGGCGTCAGCAGAGCATGTTGTGCTGCTAGCTGGCGTCAGCGGAGCCATCCCATGCTAATTGGCTAACTGGCTAACTGGCTGGCTGTGGCTGTGTTGTTCAGTTCAGTTGTTCCATTGTCGAGCCTTCATGTTGCCACAGACTTTGTGGTTGTTTTTGGTTGGCTAATGTGAGGATTCAAAGCTGAACTCTGACTGGAAGATGGAGCCGGCCACTTCAAATGGATCCCGTCTTTTTGGTTTGGTGCAGAGAGGGAGACTAAACAGAGCTTTGTCCGTCTCCAAACAGAAGATACATGAATGTATTTATTTGATGGGTGAGTGTACTGTATGTGTTTGCGTGTGTGGTGTAGTGGCGCATGTGAGCACGTGCGCATGTCGGTTCCTTTGTGTGCTGACAGTGGGATCAAAGTCATACAAGTCTTAACTTGATTCAACGTGATGAATACGGAGTGAAGCTGGTTCAGTGACCTGTTCGATCCTCACTGACACAAATCTGGGAACCCAGAGTCTCATCAGTTTGACGACTAATAAGACTGGGACAGACGTATTTCAGTGGGTTCTTGTGTTGAGCAGATAATGTCCACCCCAAGACATGTCCACCCCAAGACATGTCCACCCCAAGACATGTCCACCCCAAGACATGTCCACCCCAAGACATGTCCACCCCAAGACATGTCCACCCCAAGACATGTCCACCCCAAGACATGTCCACCCCAAGACAATCAATCAGCTCCAACTCCGTTCTCGCGTCAATCCGACTGTAAACAATGACCGTGGCGTACGGAAGCAGAGGTCTTGGTGACACTGAGAACATCTCCGCTCAACACCGGAAACCCAGAGATATCATAGAGTCTTATTAGTCATCAGACTGAGAGACTCTGGGTGTCCAGATCGCACCGACACAAATCAATAATCCACACTCACCTGTTTCTTCCCCCTCTTCACCTTGTAGGCTGATGACACATACATGCAACTGAAGAAGGACTTGGAGTATCTGGACCTAAAGGTGAGACAGAGAGACAGAGAGACATAGAAATGGAGAGACTATTTATTGTATTTGTCCCCTCCTTTTTTACTTTTGTCTTTTTTTTACTTCTCTCCTCCTTAAAGGAACACTCTGCCCATTTTCAACCAGCTTTGTATCATTAGAACATCAGTAGTATATCAGAAAACTGTAAACTGTTTTGAAGTCTGTCATTTAATTTGACAGTTATTGAGTGTTAAAGTGTCGCTGCCATCATGACATCGATAAAAATAATTGTTATTTTAGACACACAATATATCAACAACAATATATCAACAACTAGCCAACAGATATCAAACCTGGTGGGCTTTATTGAAAGAGCATGACTCGAACATGACCGTTATATCAAACCGGTGTTTTATTGCCACACAACTAACGTTAGCTCATGTATTTACATAGGGGGGACACGCATGGGGGTACATTTGCTCGTAACACCCCGCAGAGACACCCGGAAGGCAGGTGTTTGTTGTCGTCGTCGTGACATCATGCTGATTCCTTGTATATAACCTACAGTACATCAGCAAATCAGACCATCAGCGAGAAGATTGGCTATTATACTCATTCTAAAATGCCTGTGCTCAGGTCGGTACACTACCTCATCGCTATGCATCCTGCAAAGAGCTGTTTAAAAAAAGAAAAATAGGAGCTCGCTTCACTCGCTTCCAAAGCAAATGCACACGCTAGTTATAATCTTTAGGACATGATGTGCTGGTGCTCATGGGAAATGCAGTCTTCATTATGACATTATGCGCTGGTGCTCATGGGAAATGCAGTCTTCATTATGACATTATGCGCTGGTGCTCATGGGAAATGCAGTCTTCATTATGACATTATGCGCTGGTGCTCATGGGAAATGCAGTCTTCATTATGACATTATGCGCTGGTGCTCATGGGAAATGCAGTCTTCATTCCGGGAAAACATTCCGTGGAAATTCCGAGGAAATCACGCTTTCCTCCACAGTGCCTCTTTATTCTGTGACTGAAAGTTTACATCCTGTAACCAAAGACTATCTGTGAGAAAATAAATCCACTTTGTAATCAAAAAATAGATCCGTAAGCAAAAACATAGATTTGAAAACAAAACTATCAACAATCCAATCAAAGAAAAATTTAAAAATAAAATAAAATAAATGTTTTTAGATTTTTCATTAATGTGAATTAAAAAAAGTTGCATGCAAACACAAACATTTTGTTCTCAACTCCAAAACATTTGTTTGCGAAACCATTACCTTTGCTTACAAAGCTCAATCCATTGATCCAGTATGAGACACCCTCCGCCTTGTCTCATACTGCATTGGATGTTGCCAAGCTATCACTCCGATCGACACTGGCCAATAGGGACGTGCGTTACTTCTTTCTGCTGTAGGTCCCGCCCTTATTGTAACAGAAAAAGTTTTGCAAAACTCAGGTTTTGCAAACAAAACTTTTCATTTCGCAAAAGACAAGTTGAGCTTTGTAAGCAAAGGTAATGGGTTCGCAAACAAATGTTTTGGAGTTGAGAACAAAATGTTTGTGTTTGCATGCAACTTTTTTTAATTCACATTAATGAAAAATTTAAAAACATTTTTTTTATTTTATTTTTAAATTTTTCTTTGATTGGATTGTTGATAGTTTTGTTTTCAAATCTATGTTTTTGCTTACGGATCTATTTTTTGATTACAAAGTGGATTTATTTTCTCACAGATACAGCCTTTGGTTACAGGATGTAAACTTTCAGTGACAGAATAAAGACACATATATCTCTCCATATCATAGCTGCTTAAAGTGTTTGTGTTCTGCTGTTCCTTCTCTGATTTGTAATGATATAAACAAATACACAGGATGTTACTGACTAACAACCACTTCTGGCCCACGTTGAACTTATTAGACCAGAGTGGAGAATGTCGCTGTCACATTGTGTCACAATGACACGTGAGGATGTACAGGCATCTTTGTGGGACAAAATCATTGCCAGTGAATCACAGTAGACTTGTTCCTCGCCAACTCCATTGTTAACTCTTGCGTGGTTTTGGAGGCAGCCTTTGAGCGACTGATGAAAGCAGCTGCCATTTTGTCTCTGTGTGGTTTTGACTCTAGATCAGAGCTCTAGAGCCCCTGAGCCTCTTTGTCTCTGTGTGGTTTTGACTCCAGATCAGAGCTCTAGAGCCCCTGATCCTCTTTGTCTCTGTGTGGTTTTGACTCCAGATCAGAGCTCTAGAGCCCCTGATCCTCTTTGTCTCTGTGTGGTTTTGACTCTAGATCAGAGCTCTAGAGCCCCTGATCCTCTTTGTCTCTGTGTGGTTTTGACTCCAGATCAGAGCTCTAGAGCCCCTGATCCTCTTTGTCTCTGTGTGGTTTTGACTCCAGATCAGAGCTCTAGAGCCCCTGATCCTCTTTGTCTCTGTGTGGTTTTGACTCTAGATCAGAGCTCTAGAGCCCCTGATCCTCTTTGTCTCTGTGTGGTTTTGACTCTAGATCAGAGCTCTAGAGCCCCTGATCCTCTTTGTCTCTGTGTGGTTTTGACTCCAGATCAGAGCTCTAGAGCCCCTGATCCTCTTTGTCTCTGTGTGGTTTTGACTCTAGATCAGAGCTCTAGAGCCCCTGATCCTCTTTGTCTCTGTGTGGTTTTGACTCCAGATCAGAGCTCTAGAGCCCCTGATCCTCTTTGTCTCTGTGTGGTTTTGACTCCAGATCAGAGCTCTAGAGCCCCTGATCCTCTTTGTCTCTGTGTGGTTTTGACTCCAGATCAGAGCTCTAGAGCCCCATATCCTCTTTGTCTCTGTGTGGTTTTGACTCTAGATCAGAGCTCTAGAGCCCCTGATCCTATTTGTCTCTGTGTGGTTTTGACTCCAGATCAGAGCTCTAGAGCCCCTGATCCTCTTTGTCTCTGTGTGGTTTTGACTCTAGATCAGAGCTCTAGAGCCCCTGATCCTATTTGTCTCTGTGTGGTTTTGACTCTAGATCAGAGCTCTAGAGCCCCTGATCCTCTTTGTCTCTGTGTGGTTTTGACTCTAGATCAGAGCTCTAGAGCCCCTGATCCTCTTTGTCTCTGTGTGGTTTTGACTCCAGATCAGAGCTCTAGAGCCCCTGATCCTCTTTGTCTCTGTGTGGTTTTGACTCCAGATCAGAGCTCTAGAGCCCCTGATCCTCTTTGTCTCTGTGTGGTTTTGACTCCAGATCAGAGCTCTAGAGCCCCTGATCCTCTTTGTCTCTGTGTGGTTTTGACTCCAGATCAGAGCTCTAGAGCCCCTGATCCTCTTTGTCTCTGTGTGGTTTTGACTCCAGATCAGAGCTCTAGAGCCCCTGATCCTCTTTGTCTCTGTGTGGTTTTGACTCCAGATCAGAGCTCTAGAGACCCTGATCCTCTTTGTTTCTGTGTGGTTTTGACTCCAGATCAGAGCTCTAGAGCCCCTGATCCTCTTTGTTTCTGTGTGGTTTTGACTCTAGATCAGAGCTCTAGAGCCCCTGATCCTCTTTGTTTCTGTGTGGTTTTGACTCTAGATCAGAGCTCTAGAGCCCCTGATCCTCGCAGTCCACACTTTACTACTGCACTGCACTGCTGGGCCTCTCAGGCCTCTGATGAACGTAAGCTCTGTGTGTGCGTGCGTGTGTGCGTGCGTGTGTGTGTGTGTGTGTGTGTGTGTGTGTGCGCGTGTGTGCGTGCGTGCGTGCGTGCGTGCGTGCGTGCGTGCGTGCGTGCGTGCGTGCGTTCGCACGCACGTGTGTGTGGGCGTGCATATATACGCAAGAGTAGTAGGGCCATTGTAGATCATATTTATTTTAGAGTGGGGTAATATTCAGAGAAAATCCCCAAATATGACCCCCCTCCCTCTGGCTTCGGTTAAAAAAGACGTCACCTCCAAATTTGACCCTCATACTCTTCTGTGAAATATCTTATGTGAATAAGATATATATATATACAGTATGTGTGTGTGTGTGTGTGTGTGTGTGTGTGTGTGTGTGTGTGTGTGTGTGTGTGTGTGTGTGTGTGTGTGTGTGCGTGTGCGGGTATTTGTGCTTGTGCATGTTTGTACTGTATTTAGAGTAGAAGTGTCACACGTCCGTGCCTGTGCTATAGAAAGACCATCCCATTGCTTATAGCATCGTGTTCATGGCTTGACTGGCATTGAACTGCTGATCTCCCACGTGACCTTTGACCCCCACCCCATGTGTTGATGCTGATGCTGATGCTGTTGCGTCGTGGTCGTGGTCGTGGTCGTGGTCGTGGGATGGCTCGGCAGTGCATGTGTTGTGGCTGTGGCCCGGTGGGATGGCTCGGCAGTGCATGTGTTGTGGCTGTGGCCCGGTGGTTGAAAAGCCAGCTGCTTCTACCATCGTCTCTGAAACACCACACCTCCTCGACAATACCACAGGGCTCTAACTGTGGCCTTTTTCTTTTCTAATCTATTATTTGCCCCTAGGAGCACATGTACTCCTAAACTGAACATTTTAGGAGCGCTACAAAATGAACTATGATATCAAATTGAAAATGCACGTCCTTACTTTTGCACATGAGCTCCCGCTTTTGTTTTATTGTATAAAGTAGCATGAATTTAATTTTTTGTAGGAGCGTATGGCAGCACCGTAGAACCCTGTCAGTACCTCAAAAAGCACCTGGACTCAATTCAGCGTGTGTTTCTAAATCATTTCCTCATACTTTAGTAATCCAAAAAAGTGTCCAGATTTGGGACTTTTCTCAAAGGAGGAGACATTTTGCATGTTGCCTCACAGATATGTGGAAACGTGCAGTGCAGGGCTTCTCCGTGTCCATAGGCATTGTGGTTTCCATGGCAACAGCTGATTCATATTGTCATGTGCGCCCCGGCTAAAGGAATGTGTCAATGGTAATTGATTGGCCTGGTGTTCGTTAGTAGTTTGGTGTTTCTGTATCTCCTTGTGTCGCAGCACCATTGTACCGTGGAGTAGGCCTGCTCCTTGTGCCGCTAAACTATCATCTGAAAATGTTCCATGTTCCAATTTCTAGGTAGTTGGAAGTCAGATTCTGAAGGAGATGGGGAAGCCTGTCAAGGTTGCAGAAAGCGATGTGGATGTAAGTACAGCCGGTAACGTCATCTCAAACTATTTGATGCATTAGATTAGATACACCCTCAAGTCTTCACATGTCCTCTTTCTGTCTTGTTGCTCTCCTGAAAAAATAAGTCCTGAAATTGTAGTTTTTTTACTTAGTGTAGTTACACTGATGATCATGGTTTTTTAGTTAGTGTAGTTACACTGATGATCATGGTCCCCATCAGGGGAAAGCGAGGGTTAATTAAAGGGATACACCACTTTTTTGGAAGTTTAGCTCATTTGCCACATCGCCCCCACATAACCAAGATACACCATGCCTTACCGGCACTGTCAGCTCAGTTCACAGTGAGCTACAGTCGTGAAGTTAGTAATTATCGCCATAGAATGGAGGCTAATGGTACAGCTGTTAAAAATCTGCCAAAACACACAAATCACCATGCCAAAATACATGTTGTGCTTCGGGTACTCACCACACGATGAAATATTAATCCAAAATGCACATAATCTGTCTTTTTGGAAGGAAAAGAGGTAGCCGGCACTACTTTCCAAACATGGCCGCCGACCTCTTTTCCTTCCAAAAAGACAGATTATGTGCATTTTGGATTAACATTTAATCGTGTGGTGAGTACCCGAAGCACACCATGTATTTTGGCACGGTGATTTGTGTGTTTTGGCATCTATGCCGATAATTACTAACTTCACGACTGTAGCTCACTGTGAACTGAGCGGACAGTGTGGGTAAGGCATGGTGTATCTTGGTTATGTGGGGGGGATGTGACAAATGAGCTAAACTTCCAAAAAAGTGGTGTATCCCTTTAAGGCAAAACAGTTGTTGATGCTGTGGAGAAAGTGTGGGAGTGTGTTTGAAGTCATCGCTCTTATCTTCAAGGCAAACACACCATGCAGAGAGAGAGTTGGCTCACATTGATATCCAAACTATTCTCCACAGCTTCTCAAAGACTCCTTATTTCTCTTATCCTTATATATCATAGTGTGACTGAGCTTCATACACAACTACAGGTAAACAATTTAGGAGAGCAATGTCGCCCATGAATATTTGACGAGACAACATTACCATGGAGAGATGAAAAATGAATTTGATGGAATGGCAAAAGTACCTTTGAATGTAAAAATGTATATGATAAACAGTTTGTTCACTTCAAGCTGCTCAGCCACAGCATTATTACGTGAATATTATTCTGTTTTTTTGTATTATCATTATTATTATTATTATTATGGTTGTTGTTTTTTCGATTTCCCCCCATTTTCTCCCAAATTGTACTTGGCCAATTCTTCCCTCTGCTGCCCCAGTCGCTCCTCCACCCTCTGCTGATCTGGGGAGAGCCGTAGTCTAGCACCATGCTTCCTCCGACACCCCCGGCAGGACGTAGCGCGTGGGAGGATCACGCTATTCCCACCAGTTCCCTTCCGCACTGAACAGGCGCCCCGAGCGACCAGAGGAGGCGCTAGTGCAGCGACCAGGACAATACCCTCAATCCGGCTTCCTCCCACAGACACAGCCAATCGTGCCTGTACGGACACCCGATCAAGCCGGAGATAGAGTAACATGAGGATGCGAACCTGCGACCCTCGTGTTGGTAGGCAGGGAATCTACCGCTACACTACCTGCTACACTACCTGGACGCCCCTTTCTGTTTTAGTTTTTTACCCTGGGAAGAGGAATTGCTCCAACCTTTGGCGTGGAGTCTTGTTGAGTTTAATTAGGGATTAATTAACGAGGAGAGAGAGGCGTGTGGGTAGCACCCACTCTGCATAAAGTGCCCACTCACAATAATTATATCTGCTAATGAGACAGGGGAGGTGGGGGACAGTCACTATGTGTATGTTACAAACTCACACACATATGCACTCACACTCTCTCTCTCTCTCTCTCTCTCTCTCTCTCTCTCGCGCTCGCTCTCTGTCTGTCTCTCTCTCTCTCTCTCTCTCGCGCTCGCTCTCTGTCTGTCTCTCTCTCTCTCTCTCTCTCACACACACACTGTTCATTTTGAAATGACTCAAAATTAACAGTTACAAATCAAAGTTTTACCACATGGCTCAAGAAATGTGATCAAAACACGGCTCAGTGGATTGACTTTATTTAATTTATCTCCATGTGTCTCCTGCAAAGTGCAGCGTGCCCCAGGAGCTGCAGGAGAGCCAATAGAGAGCCAAAGTGAAACGTCACTTCCTGCTTTCTCCCTGTACCAGCGCTGCGAAAAATATGAATGGCGGTGCCACGAGCTTCCACAAGCTATGTCGTTTTTATACTAAACTAACCCCTACGTTTCAGTTTGACGACAAACTGCGACTTTCTTGACATGCAAAGTTACGTTTTAAATGGACTAAATGAGCGTTGGCACCCCGTGGCACAATTCAAACGGGATCAAAAAAGTAACGTTATTCTCCGTCCACCGCCATTCATATTTTTCTTTTCATTCATATTTAATTCACACTTTTTAATAAGAAAGCAGGAAGTGACGTTTCACTTTGGCTCTCTATACATGAACGCTTGCAGTTCCTACAGCGCCCTCTGTCTCAGTCTGCTCAGCTCTCTGTCTCCCCCTGCAGGTGAAGCTGAGTCGGCTGTGTGAGCAGGATAAGACCCTGAAGGAGCTGGAGGCGCGGATCAGCTCCCTGAAGGAGGACAAGGTAACACTCTGCTACATTATTAACCAGCCTCAGTCATTCTGTTTCATCTGTGGGGGGAAACATTGGAAATTTAGTCGAGACTTCATTGCAAGGCCAATTTTATGCACAGTTTACCCTGGAGAAACACAAATACGGACTCCGGTTTGGGTAAGGGGACGTTCAGAAATCCACCGTAGAAGAGCCAGAAAGACCAATTCCTCCACCAACAGTAGCCTCAATAGACCAGAATGCAATGCAACAGTAGCCTCAATAGACCAGAATGCAATGCAACAGTAGCCTCAATAGACCAGAATGCAAGGCAACAGTAGCCTCAATAGACCAGAATGCAATGCAACAGTAGCCTCTATAGAGAGCCGCAGGGATGACGTATTTTTGTAGGCAGAATGCGGAAGTCCCGAACTTCCTGGTTCTACACTGTTTCTGTCTATGGGATTTTTGAATGGGTTTTTGCCGCGATGCTTCAAATACGGTCTCTGGGCAACGCAAGATTAATCAAACGCGAACCAGAGTTCCATCGGATAATCTTCACACATGAGGACCACTTTCATGAGTTTTGAAGCGTAAATGCGAGCCCTAGAAGTAAAATGCTCGAGCTAAGCTAATCCAGAACTACACACTGTCGCATAGGCTTCCACGTCACGTCAGCGCTCAACCTGGACTGTTGTTGATGTGTGCACTGATTACCCCGGGCTGAACGGGGCTGAACCAGGTGAGGGAAAGAGAATTTCCATGTTCGCCCTTTGAAGTGGTGACGTTATTGACGTATATATCCCCATCGACTCAAAAGTGTAGTCTCATTTAGCCGTTTGCTAGCTAGCCGCCCTTTTAACGGCAAGTAAAAGCTTCAAAACTCGTAAAAGTGGTCCTCGTGTGTGAAGATGATATTACTAAACACTGGTTCGCGTTTGATTAAGCCAGCGTTGCCCAGAGAGATTATTAGAAGCATCGCGCCAAAAACCCATTCAAAACTCCCATAGGCGAAAACTGTGAAGAACCAGGGCTGTTAGCATCGATGATTTCCGGACTCGTTACTGCGGCTCTCTATAGACCAGAATGCAATGCAACAGTAGCCTCAATAGACCAGAATGCAATGCAACAGTAGTCTCAATAGACCAGAATGCAATGCAGCCACAAGGCATGTTGTGTTTTGAATAAAGGGAGCGTCTCACTTTTTTCTTTTCGACTGGAAAAATCTCTGGCTCTCTTCACATGCCCTGTTTTCACATGCCCTGTTTTCACATGCCCTGTCTTCACATGCCCTGTTTTCACATGCCCTGTCTTCACATGCCCTGTTTTCACATGCCCTGTCTTCACATGCCCTGTTTTCACATGCCCTGTCTTCACATGCCCTGTTTTCACATGCCCTGTCTTCACATGCCCTGTTTTCACATGCCCTGTCTTCACATGCCCTGTTTTCACATGCCCTGTCTTCACATGCCCTGTTTTCCTCGTTTTCAGGTCACAGTTCAAAACAAATTATTGTTTCAACAAATAATATCAAACCGAACTTGTCAGGGTGACTTAAAAATCATATTTAAAGCTAGAAATAAGGTCCAGGGTGTAAAAAAAAATGGAATTCTCCTTTAATCACAGAATAACTGAATTGAACATCATACTGTAGATTGATGACATAATCTCCTTTTTAAGAAGCGATTGAAAAGACAATGACCATAAACACGCTGCCCATGGGAGGCTTTTTGGGGTGAATGTTGTTGCTGAGAGGTGTAAGTGAACATTTTGACAGATGCACGTCCTGACTGGGAAGTTGCTTTGAGTAGCTGTGTTTTCTCTTGACCTCGTGCCGTATGACCTCTATATGACCTCTGACCCCCTTCAGGACAAGCTGGAGAGCGTGCTGGATGTGTCCCACCAGCAGATGGAGCAGTACCAGGAGCAGCCGGCCCACGCCCAGAAGATCGCCTACCAGCAGAGGCTGCTGCAAGAAGACCTGGTCACCATCAGGGCCCAGATCTCCCGCCTGTCCACGGTACGCTGTTGTGTGTGTGTGTCTGTGTGTGTGTGTGTGTGTGTGTGTGTGTGTGTGTGTGTGTGTGTGTAGTTGTGTATGCATCCACATAGAGTATGTTTTGTATGAGGATGCCTTTTACTTGGTCAATATCTGTCTTGCCAACTGTGTACTAAAATATTTTGTGTGCGTGCATGTGTGTATATGTACATGTGTGTATATGTACATGTGTGTATATGTACATGTGTGTATATGTACATGTGTGTATATGTGCATATGTGTATATGTACATGTGTGTATCTGTACATGTGTGTATATGTGCATATGTGTATATGTACATGTGTGTATCTGTACATATGTGTATATGTACATGTGTGTATCTGTACATGTGTGTATATGTACATGTGTGTGTATATGTACATGTGTGTATATGTGCATATGTGTATATGTACATGTGTGTATATGTACATGTGTGTATATGTACATGTGTGTATCTGTACATGTGTGTATATGTACATGTGTGTGTATATGTACATGTGTGTATCTGTACATGTGTGTATATGTGCATATGTGTATATGTACATGTGTGTATCTGTACATATGTGTATATGTACATGTGTGTATCTGTACATGTGTGTATATGTACATGTGTGTATATGTACATGTGTGTATATGTACATGTGTGTGTGCGCGTGCAGGAGATGGCTCGAGCCTGGGAGGAGTACAGCAGTCTGGAGAGCTCAGTGGAGCAGCTGAGGAAGGCGCTGCAGGCACACATGAACCACAGCGCCACCCCCCAGGTGAGAGCCGGTACTGCAGCTGGACTGAGTTCACCTCCAAACTCGCAGCTTTTCGGCTGTAGTGTCCAGATTCTGTCATAGGGAGGGTTCCAAACAGTTCTTGTACATATTCCATTGTGTCTGAAAGCTAGCAGGCAGTGTGTATTGCATTCACCTTATGTTCATACGTGGTGGGCCAAATTCTTCCGGGTTGTTTTAACACTTCCGGTGGTCACGGCGCGAAATACAAAAGAATATCAGAAGAAGAGTTGTTTTTGTAGAGGACAGTGCACGGGGTAAAACAAAGAACGTAGCAGCCTACTACTTTGAGCTCGGTACACAGCAAGCAAGCGGAGTATCCACTGTTAGCCAGGTCAGATAACGTTATTGTCGACAATGATGAGCACTTTCTTGTAAAACATACCTGGACTCCAACAAAGAAAGCTTCAGATGGTTTTCTCTCCTCCGAGCGCAGCTCAAGCCACTCTATAGATAATATATACATATGTACACTCTATATAGCCAGTCTATAAGAGCTGCAGACGTTAATGTAATTCCATGGAATGCAAGAATTATGCCAGTTACATGGCATTGCATTCTTAGACATTGTCGTTTGCTTTTATTTTATTTTGGTATGTTACATACAATTGGCTAAATTATTAGTTAATTCAGAGTTAGATGATATTGGAGCAGCCGGCCTTTTTCTTTTTCTTTTTTTTTAGCCGGAAGTCGTGACACGACCACACAACCGGGTCAAATGGGCGTGGCTACATAAGGTGAATAGCATGAGACAGTTGGGTCAGATCTGTGTGTTTGGTGTCTCACTCCAGCAAGAGAAAGCAGAGATGAAGCGCGAGCTGTGGAGGATCGAGGACGTGATGGCCGGACTGAGCGCCAGTAAAGCCAACTACAAGATCACCATCGACTCTGTCCAGAACCCAGGTACTGTAGACTGTCCAGAACCCAGGTACTGTAGATTATGTCCAGAACCCAGGTACTGTAGACTCCAGAACCCAGGTACAGTAGACTGTCCTGAACCCAGGTACTGTAGACTGTCCTGAACCCAGGTACAGTAGACTGTCCTGAACCCAGGTACAGTAGACTGTCCTGAACCCAGGTACTGTAGACTGTCCTGAACCCAGGTACTGTAGACTCTGTCCAGAACCCAGGTACTGTAGACTGTCCTGAACCCAGGTACTGTAGACTGTCCAGAACCCAGGTACTGTAGACTTTCCAGAACCCAGGTACTGTAGACTCTGTCCAGAACCCAGGTACTGTAGACTGTCCTGAACCCAGGTACTGTAGACTTTCCAGAACCCAGGTACTGTAGACTTTGTCCAGAACCCAGGTACTGTAGATTCTGTCCAGAACCCAGATACTGTAGGAACCCTACAGACAGCACCCACTCCACCACAGAGCACTATAGTCCCACCCCTTATTTATACAGAACAGTAAAAATATAGAGTTCTGGGGTGACAAGACAAAAAATGGGATATAATCCACACTTCCCCTGTTGACAGATGTAACATTCTTCTGTTGTATCAAGAAAAATGCAGAGAATCATCTGGCTTTTTGTGACACATTTCACTCTCTTTCTGGCATTTCTTCTAGGAAGGAATGTACTGCCTTGTACTGCCTTGTACTGCCTTGCACTGTCTTGTACTGCCTCACACTGCTTTGTGGGAGTAGAAGAAACATCCTCGAATTAGTCAGTCTTTATCGTAGAATAAATCTTGAGGTAAATTGTTCTACTTTATGATTGATAACAGCAGTTAGTCTTTCCATCTTATATATATTATGTACCGGGCTGATACTTTCAGGGAAGTATAAAGAGTGTAAAGTGCGGGTGAGCTGACGGAGCCGGATTTTTTTAATTAGGTAATTGACCCTAATTACCTAATGATGTGATGTCACTCGAGCAAGAATGTCATCAGTGATGATGTCATCAGTGAGGTCATCCTTCCTGACTCAGCAGACTGGGTGGGTCTAACCCCTTCACTAATCTTCACAAACGTGAATAACTTTTATGACTTTTGGAACGTAAATGCGTTTTTTTTTAACGTTATTTTTAGAAAACACTTCAAAAGGCATAACAGTGATTAACGTTCGTGAAGATCATCCTGCTGAACCTCAATTCGTGCTCCCATAAACTGTTGTTAACCACAGACCTGATTTGATGCATTTAAGTGAAATCCCCATTCTAAAACCCCATAGACTTTTCCCCTGACGAACCAATATGGCGGCGATTTCTGATTAAGCCTACAAAAATACGTCATCCATGTGGTACTCTATTCTACAGATCAGATTTGATGAGATTATATTGCTGAATACTCACTCTTGGTTTGAAAATGGCAATTAAAAATAATTTAAATCTGTGTCTGCATCACTGTTTGCCTCCTCTCACTGTCTTCATCTCTTGCTCATATGCACCTAATCACTTATATATCTGCTTTTGAACATCCAATAGACCTTATTCGCTAACCCTGGACGGCGCCATATTGTTGACATACCATCCTGCATGCACAGCGCTACTGCAGCTGACAACTAGTAACAGCCTTATTGTCGTTTCTGTTCCATTACAAAATAGCGATGGTAATGACAGCAATAAAAAACCCAGAGTTGTTGTTTGTATGCTGCCGTTAATGCCTGTAATAATAAACAAAAGAAAAAAAGAGGTGAACAGACTTTGCTGTGAGGAGCTGTCAGAAAGTTTCACCTTCTCTCCTAACTATCCACACATCTCCTGTGCTGCTGACGTATCCTCCGTCTCGCTCCCTTCACGTCTGTGGACGGTAGAGATAGAAACAAACCACGGGGACTTTATTGCTGTCATTACTACAGCCATGTATAACGCAGGTCACCATCCGAACACAATTGGAACGATACAGGTAGGTAACGCTAACGGCGGCTAGCTTCCTATAAACTCTGCTCTTACATAGGCTGTCACTTGAGCGCTGCAGCGCTATGTCAACAACATGGCGGTGGTGGGCGTGCCCGTATGTGAGTTACGTCAATCAAATAAGGTCTATAGTGATGTAAATAAACAATATCATATTTTTGTCATCTGACTTGTCAGTTCATGTGTCCTCAGATGAAGTGTAAATATAGTCAAGTCAAGTCAAGTCAAATTTATTTGTATAGCACATTTCATACACAGAGGCAATTCAAAGTGCTTCACATAAAATGGTTGACAGGAAAATAAAAGAATAAAAGAAGAGAATAAAATGGACATTTAAAAGCATCACAACAAAACTTTAAAAAAGAGTATAAAAAGTGCATTAAGCAACAGGCGCAGCAGTTGCAAAAAGAGCTAAAAGCTTATAGAGGACTCATTCGGTTTACATAATAGCTGTCAGCAGTTAAAAGCGACGGTAAACATAAAAGTCTTTAGTCTATTTTTAAAAGTAAGTAAGGTTGGGGCAGTTATAGGTTATAGACAGTCATTTCTCCCACTCATGCTGGTAAACCCAAATCACACACCCTGTACATTTTAAAGCTAACCTCTTCTTTTCTCCTTCCGCAACACCAGAGAGGAAACTAGTGCCTTCGATGTCGGACCCAGCAGTGCCTTCCCACAGCGCGGAGATCCAGCCTCCTCCTCGCAGCTCCAACCCCAGCCTGGCCTCCCATACCCTGCCTCACAGCTCCGTGCCAAAGTGGGTGAGTGTCACCCTCCAGTCCATACAACCTGCAGCACCATTTCACCTCGTTCCAGGAGGCCACAAACGGGTCCCAGATAGTTGAGAATCTTTTAACACATTGACTGCCAGCCGTTTTTTTCTTGCTGTAGGTAGCTTCTGCCAAGCCGTTTTTTGAGGATTGTGGCTCATTTTACAAGAGCCGAGGATTATTTTCTGCTTGGAGTTTGTGAACATACAATATCTCAAAAGTACTAATAGAATGTGTACTTTCTCTGTCTAAAAGAGTTAGTTTGTAGAGTTAGTAGTTATGTAAGCATTAGCAGTTGAATACAGCATGGTTTTAGCGTCAGAAAAAATATTCAGAGATAAACGGCTTTTTGTGAAATTCGATAGAACTGTCACTTTAACCATTCATTTTTGGCTCTCTCTCTCTCTCTCTCTCCCTCCCCCTCTCGCTCTCTCTCTCTCTCTCTCTCTCTCCCTTCCCCTCGCTCTCCCTCCCTCTCTCTCTCTCTCTCTCTCTCTCTCTCTCCCTCCCTCTCGCTCTCCCTCCCTCTCTCTCTCTCTCCCTCCCTCTCGGGAGGGAGACGCACTAGGTTTAATCCTAGTGAGAGGGGGAGAGGGAGAGAGAGAGAGAGAGAGAGAGAGGGAGGGAGGGAGAGAGAGAGAGCGAGAGAGAGAGAGAGAGAGAGAGCGAGAGAGCGAGAAAGAGAGTTGCTTCAACTCCTCCCTCTTCTTGGCTGCAGCGGCCGTCACAGTCTCAGTGCTTTTGCTGCTGTCCTGTGCCTGTCTGCACGGCCGCTGTTTGAGGAAGTCGGCATGGACTCGCTCGCTTCTTGGAGTTTTGGTTGAGAGAAGCTTTTGCGATTCTGGTCATATTTATGCTGCGTGTTTCAAAGTGTGTTCCACCTGTAATGTATTATGTAAATTTGCAATCCCGCATCGCCAGCAATCAGCGCGAAAACGAGAGCGTTTTCCCCCATCCATTTTCATGAGAATGTAATACTGTAAAATCGCCTCGCCATTTCCTTGAATGGCTTGCTCCCTTTTTCTTTGATTTCGCTCGTCTGGGGGAGCACTGTCAACACTTAGTGGGTCGGTAAAATAGATTATACACATTCAATACCTCCAATAATTGTATAGGAGACGTAAAAGGGATTGATCAACGCCCCACCGTCAAAAAAAAAAAAACTATTTTTTTGACGTATCAATACGTTGCTGGCAGTCAACGGTTGGATTCTGCTTGACGTATCAATACGTCGTTGGCAATGAACGTGTTAAGTGAGTTAGTTGGTCCTCAGGAATCTGAGTCTCTCCATCCGTATATCAGTGGTGGTCCAAAGGTTAGAGAAGTGAGCTTGTGACCGGAAAGTCGTAGGTTCAATCCCCGGGACCGGCAGGATAAATCTGGGTGGGCAAAGTGAAAAGGCAGCGCTTGCCCCTCCCTCATTACCACCACTGAAGTGTCCTTGAGCAAGGCACTCAACCCCAGCTGCTCCAGTGGAGCTGCTCAGTGGCCAGCAGATCAGACTGTGGTTGTACTGGTCAGCTTCCAGGTATGAATGTGTGTGTGAATGTGAACAGGACACTCCTGAAAAAGAGAGCATTGCTCTCAGTGAGACTCCCCCTGTATAAATAAAGGTATACAAGAAATAACTGAGATCATGTCCGTCACAAGAAGGTGGAGCACCATAAACCTGACTTATATCAAGTTTCAGAACTTCTGCTCCAGTGAGTCTGATCATGTTTGACAGTTCTACATCAGAAGCGTTCACATGAAGATCCACAGAAGTCTGTTTGGAACAGCCAACGTACCAAATCTTGTGGAGCTCATCCAAATCGCTTGGTGTAAATGATCAGCTGGAAATACAAAAACCTCGACTGTCAGTTATACTCCCTCACTTGGACGTATAATTTGTGAAACGCTGACTCGTTTTTTTCTCGTCATGGCACCTGTACAGGCCGAGGACAGCGCCCCGCCCCGGCCACCACTGCCACGCCTCTACGACTATGAAGACACGCCCCCGGTGGTGCCACGCCTCTATGACTACGAGGACACGCCCCCGGTGGTGCCACGCCTCTATGACTACGAGGACACGCCCCCGGTGGTGCCGCCCCTCCCCAGAGAAGCATCGGTCATCCGCCACATGTCGGTGCGAGGGCTGAAGCGACAGTCGGACGAGAGGAAGAGGGACAGGGAGAGCGGGCAGTACGTCAACGGAGACTATAAGGTACGGGAGAGCGGGCAGTACATCAACGGAGACTATAAGGTACGGGAGAGCGGGCAGTACGTCAACGGAGACTATAAGGTACGGGAGAGCGGGCAGTACGTCAACGGAGACTATAAGGTACGGGAGAGCGGGCAGTACGTCAACGGAGACTATAAGGTACGGGAGAGCGGCCAGTACGTCAACGGAGACTATAAGGTACGGGAGAGCGGGCAGTACGTCAACGGAGACTATAAGGTACGGGAGAGCGGGCAGTACGTCAACGGAGACTATAAGGTACGGGAGAGCGGCCAGTACGTCAACGGAGACTATAAGGTACGGCGGAAAACCTTCCAACTCCAAGTTTGCGGAATGTAGAAAGAGGAAAAAGAACGCTACTTGGCTTCAGGAATCTGTTTATCAAACTGGAGAGGTGCTCGTTGGAGGTGGGGTTCTTGTCCATAATCTGCCTTCATCAGGGTTTCACCCCTGATGGAGGCAGATTGCCGACATGCGTTGGGTTAAGCCAATCTGAAATAAAGGCTTTTTCATTCTTGCCTTGAATTTTGTTAGTAGGACCCACTGCCTACTTTCCTATTTCCAATTTTGGGGATTTTAGTCTTTTTCATTCAGCTGAAGGATTACACAGTCATCTACTGTATGGCTTCAGAAAGGCCCACAGCCCTTGGGCTTATGAAAACCTTTTAAACCCAAATGGATCAATTGAAAAATGTGGCTGATGAAAAAACAAGGCTGTTTAACGTCATTCTGGAAAAGGACTTTGCAATGTCAGTAGCTCATATAGGAAGGACACTATGGCAGGGCCGTGTGCTGCAGGCTAAAAGAGCAGATGTGCTCATAGTTTTGCAATGAGTGAACGCAATATTTGAACTGATTCCACGTCCTTATGTCCAATACAGTGGTATGTGTATAAATCATGTCTATCTCAAATATATTTCTAGCATCATGGTGCAAAAAACAATGAGGAGAAATCATCTAGTATAGTATTATCATATTCCATCATATGTATCATATGTATCAGTTCTGATACAAGCTGTAGGAATCTGCTGGACCTCTTGTGATTAACCTGAGCCTGTTAGACAAAAGATGAATTAAACACACTACAAAATGTGTAGGAAAAAAAGACACTATCTTAATTGGAGGCTTATTGTACCAGAAGGTTAAAAGGTTCTCACAAGTCCAAACTATCTTTGGAGAGCCTTGGATTCATGTTTCTACAGTATGCAAGACCTAATTCAGCCAAAGAGCACCTAGTCTAAACATTCTCAGCAGCTATGAGTCCAGTCCAGCCTCTGTCTAACCTCAGCCCCTTCAGTCCAGTCCAGCCTCTGTCTAACCTCAGCCCCTTCAGTCCAGTCCAGCCTCTGTCTAACCTCAGCCCCTTCAGTCCAGTCCAGCATCTGTCTAACCTCAACCTTGCTGTGTTCAGTCCAGTCCAGCCTATGTCTAACCTCAGCCCCTTCAGTCCAGTCCAGCATCTGTCTAACCTCAACCTTGCTGTGTTCAGTCCAGTTCAGCCTCTGTCTAACCTCAGCCTCTTCAGTCCAGTCCAGGCTCTGTCTAACCTCAGCCTCTTCAGTCCAGTCCAGCCTCTGTCTAACCTCAGCCTTGCTGTGTTCAGTCCAGTTCAGCCTCTAACCTCAGCCTTGCTGTGTTCAGGTTGAGCTGCGGTCGTACTTGAGTGAACCGGAGTTGCCGGGGATGAGCCGCCACAGCACTGGGTCTGACGTCGACTACCAGTATTTCCCCACCAAAGGTATGTGGGATCCAACAGGCACAATACACTATACAATACAGTACACTGTATATAACCATATACCCATAACTGCATGTTATTACTGTCTTCATCACTTTTGTGTCTGTTTTTCTCACTGTGCAAATAAAATGAACTAAGCGAAACCAAATTGTGCCGATCCATGTTCCCGTGTCATCCGGCCCAGGTCTTTTGGGCTCCTCGTCTCAACTGAACCAGTCCAGCTCCATCTCGTCCTACGTCACCCTGAGGAGAGGCCCTGGGTGCCCCATCGCCAGGGTGAGTCCCCACAACACGCCTGGCATATCTGAAGATAGATCTGCAAACGTCAGACGTCGGCATTTGAAAGTGTATTTCACAGGCCTGTGAATGTTGGACATGTTATGTAAATATAACAGAAAAGTGTTTTAAGCTCAAGTCAAATGTCAGGTTTTAGTTTTACAGTGGAAAACTTGAAAGAAGAGCCGATGCACATCCTCACAATCTTATGGATAGGTGCGTCGGAGGAGAAGAGTCCATAAGCAGAAGAAAGAGTTCCCGCACACTATCCAGTAGTGATGCGCGGGTCAGGTTTTTTTAAGGCCCGCCCCAACCCAACCCGTCATTGGAGCCAGCCCGCCCCGCCCGCCCCGTTAAAATATCTGAAAATTCCGAACCCAGCCCAACCCAGCAGCCCGCAACGGCCAATTTAATGTAATATGTCTCCGGACGCAGGAGGAGCACAGCAGAGCTTCCAAGGTGTGCAAAGTAGCTAATAACTCTGTCTCTCTCCCCCCTCTCTCTCTCTCACACACACACACAGACAGACACTCATGCTGCCCTGCGCGACAACAGTTGTAGCCTAGTCTGCTCTGGATGAGTTGCGCGGCTGCTTTCATGTGGGTCTTTCTTCAATTAATCCATGGTCTTCAGATAGCGCGACCGACTACGCTTCCCCAAAGTGTGGATGGCGTGACCGCAGTGTTTCAAATGGAGGTAGCAGGTAGAGGTAGGCACTAGGCAGGCTACAGAAACAGTTCTTATTCTTCCCCATTTATTTTAATTACCTCATGCGCTCTCCATGTTGCATGTTGCAGTAGTAGGCTAAACGTAGTAGTGCAGCAGCAGGTGCGCACACGGCTTGCAGATACGGCCAGACTCGCTGTCTGATTTCTTTTAATTACCTCATGCGCACTCAATTGTTCACAGCCTACTCACGTTGCAGTAAAGTTGACAAATAGATCACAGTCGAGTCCACAACAGAAAATCTGCGGTGGCATTATATGGACACTTCAAATAATAATTACAGCGAATAATCCTTCCAAAATGTTTGTTTTGAGAGCACATAGGCTACCTCATTGAAGCGTTTCTTTACTCCATGTAGGCTATAGAGAGTGCAGCAGGAGTCTGTCTGATTGTGTGTACCTACGTGTGAGAGTTAACGTCTTTAAGGTTAATTACTCTGCGTGTTTCATTGCTCTAAATTATTTAATAATGTTGCTTTGTCACGTTCTGAGCCTGCCCCACCCGCACCCGCGATATTTTCATAATTTGCCAACCCAGCCCGCCTGCGGGGCGGCCCAGCCCGCGGGACCCGGCGGGTTCTGGGTGACCCGCGCATCACTACTATCCAGTTACTGGCAAACTTTATTACACAACGTTTCGGTCACTCAGACCTTCATCAGGTAAAATGATGAACCTGATGAAGGTCTGAGTGACCGAAACGTGTGCGTGAATTCTTTCTTCTGACAGTGGAAAACGTAACTATCTTGAAACCTTTTTAAGGAAGTACAACCCAAATGACCATCCTCTCAAAGTCTCAAGTGATAGTTCTTTTTAGCCAACACAATATCTCTCTAGGACCTTCAAATCCTCTATTCCGCAAAAGATAACATTTGAACATAGGTCTCTGTGAAATTCTGGCCATATAAATTGTGCTGTGTGTCCTAGAATAGTCATAGAAGATTCATGCAACTTGAATAGTACAAATCCCTTCCTATTTTGTTTACCTGTCTTTTTTCCTCACCATATTTCATTCTCCATCATATATATATATATATATATATATATATATATATATATATATCCTATCGTATCCTCCATCTATCTCAACCACCTGTCTCTCTTACTCTCTACCCCTCCACTCATTTCATCATAAGCTACCTTCCTCTTTCTCTCAACTCTCACTCCATCTCTCCTAAACTCTCGCTCTCTCTGCCAATCCTGCCTGCACTCTTCCCTCTGTCCACCAGGAGAGACCCAAGAGTGCCTTGGAGCGGCTGTCCTCGCCCACCGAGGCGCAGCAGCAGCAGCAGCAGGCCGCGGCCAGCCAGCAGCCGCGAGGCCGCATGAGCGCCGAGGAGCAGCTGGAGCGTATGAAGCGCCACCAGAGGGCGCTGGTCCGCGAGCGCAAGAGGAACCTGAGCCAGGGCGAGCGCTCTGGCAGCACCGGGCTCCCCGTCTACACGCAGCGCTCCTCCTCTTCCTCCAGGCTGCCCTCCTACACCTCGGACCCCCCGGCCTCCGTACGTTACCCCCCGCCCCCGCGCAGCAGCAGCAGGCACAGGGAGCACCACCACCACTGCTGCTACAACACCCTACCGCCACCGACCACATCATAACGTAGCGGGGGATGCTAACACGCTAGCGCTGCTCTCCCCCCTTTGTGTAACCACTGGTTGTTGTTGTTGACGCGAGCACTAACAAGCTAAAGGGTGGGACTGGCTTTGGCTGGCTAGCTAGCTTGGCTGACGCTTTAGGCTGGGCTTGCAAAGAACGATGGGAGACAATGTGGGCATGGGGACTACTTTGAGGAGTAGGGGAGGGAAAGGAACGGTTTTTATTTTTGAAAGGTTCACCTGCGTAACACTGCCCCCTGGTGGGACCTCACTGACACAATTCTGAATGTAAATCCATTGAGTAAAGGAGGGAATTGAAGGCATCACTCTTGTCTTCTTTTCTCAGTTTTTTTTATCACCAGAGAGTAGAGAGAACAGCCCATCTCTGTACATTCACACACCTTGTACATGTACACTTTTATTTATTTACTGAGGGATATTTTCAGTATACAGTTGTACAGTTATATTTTGTAGAGATTTGGTATATTATAGAGAATATAGAGGACTGGGGGATAATGTTGGGAAAAGGAAAGTGACGTTTTCAGGTTGAATTAAAGATATGAGAAAGTGGGCAGCGCTAGTGGCACAAATCATGATCACTCCTCCCCGCTTTCTTTTCTTCACATGAAATCCAAGTGCCTTGTTTTGCTGATGATCCCCTAACCCCCTTTGCCTTTGCAACAAATTCACCTCCTGAATCAACGTTTCACTGCAAAATCATCCCAGTGTCAAATTCACGTCCCGAATCAACGTTTCACTGCAAAATCATCCCAGTGTTGCAGAGCTTTAAGGTTGCTTTTCTGTGTAATAGCACAATGAAGTCAGGACCCTGCTGGTTTGATCCTGAACGGAATACTTCGGCATTTTGAGGAAGTAGCCTCTAGCTTGTAGCTAGGTGTGCCCCTTGTTTTCAATTAAGAACGCTAACAATGCTAACGAGCCCTTTTCTACCCGTGTGTAATTGGTAGAAAATGTCGTAGGAATTCAAAATGTCTGAGTCTTCCTTTAAGATTACATGACATAATTAGCAGATTGGAATCAATCGTGACTACAGACTAACACTCACTCTTAACCGGATTGCTGTGAGATCTACCTGTAATGAGACTACATTTCCCACAAATCCTGTAACAGTGAGCAATACCTATAGTTCATCATCTGCTATTACCCGATATCCGCCTCTTATAGCCATAATGTCCAGAGTATATTTAATTTTCTACACTCCAGTTACATCAGCATATAATAACATGTTTACACCATTTTATAAAATATTTGAATTACCATCCACATTATTACAGCCTTTTCTTGTAACCGTTACAAGGGTATTTTTATAGCTTGAGTGTGGTTGATAATGACACTGCTAACAGTTAAAGTTGGAGAGGAAGGCGCACGCTTGAGTACGTTTTGAGTGGCCTATACTGAAACATGCAGGACAGGTTCAAGCAACTGGGCTGAAATGCAATATTAGAGAAGTAGAAACAAGGAGTGGACGATGTTGTCCCGGGGGAAGTATGGTGTTGGTGTATGTACAGTACAGTGGCATGTACCGACTTTGTGTGTGTAACACAGATTGATCATAATTATTGAGAATCCATAATGTGTGTGTCATAACGCAGTCCTGGCTCTCTATGGCTCTCTATTGTCCACTCCTTGTCCCCCCCAAAGTGTTAATCCGGAGTCCTTTTCCGCCATATTGCTTTAACCACTCCACAACTACATCAGGTCAGTGAGAAGAAATAGTTGGGAGGAGATCACTCAGTTGAAGGTTAGACTGATAGTAGTTGAGAACTTAGAGAAGTGAACTGCTAATCACCATCTAATTCTGTGTAATTGAGAAGCAACGCACAACTCCTTTCCTTTTTTCTTTTCTATCATGTAGAGATTTGCACTCGACAATAAAGAGAGTTTCTTGCTTCTGAACCTCTGGCTGTGTTCTTCCTAATCGGGGGGGTTGAATATATGTTTGTTTGCATGACGGTCTTTCTTTCCTCTGTGTGTGATTGGTCGCTTCTCCTGAGCACAACAAGGCATGAGAGAGACGCAGTGTTTGTCAAAGCATGATGGGGGATACATCAGACAGATCAGACCGTGCTGCAGGCTGCTGCTGCAGTACTGCTGCTGTCCTGAAGAGGCGCTGGAGAGGGAAGGATGCATGCATGGCTTTGCTGCACCTTGGATGATTACTCACAAGTACCCCTCACCACACACACACACACACGTCAGAAAACAAGTCAGAAAATACGACCGGTCATTTCATGCATGCAAGTGTGTTTGTATGTGTGTATGTAATAGAGCAGTAATTCTCAACGTTTTTTCATATCAAAGACCCCTAATTCAGTCCACATTAGAGTCACGGACCCCCATTTGATGAGAGGCTCTGATGATTTGATGAGATCGCTTCGCTTGGACCCAAAACTCAGAATATTTTTGGATCAGATATGATTTTGTCCAGAATTCTATCTGTATTGCACTATGCTCAAAACAGTCATTATTTTACATCCTAAATTGTATTCACATGTTCTAAATGAAATACTAGTGAAGTTTAACATTTCGACCCCACGTTGACCCCCACTGTGATAGAGAGACAGAGAGAGCAATGATATGTAGCCTACTGTAATTACAGCTTCCAGAAACACTCATTAATTAACCTCGCGTCACCAGGCTCTTCTCGGCGAGAAAGAGCCTGGCCTCCCTTTACAAGTGATTTTGTCACCCTTTCTGGTTCCGGCCTAGAGCCCGCCCTAGACAGGAAGTAACAGCGGCAACTTTTACGTTAACTTGACAATTAGACACAACGTATCGGAACGGCAAAAAACAAAACAAAAGATGGACGTACCGAACGAAGTTTTTGAAGAAGTTCTTTTAGAAGCATTGCGGATTCACAATCTCACATCTTTTAAGCCAATACAGAAGCTTTGCATCAGACAATTAATCGAGGAAAGAGAAGGCAAGCTAACGGCAACAAAGACGTTTTTTGGCGCACTTCCTTCCGGTGTTCATTCTGGTTCCGTGGTTTACGCCCCCATGACAAACAGCGGGGTGAAAGGTGCCCAGACTACTCATTAATAATCATAATGATAGCCTCTGGTGGCAGGGTTCCTTCTGTGTTAATGATACTAAACATGATATCCCTGGGCTGACTCCTTACTCTAATTATTCCTGGTTCCACATCGCAAAGAAACATTGAAATTCAGAATTGTCTCCCTTTATTTTGGTGTTTGTCAAGAAGACTCACTGCAGACGATTGCAGGAAGCGACAATACACATTTAACCAGAGAACTTAAAATGCTTAATAATGCTATTGTCAAATGAATTGACACTTTGGTAAAAAAAAAATCACTGTAAACAAATGAGTCCATGGAGACGGTTGGTAGCCTCAGTTTAATGACAGTGGTAATTGTTAGTGCTAGTGTTTCTCAAAATTAAGACTACATTTCCCATAAACCCCACTGTCGCACAGAGCCCCCCTCTCTCCGCACCATTAAAATGCTCTGTGCGCTGCATTTTCTCTTTGCCTTGATTGAAGAGGAGAAACATGTTGGAAGGGATTTGTCCATCTGGTGCTGTCAGCAAAATCTCTGAACTTGTTTGCTCTGGAACAACAGCGCCCTCTTGCTGTTTTGTGCCATACAGCAACCCTGCAGATTTCCCGTGAAAGCCAACCCAGTGGCTCCTAAAGTGAAATGCAGTGTAGAGGCTGGTAGAGACCATTGACTGCCAATCCTCTCGATGATATCATGTGTTTGCTGTGATTATATTAATGTCTCAAAATTCACGTTGGAATGATTACTGATATTAAAACACTGCAACATGCAACACCTTCAAAAATCCATCACAAACAGCTGGGATTTTGTCCATTATCCTGATCCCTAACCCCCTCCCCCACCCCCCAACTCTTCCCCAGGTGTTTGACTTCCAGGAGGAGCGACTCGGGGCCGAGGGCCAGAGCGATGAAGGGCGGTCCCAGGTGAAAGAGAGGGGGAGGGTCCAGTCAGACGAGTGGGTGACGGTGACGGCCACACCCCTCAGAGAGGCGGATCTGGAGCCTCTGGACTACGACCTGGACATCAGCCGAGAGGTAAAAGTCCTCATCTGCGTGGTCTCTGTCTCAGGCGCGCAAAATAAAGGCAGCAGGTTGGGCCTGGTGGTGTGGACCGGCCCGTAAGAGGAAGTCACAGGTTCAAAGGATAGAAGCTCTGGCACATCTGGAGAAATGTCTTTCTCTCACCTATTTATTCCTGGATATTATATTGAATCTAATGAATGCATGGAAAATCGTTGCCAGGCAGTCATGTCTGTGTGGTCCAGGCAGTCATGTCTGTGTGGTCCAGGCAGTCATGTCTGTGTGGTCCAGGCAGTCATGTCAGTGTGGTCCAGGCAGTCATGTCTGTGTGGTCCAGGCAGTCATGTCTGCGTGGTCCAGGCAGTCATGTCTGTGTGGTCCAGGCAGTCATGTCAGTGTGGTCCAGGCAGTCATGTCAGTGTGGTCCAGGCAGTCATGTCAGTGTGGTCCAGGCAGTGATGTCTGTGTGGTCCAGGCAGTCATGTCTCTGTGTGGTCCAGGCAGTCATGTCTGTGTGGTCCAGGCAGTCATGTCTGTGTGGTCCAGGCAGTCATGTCTCTGTGTGGTCCAGGCAGTCATGTCTGTGTGGTCCAGGCAGTCATGTCTGTGTGGTCCAGGCAGTCATGTCTGCGTGGTCCAGGCAGTCATGTCAGTGTGGTCCAGGCAGTCATGTCTGTGTGGTCCAGGCAGTCATGTCTGCGTGGTCCAGGCAGTCATGTCTGCGTGGTCCAGGCAGTCATGTCTGTGTGGTCCAGGCAGTCATGTCTGTGTGGTCCAGGCAGTCATGTCTGTGTGGTCCAGGCAGTCATGTCTGCGTGGTCCAGGCAGTCATGTCTGTGTGGTCCAGGCAGTCATGTCTGTGTGGTCCAGGCAGTCATGTCTGCGTGGTCCAGGCAGTCATGTCTGCGTGGTCCAGGCAGTCATGTCTGCGTGGTCCAGGCAGTCATGTCTGCGTGGTCCAGGCAGTCTTGTCAGTGTGGTCCAGGCAGTCATGTCTGCGTAGTCCAGGCAGTCATGTCTCTGTGTGGTCCTTGCAGCTGGCCAAACCGCCGAAGGTTCCCATCCCTGAGCGTTACGTGGAGTCTGACCCTGACGAGCCACTGAGTCCAGAGGAGGAGGAGGAGCGCTCCCGCCGCACAGAGCGCATTAAGAACCTCCTGGCCAAGTCCAGGTAGACACACACACACACACACACACACACACACACACACACACACACACACACACACACACACACATGCGGGATGACCTCACCACACGGCCATGTTTGTAGGCCAGGGGCAGCTGTTTGGAGTCAGACAAGCGTGGCTGTTTTGTATCGCCAAATTTGGACTCCCTGGTGGTTTGTTTGTTTCTCCTTGTTTGTTTAACTGGTCAATTTAAGAACTCACTTGCTTATTATTATATGGGAAATGGATGCATTTATAAAGTGCTTTTCTAGTCTACCGACCCCTCAAAGAGCTTTACAGCACATTCACACACATACACTGATGGTGCTGGCGCAACCATCAGTAGCAATTTGGGGTTCAGTATCTTGCCCAAGGACACCTCGACATGGAGCCGGGGATCGAACCACCGACGTTCTGATTAGTGGACGACCTGCTCTACCTCCAGAGCCACAGCCAGACATTAATGCTGCGCTCGTTTATAACTAGCAAAAATCTAATAAAACGCCATGTTAACTGGGAGTTCCTACTTGCAAACTTGGGTACGATTTCTGAACCCCCAGTTTCTCCCAGCGCATCATTTGACGTCATTTCAACATGGCGTCCACAGTTGTAAGAATTTAAAATGTATTTTTGACACATTTTTTCATTTATTTTCAACAATAGTAAGCTTTCATACCAATCAGCATACAATACAATAGTTGGTTAAACCCATACAACTAAATGTTAATGTTGTTTATTAGCTGTTAGCTTAGACAGCTAACGGCTATTAGCATCCATGGTTTTGTGACTTGAAGCCTGAAGCTCGAACGCACGTAGGTCGGAGATGACGCGTTTGCCACTTACCAGTTCCTACCATAAATGAATGCAGCATTAGACTGGTCAATAATGCAGTTCCTGGTTTATATTCATGAGTGTGTGTGTGTGTGTGTGTGTGTGTGTGTGTGTGTGTGTGTGTGTGTGTGTGTGTGTGTGTGTGTGTGTGTGTGTGTGTGTGTGTCAGTGTTCAGAACAGACATCCGTCAAGGCTCAGTGCGATGCTGGACTTCAGTGAGCTGGACTCAGCTCTGCAGCAGCAGGAGAAGATCATGAGTGTCTCTCATGTCCTCGCTTCAGAGGCCTCACGCAAGAGCAAACAGGTTGCAGGTTAGTGTTCACACACAACACACACATACACAATACACACACACACACACACACACACACACACACACACACACAGACACACCACATACACACACACACACACACACACACACACACACACACACACACACACACACACACACACACACACATACATACATACATACATACACACAAGCACAATGAATGCACAATGCAGCCCCTGAAATGTAAGAAACCTATAAAGTGCTGTTGTCATAAACCAGCAGTCATTTTACCAATAATAATTCACATGTCACTGTGTGACAACATACATGTGACAACATACATGTCTGTGTGACAACATACATGGCACTGTGTGACAAGTAACATACATGGAACAGAAACAACCTGTTCTCACTCTCAACTCCTCAAATCCTGACGTTTGGTCAGGATTGCATGGCATCACTTTTTAAAACACTGGGTACCCCTTTTTAATGCACTGGGTACCTCTTTTTAACACACTGGGAACCCCTTTTTAATGCACTGGATACCCCTTTTTAACACACTGGGCACCCCTTTTTAACACACTGGGTACCCCTTTTTAACGCACTCGGTACCACTGGGTACCCCTTTTTAACACACTGGGTACCCCTTTTTAACACACTGGGTACCCCTTTTTAACGCACTCGGTACCCCTTTTTAACACACTGGGTACCCCTTTTTAACACACTGGGTACCCCTTTTTAACGCACTGGGTACCCCTTTTTAACGCACTGGGTACCCCTTTTTAACACACTGGGTACCCCTTTTTAACACACTGGGTACCCCTTTTTAACACACTGGGTACCCCTTTTTAACGCACTGGGTACCCCTTTTTAACGCACTGGGTACCCCTTTTTAACACACTGGGTACCCCTTTTTAACACACTGGGTACCCCTTTTTAACACACTGGGTACCCCTTTTTAACACACTGGGTACCCCTTTTTAATGCACTGGGTACCCCTTTTTAACGCACTGGGTACGCACTGGGTACCCCTTTTTAACACACTGGGTACCCCTTTTTAAGGCACTGGTGCGCGTATATGTTTACCGTGGCGTCAAAAGAATTATGAAAAAGGGGGACCCAGTGCATTAAAAAGTGACAAGGGACATCTAAGCTTGCTACATTAGCTCACACTGCTAACCCATGATCTGTCATTGTTCCTGGTGTGCAGGGAGTGAGTGGCTGGAGACTTGGTGAACATGTCTGGTCCAGGTACCTGCCATCTCCCCTCTGGGTGGTGTGTGTGGTTTTACAGTGTGTATTTCTACAGTGTGTGCTGGTTGGGTTTGGGCAGGGTGTGTGTGTGGTTTTACAGTGTGTATTTCTACAGTGTGTGCTGGTTGGGTTTGGGCAGGGTGTGTGGTTTTACAGTGTATATTTCTACAGTGGTTGTTGGGTTTGGGCAGGGTGTGTGGTTTTACAGTGTGTATTTCTACAGTGGTTGTTGGGTTTGGGCAGGGTGTGTGGTTTTACAGTGTATATTTCTACAGTGGTTGTTGGGTTTGGGCAGGGTGTGTGGTTTTACAGTGTGTATTTCTACAGTGGTTGTTGGGTTTGGGCAGGGTGTGTGGTTTTACAGTGTATATTTCTACAGTGGTTGTTGGGTTTGGGCAGGGTGTGTGGTTTTACAGTGTGTATTTCTACAGTGTGTGCTGGTTGGGTTTGGGCAGGGTGTGTGGTTTTACAGTGTATATCTCTACAGTGGTTGTTGGGTTTGGGCAGGGTGTGTGGTTTTACAGTGTGTATTTCTACAGTGTGTGCTGGTTGGGTTTGGGCAGGGTGTGTGGTTTTACAGTGTATATTTCTACAGTGGTTGTTGGGTTTGGGCAGGGTGTGTGTGTGGTTTTACAGTGTATATTTCTACAGTGGTTGTTGGGTTTGGGCAGGAACGTGCATGGATCAGGATCAGGCCTAATTTGGACTGAAACCACTTGTCACACTTTACTGGTACTTTTTCCTGTGATAATTCTCTGCATAAGCACTTAATCATGCTGACAAAATATCTTTTTGTACAGCCTGAAGACAACCCATTTTAGAAGTAATCTCTGAATTTTCAACGTATTCTGACTTTAAACTCAGAATTCTGAGATTAATCACAGAACTCAAATAGGGATGCACCGATATGAATATTTACCCATGTCGATATCTGTATAAAAACACATGATAATCAAATTTTGTACTTACTGAATAGCACATGTAAACACTGTGAATTTGAAAAAGTAATGCATTTTTTTTTTTTTTTTTTTTTCAAATGATTTGGAGAAGCCCATAAATCATAGATTTACCACATTATTTCCTCTCAATGTGAACATTTTGGCTGATACCGATAACTGATTTGAATAACATTGCAACATCGGACCGATGCCGATATGTTAAAAAGATTACGGCCGATATGATATGCTGATATATGGTGCATCCCTAAACTCAAATCACATTTCACATGTGGCCCTAATCCTTTTCTCTTGCCATATATGGGAATACCATTTTGTCTTATTTTTTCCCCTCCTGATTTCCCCCATTTTCTCCCCAATTGCACTTGGCCAATTTCCCCCTGCTGTCCCGGTCGCTGCTCCACCCTCTGCTACTCTGGGGAGAGCTGTAGACTAGCACCATGCTTCCTCCGACACATGCACAGTTGCCAGCCGCTTCTTTTCACCTGACAGCGGGGAGCTTCACCGGCAGGACGTAGCACGTGGCAGGATCTCGCTATTCCCACCAGTTCCCTTCCGCAACGATTAGGCGCCCTGACCGACCAAGGAATACCATTTTGTCTTGAGTCCCCCCAAAAGATCTGTGCACAGTCCTGGTTCCCCTGGTTTGGGTGGTTTACTCATCAGAGCTTCAGGTCTCTTCTGTGCTGCTGTGGTCTGTGTGATGAGACGGCTTCTTTGGAGAAGTGCGGTGGCCTTGCAAATGTGCAAATGGTCTTTTGGTGCGATCGAGTCATGTGTCTTGCTAGGCAAAATAACACTTGATGAGACTCTTGGAGGAATTAATGACAGTTAATAATTGGTTTAGTGTACTGTACATGCACAGTGGTTTGTGCAGTTATGTTAATGAGCAATATTTTATCACTGAAGAACATGACCTGGGTCAAATAGTACTATAACCTGTCAGTAGAACCAAATACCAAAATACTGACTGTTATAATTAAGTAGCCTATGCAAAATGTACTTTTCCTCTCCTGTGATTGTCTAAACTTTCTTGCACTTAATATATTTTACTATGTGACACCCCCTATCTGGCACCTAAGTATTCTAAAACAAACCTAAAATGCTATGCAAAACCTAATGACCTAGCAGGTCTCCTCAGATATGATTTGTCCTGTTGAATCTTATAAAAAAAATGAAATCCTGTTAAAATCAGATACACACCCACAAAATCTACGTGTTCAGACACACCTGATTTACTGACTGCAAGACTTAATATTGACATCAGACTTCTCCTTGTCATGATTTGTCTTTTCAGCCAAAGCTGCTGCTGAGCACTGACCCAGCGTGACGACTACTGATGTGGGAACAAGAGTCAATCATGTTTGAGCAATTAGCAACTAAATGATTTACTTTTAACAAATGCCTTTTTTTTATCAGAGTGAGAACAAGATACACATGAAAAAAATTAAGTTAAAAAAGTGTGTAATTCATAGTTTTGAAATGGAATCAAATTGTACTGCTTCTGCACTGAATTAATGATAATTTATAACACGAGTGAATCGCTTTTACCTGCCATTACCTACCTGTATTTCACAGTTTGGAATGTATTTTCATGAGTGAATAAAAGAACAGTGGAATGAAAGCCAATATTTTCAGACGATTAAATGTTTTGCCATAAATCATGTATTTATTGTGTTTTGAGAGGAAGGAGGGTGGCATACAGAGGAAGGGCTCTACTGAGGCTCTACTGGTACTTAGCCCGGGGGCTAGTTTACATCTGTAGTCCCTGGCCAGGTGTAAAGATGGCATCCTAAAAACAAAAGACAAGTTTACAATAATAATAATAATAGACATGCAGTAAGGTAGATACAGTACAAACTGCAAGACAACGTTACAGCAGCACCGCAGACATAGTTACTGTAGCGACAGAAGACAGCAGCACCATATGAGGACATGCAGACATGTGCAGCACAACACAATGGGGCACACAGAATGGTTTCCTAAACTAATGCGGGCAGATTTGGTGACTTAGTAACCATGTCCTTAATGCTCTGGAAAAAGACCTGTAGGTGGTAAGTTCTCTAATATGGACTGGTATAACATTCCATTCATGTGCGGCTATAGTTGAGAAGGCTGACTGACTGAAGGCGGATTTTCTTAGGGGGATGATGCAGTTTCCTTTAGTGACTCCTCTTGTGATATGGTTAGTGTTAGGTCGTTGGCTAACAAACACACTGAGTGGGGGAGGAGCCATGTCATGAATAATTTTGTAAACGAGACATATGTTTGCATGTTTGATCAGGTTTTCCCAGCTCAAAAGGTTGTGTTTCTCTAATATGCTGCAGTGATGAAAGCGGATTGGTTTCTTGTCAAGGGTTTTCATGGTTTGTTTGTATAGTTTGTAGTTTGTAGTTTGTAGTTTATTTATTCGCACAGTAAAAACAAGACAATAAAATATACACATCAATGACAGCTGTACAATAGAAAGGATACTGTGCAGGGAGAGGTAAAAAAGCCCAGGGGGCTTATAGGGAACCTCCACCTAAATAAACAAAAATATACATTACATAGTAGTCAAGGAAGTATAGGTAGGATGTGAATGATGTAAGTGTGTGTGTGTGTGTGTGTGTGTGTGTGTGTGTGTGTGTGTGTGAGTGTGTGTGTGTGAGTGTGCGTGTGTGTGTGTATGTGCGTGCGTGTGCGGGGGAGAGAGAGAGTACAGGTTAAAATACCAAATATAGTGTTTCTACAGGTCTCAAGGTAGAACTACTTACCTGTGACCAGCTTGTTAGACAGTAGGTTATGTGCGATATGATCATGGCATTCATGTACAGTCTAGCAGCCTCAGTTGACATGCAGTTCCTTATGAAACGAAAGTTTGCTAGGCTGTACTTGACTCTGTTGCATACCTTCTTGACCTGAGTTTTAAAGGAGAGATTGGAGTCTATCACAATCCCAAGATATTTAAATTATTTTACAACAGATTATATCTGTATAGGCCGCAATGGAAATATCAGCTCTTTATCAAAGTTTATCAAAGTTTACTGTAGTTCTGTTAGTAAATAAGAGATTCTCCTGACAGTGGTTCTCAAACTGAGGTACAAGGTAGTAACTACATGGGGTATTTGAGAAAAGGGGAAAATGGAAAAATGTCCAAATCAATCATGAAAATAAATGAACGTTAAAATAAATCTGCTTAGGAGGCACAAATTCCAAACACTGCTTGAACGGGAACAAGCCAGGTCTGTGCGACCCTCCAAGGAAATGCCTCCCCAGACCATCACTGAGCCACACCACCAAACCGCTCATGCTGGATGATGGCAGCAGAACGTTCCCCACGCCATCTCCACACTCTTCATGCTGGGACCCTAGTCGTCTTATACAGTCTGTGACAGTGAAGTGTTCCCTTCAATTTTTTGAGCAGTGTATTTCACTCTATTTCCTATTTTGTAATATTGAAAAGGTGGGTTCTCATTCATTCATTGCATCATAGCTATCATTTTTTGCTGCACTTTTCTAAGCAAAATGTTGTAGTCGGGTAAAGGCTTACTTGGATTCAGAAATCAGGGAAAGGGGGCGGGGCTACTGAAGCCAAAACAGTTTGAGAACCACTGTCCTATGATGACAATTAAATCTTGATCTCCAGTCATACATGTACTGTATGTGTCTATTATACTGCTGTCCCCCCCCCCCTTTTTTTTTTACAAGGCACATTCCATCTTCTTTGTGCGTCTTCCCAGTTTTGTTAAAAACGCCGTTATTGGACTCGGTGGCTTGGTTGATGCCCTATATGCTGTTCAGGCTGTATTGGCTGGGCTATGAGCAAGAGTCTTCTAATTCTTCTTCTGATGTGTTTTAGGGCAATTTATTCAGTATTTTAACATTACAAGTGACTTCAGAGGGCACTACCTCAACAGGATTTTGTACTTCCACATGTAAAATGTCAACAGCAGTTTATTGATATAGTGCTGCCATTTATAATAAGGGTTTTGATAGTATTTTTCTTAAAGAAACACTGTTGAACTTTACTTGTATTTTCTGCGATGCATTTTCTAATATGAACAAAACTTTAATCTATATGTGCCTTATGTTTTTGCACTGTTGAGGCTCATGTGCCTTAAATGTGAATGTTTGCACTGTGAAATTAAATGACCATTTATCACAGGTATATTTCATAGTTATTTAACAATATTTGTGACTACTGATGTTGGTTTGTGTCCTGCTTGAGCAAAAAGGGGTAGGGCTAACATCGAGCATATAGTTTTTTCTCTTTCCTAAGTATATATTTCCTATTAAGTAAATTGTAAAGGAATAATCCATAACTTTTCCATATTTTGATGTCAGTTTTGCTTCACTCTAATGCTAATTATACCAGAATAGTGGTTCACCTAAGGCCATTTCATGAAAGCTTTTGCATGTTCTAAACACCAAAGACAAGGTCCCTTGGAACTGCTGACTGAAACAGACCAACAGCGATTTGTCTGAAATAAATATAAGAAAGCAGTATTACATTACATTATGTCATTTGGCAGACACTTTTATCCAAAGCGACTCACACTATCACATTTTGTCAACAGCAGAGAAATCAACTATGCAACACAATCTATGACAGCTACAACTTTTTGACTTTTTGTAGAAAGTAGCTTGACGTTTTTAAGATATTTTAGTTGGCCTGAATTATAAGAAGCTGCAGTCTACATGGAGTGTCTTTGTCTTTTTCACCTGAGCCATTTTGTGTCTAAAAGGCAGGAAGTAATGGATGCAAGAAAGCACATCCAGTGCCCCAGCACTGGAACACCTAAATGGATTGGAAGTTGGGAACCCTCGATGTCTTGCTTGCACCTGTGTTCCTGCCTTTTAGACACAAATCGCTGCTGGTGAAAAAGACCCTAACCCATTAGTGTGAGAAAACAACACCAAAGGAGTGAATCACTTATCACCAAAGGTGTCAAGAAAACCAATCTTTAGAATGATCACTTTAAATTCCATTTATAATCTAATGATCACTTTAAACTCCATTATAAACGGTTTGGAATTAGGATCAATGACAGTCTCATGACATCATCAAATATCAATGCCAGTTGGCTGTGTTGTATCAGCTGTGTCACAACAGCTGTGGGACCCCAAACTTCAGCTGGCTTGATCAATGTCCTGTGTCATCAGATGAACAATATATCCAGCAGTTGGACCAACTCCTCCCGCCAGCCGGAAAATGTTGCTGCCCGCAAGCACAGACATTTGCCATTCATCATCACCCAAAACATTTCCTCTCCGTGTTTTAGAAAGTTGGGTTTTCATCCCACACAGCACAACTCTCCCACATGACACTTCACACATGCACAAGTAACCTCTGTAAACTGTCATAGGTACACTATGGAAATGATTGCTGTCAGAAAATCCTTTGTTGTTGGAGGGTTTGTTTATTTTATTCATTTAAAATACATCATCCGACCTATTCCTACATTAGCATGAACAACAGTATTGATATGAAGAGAAATCCTCATGATTATCATGATACTGCTTCAACCACATCGCCCATCTTCATTTCTGGTGTTGCCCCCCTGGACAAAAATGCACCAGCTTCCCCTGGAGGTAACTACTGTCTCCAAAGTATTACACAGTCAGTCAATTGAGCTAGAAAGACTGTCTGCGTTGCAAGTTATGCTAAACAAACAACATTGGTAGAATATGTAAGATCTGTTCAGGCACAATTATTCCCAACAACATAAGTGTCACAGCTTACATGTGGCATATATCCTAGCCCCGTTACTCCTCTTTCCGGGTATGACGTCATCGTCTACCCTACAAGAGTCCCGTCTGCCACCCGTACATAGACTTGCCTGCGACTCTGGCTCCCAAGCAGTCTAAATCAGCGATACGGACGTATTTACAAGTGTCACAGAAACATTTCAAAGCCACATACTTGAGAAGAGGGCTTCATAGCTTCTCCACGTCGGTGGTTAGAAATGTGCCGGTGATATAAAATAATGGTGAAAAAATCATATCACCAGCACAGACTTCATATCACCAGCACAGACTTCATATCACCAGCACAGACTTCATATCACCAGCACAGACTTCATATCACCAGCACAGACTTCATATCACCAGCACAGACTTCATATCACCAGCACAGACTTCATATCACCAGCACAGACTTCAGATCACCAGCACAGACTTCAGATCACCAGCACAGACTTCATATCACCAGCACAGACTTCAGATGAAAAGAGGCATTTATGAACAGCGTCGAGCTTTCTAACCCCCGACGTCGAGAAGCTATGAACCCTTCTTCTCAAGTATGTGTCTTTGAAATGTTTCTGTGACACTTGTAAATACGTGTATCACTGATTTAGACGGCTTGGCAGCCAGAGTCACAGACAAGTCTATGTACGGAGACAGGGACTCTTGTAGGGTAGACGATGACGTCATACCCGGAAAGAGGAGTAACGGGGCTACATACGGTATATCCTTAACGCACAGTTCAAGTTAGACAGTCGCTTGTTTTCGCGACGGCAGGAAAAAATTCACACTGGCCATCCGCGCATCCCCCCCCCCCCTCCTCTCTCATGCAAATAACCCTTCACTCTTTGCACTGCAGTGTTTCTCAAAGACAGGACAAAGAGCGTCCCGTATCAGTTCAATACAGAACACATCTTTTAGTTTACAATTACGGGACGATTCCGTAAATTAAGGGACAGTTGGCAGCCCTACTGCCGATGTACTGGGAGTGTTGCTCATGTGAGTGTCCTTCAGTTGGACAGAGACAATATTTTCCAATAAATTGATGTTGCGATCGGGGCATAGTGTCCCCACGGTCTCCCACGTGTCCGTCTCGTCGCAGTACCGCTCAATGGTGTCTCGCTTTCGCGAGGACATATTATTGCCCAGTACGTAGATCATTCCATCCACCACAGCAGCAGTATTAGCGAAGTAATGTTCTTTCATAGGGGCACACATGGTCCACTGATTGATCTTGGGGTTGTAACACTCCACCTCATTTATTAAGGTGTCCCGCCGGCCAGTGCGGCCACCTATAACATAGATCTTTCCTTTGAGTGTACAGGCAGCTGCATCACAGCGAGCGATCTGCATAGGTGCCACCTCAGCCCATACATCGGTTTTAGGGTCGTACACCTGGACTAGATCTGTTTCAATGGGGAACATACTACCACCAGCATGATAGAGCAGTCCATCAAGGGACACCACAGAAGCCTGGCGGACGGCTATCTTGATATCATTTATAAATTGCCAGGAGTTGGTGATGGGGTTGTAGCACTCCACAGACTCCATTTCACTGCACCCGCCCAGCGCAAACACGTAGCCGTTCAGCATCACCAGGTCGAACAACGAGCGAGCTACATTCATGGGGGCCAGCTCCAACCATGAGTCCAAGCAGAGGTCGTAGCGCCACATCTTCCTGCTGACTGAAAGATCGGGCAATTGTCCTCCAGCCAAATACAGTGTAGAGCCTGACGCCACCAGACCGTGTCTGTTTACATCGAGGGGCAGGCAGGTCAGGTGCTTCCACTGATTAGTCACAGGATCGAAGCAATCCACGCTACGCTGGGGATCCCCGATCACTGTCAGGATCACAGTGGACCACGCCCTGCGGCACGAGAGCTCTCCACGGCGGTCCTTCAGCAGCAGGTAGTCCTGGTACTCTTTCTCCACCTCCAGAGACTGCATCACGTCGTGGAGGTAGGAGGGGCTGATGAGAGGCAGACGGATATGCTCCAAGACCTTTCCAAAGCTCTGTTTGCGCGTAGAGCACTTGTTCAGCCATAACATGGCGGCCTCCAACACCATCTCCTCATTGGGCACGTTGACATCGTCACCAATGATCTCCGTCAGTTGGTCCACAGAGAGAGACAGGAACTCCTCCTGCTGGTAAACGGTGGTGAAGTGCTGGAGGATGTAGTCCATGCTGCGTTTCTCCAGCTCCTTAAAGGAGTGGGCCTTGGCAAAGAAGTGGATCCCCACACAGTTCATTACAGACATCTGATGCTCCATGAACCGACAGCAGGCCTCTCGAACAGCCATAAAGTCCAGCAGGTTAGCAGCTGCTAGCAGGGCCTGCACATTTGCTTTGGAGATGACCACCTGTGATGTGTACGCATAGCTCACCAGCAAGCCGATCATCTGAGGTTCAACTCCACTGATGGGAACCCGTTCCTGTCTGGACTCTCTGAAGCCCGCGGAAAACATCGCCTGGAAGTAAGAGCTACATGAGGCCAGTACAGCGCGGTGGCAGGGGAACTCCTGCCCCCCACAGCACAGGGTGACATCACACAGAGTGTTGTTGAGCCGCAGGCTGTTCAGGCCCTGTAATCACCAAGACAAAGCAGAAAGAAACAGGGGGTGGTTTTTACACGGTGCACTGCACATTGCGACAAGACCTTTCAAACTCACGAAAATTAAAAACTGACTTCACATCGTTCTAGAGGACAAGTTGGCGGACAATTTCATGTGTTTACCTAAATGTTTCCTCAAAGTTGAATCGAGTAGCGAAGCGAATGAATGGAAATGACGCGATTTACGTCAGTATAACTCAAACCAATCACAAGGAAACATTCACCGTGTACACAGAGGTTGGCTATAATCTAAGTGACAGACCAAAAGGAGAAATCCAAAAATCCAGTTGGGAATCCACTCATTAAAGGCGAGGAGGAGTGACAATTTTTTGTGGTGCCGTTTTTTTTTCAGGCGGGCTTAAACGCTGAATTTGCTCTTCTAAACAGAGCTTGATTCAACTTATTATTTTGGTGGTCTTTTTCAAATTATTTTTTCATTTTGTAGTAGTAATGGTGCATATTTGTCGATACAAGTGTAGGACCTGACTGACGTGACTGAATAGTTCCTAGTTACCTAAAGAACTACAACTCCCACAACTCCCAGAGTTAATCCCCGGAAGTACCGGAAGTAAGTTTAAGATATATCCGGACAAACACGGAAGACTGACAGGCACGAGTTTTTTTTTTTTTTCAAGACCATATCATACAAAAACAGATAAAACACACAACACACACAGACAACATCTACAGTACAAGGCTCAGGGGTACAAGCAAATAATACTAATAAGAAGAAACAACAAGGTAGGCTACTTCATGAGGTCACAAAAGTTGTAAAGATAGCATTAGCTGACTGTCAATATGCTGTAACATGTACGTCAGTATATATGTTCATTAAACTTGTTAAACGGCACTACCCGGTCTGATCATTATAGAGTAGGACACTCCTACAACAAGCAGTGTTTTTATTCCAACATGACCCAATAGTATGTTTAATACTAGATTTTCATGAGGCCAGAATGCAGAAATCTCCCATTGTGATTACATTAGTTCCTCCTGCCTACCTGTAGCACGGCGTTGGAGTGGCTCGCATTCACCAACAGGTAGTCCTCGCTGCCTGGATGCCGAGAAGCTGGAGGAGCAGCGGTGGTGTGGACTGGAATCATTTCAGCCATATCTCTCTCGTGTTTTCAAAGAAGAATCACGTGAGACAAACTGAACTATATCATCATCATCAACTCTATTAGCGTAGCAACTCCGTGTCTGTGGCTAGGCTTAAAAGTGCTCAAGTCAACAAGAACGAACAACCCGCCTCTTCTTCTTCTTCTTCTTCTTCTGTTTGGTTTTACGGCGGTTGGCATCCAAAATGTTGCATTACCGCCATCTACTGAACTAAACCTAAACTGATCTTAATTGAACTAAAATAAACAAAATAACCCCATATCCACCCAAAGTACTCATTCATAATTACTTTCCAGAAGCAGACGCCTGATTTTGCACAAACGCATCTCTCAGTATTTGATCTATCTCTGCTCCAGATACATCAACCACATCCAAAAATCTCTTTGCAGCTTCAACCACCATTTCAGTCCTCTCTGTCTTCCCAGTCATACTAGCAGCACAGTTTATCACCATGGCGATGAATGCCAGGAATCTCTTCTTGTCCATACAGATATTACTGTGACTTGCTCTTTCCTTTTCCGGCTCCCTTTGTACAATCACCCTGTCCTCGTTTCTTTCCCCTTTCCACCTTTTAACAGCCTCAGCATATGACGTCCCCCGTTCTTCTCTGATTTTGTTTACCTCCCTTTCCTTCTTTCTTCTCGGACAATCCACAGACCCTGCATCATGATTCCCCTCACAATGTAAACACCTGAGCTGTTCCTTCCCCACACTGCAACTTTCCATACCACACAACCCGCCTCTTCTTCTTCTTCTTCTTTTATAGATTTGATTGGCGGGTGGCATCCTTAAATGGTGCATTACCGCCACCTACTGGACTTTGATGTCTTCTTCATAGTTAGGTTAAGTTAATGAATGAATGAATGAATGAATGAATGTTGTTTATTTCGAACATTAACATAAAAGACAATATATACAAAATAATAATAAGTATAATAATAATACACAATACATTAAAAACATTTTAAAACAAAAAAAGGAAAAAATATAATAATGTACAATATGAATCATAATTGCAATAAAAATAACAGTATTTGTTCGAAAAGGAGTAGGAATGAAGCCTCTGCTTATCTGGTCCTACCCCTATTTAATTCCAAAATCAACTTAAATCTAGGTCTCTGTCAACATTCTATTTTATTACTTTTCATATTTTCTTATTTTCCTTTTAACCTGAGCCATAATGTACCCTATTACCATGTGCTCTCACCCAATAATAATAATAATAATAATAATAATAATAATAATAATAATAATAATAATAATAATAATAATAATAACAATAATAATAAGTTGTCCTTTATTTATCCCATGGGGAAATTCACCATATGTGCAATCTATTTACAGTGTTCATCATGTATCCTCCCTAATAATGCTCCCATAACAACCCGCCTCAGTCTCGTCAGTCGTTCCTATTGGCTATATTCCACATGGGGGTGTGTGTGTGTGTGCGTGTGTGCGTGTGTGTGTGTGTGTGTGTGTGTGTGTGTGTGTGTGTGTGTGTGTGTGTGTGTGTGTGTGTGCGTGCGTGTGTGTGTGTGTGTGTGTGTGTGTGTGTGTGTGTGTGTGCGTGTGTGCGCGCGTGCGTGCGTGTGTGCGTGCGTGCGTGCGCCTACTAACGTTTGACTGCTTGTATCTACACGGCGGGCAGAAAGCAGCACACCGACCGGATGTTGATTAACCGACAACAGCAATGGCAGCGACCTTGTTGTGGACAGCATGATTTTAGTAACAGGCTAGTTAGTGTCTAAAATGCTCTAATAGCAACTATACTGTTATACTGCTGCTCATAACGTTACAACATGATCTCGTTAATCAAATCCGCTGTCGGCGGAGTGAGCGGCATCTGTAGGAGTCGGACCAACGCTCAGGTAAGGGTGCAGAGACTGCTCGTCTGGGAGAGGCCGCTGCATATTCATAGCATCTTTGTCCCGCTGACGCTCGACACCTTGTTCTGGTAACTGTCGTTCTGTTTCATTCCTTCCTGACTGCCAGTGGCAGTTTAACTGTGAATAATGATCTCGCGCTCCGCGACAGACGAGTGTTTTTATACCAACGTAGTCACGTACGTGACGTGGGGCACCTGCGCATCTATAAAGGTGCGCCGTGACCCACCATACGTCATCTTTGATCTTCTCGCAACCTGCGTGGTTCGACAGGTGTGCGGCTCCGGAGCTCCGTGATTCGGATTCTCCACTTTGATCAGAGACAGACGCAAAGGAGAGGTAGGTACACGGCCTGAAGGTGTGTAAGTCAGCCATTCCGATCAGCCTGGGACTTGAGAGTCAGAGTGCAACGGGGTTGTCCTCTAAGGCTGTGGGTGGCTGCCTACCACCTCTCCCCTGGTCGGGAGGTAGCTCCGTTACAGGGCTGCCTCCGGCCTAGGCGGCCGGCCCTAGCCGTGGGTTTGCGTGGCACGCTACCCCCGTCTAGGTTGCCTGGTCGGGCTTGTATATATTGCCTATTGCTACTAAAGAAATAGGCAAGTATTATATGGTAGCGATTATATTGCATAATTGTGTATATATTATTATGACAATATTGTATTATACTATACTATATTATACTATACTATATTATATTACGAGATTCTAAGCTGTATAGCCTATAGCCTTTTGTACAATTAGATTGTATAATTGTAGAGGATTATATATAATATTGTATTATATCATACTGTATTATATTATATTGTAAAGCTAGCTTGTTGGGCGCGGACGTGTCCTGGACGGTGTCCCAGGGCCCGCTCCGATCTCCCAGCCCGGCCCTTTCGCCGCAGTGCGGACGTGTCCTGGACTGGGTCCCAGGGCCCGCTCCGATCTCCCAGCCCGGCCCTTGTCGCCGCAGTGCGGACGTGTCCTGGACTGGGTCCCAGGGCCCGCTCCGATCTCCCAGCCCGGCCCTCGTCGCCGCAGTGCGGACGTGTCCTGGACTGTGTCCCAGGTCCCGCTCCGAGTTACGGGCTTGACCCCCTGTGCTCGTTTGACGATGCTGGCCTGTTCCTCCTGTGGCGTCGAGCTGCACGTGGAGGATGGCCATGAGATGTGCCCCAGCTGCCTCGGGGTGGGTCACCTCCGGGAGGCCCTGACGGACCCCTGCGTTAATTGTGGTATCCTGCCCCTCCGCGTAAGGGAGGAGCGGTTGTGTGAGGTGGAAGGCTGGTTGCTTGGTCACCGCCCACCCGTGGTCAGCAGCCCTAGGCGGTCTCCCCGCAAGCGGCACCAGGGGGAGCGCAAGGGGGAGGACCACGGAGGGGAGAGGGTCTTACCGGCCTTGGCTGAGGTGACCCTCCCACCATCGGGGGTCTGCACTAGGTCTGCCGCTGCCGCTAAGAAGCGCAAGAGCAGGACGCAGACGAAGAACCGTAGTCCGCGGAAGAAGGCGAAGAAGGAGACTTCCTCTCGCCAGGACATGGTGGCCTTGCGAGCAGAGTTGGAGCAACTCAAGGCTCTGATGGTGCCTCCTGCGCACCCAGGCCAGGGAGGACGCGCTGTCAACGGCAGCGTCGAACACCATGTTCCAGGACCGCGGGGAGTACCGCGAGGAGGAATATGACGACCCCGGGGAGGATCATTCCCCGGAGCGGTCGGTCTTGGCGGTCATAGGGGGAAGCACGGAGGCCAGGGACGGCTCAGAGACTTCCCTCAGGAGTTCGGCGTGCACCGAGCGGGGGGTCGGTGCCCAGCCACTGCAGGCAATACTGCGGGCAGCCCTGGCTAGGGTCGGCCTGGACGACGTGACGGCAGTTCAGCCGAGCAACCCACTATTTAGGCGGGCTCCGTCAGAGCACGCCCTTTGAGGTCCCGCCCTCTCCCGCCTTTCTGGAGGCACTGAAGAGCTGCTGGGCAGACACGGAGACGCGGGGTCGCCATGCGAAGGATGGCAGGACCCTGGCCTCCATGCGGGATGCGGCGATACATGGTCTGGCCCGCATGCCCCCAGTGGACCATTGCATAGCGTCGCTGGTCCTCTCGCCGGACGCCGCGCTGGGGGACAAGGCCAAGTGTCCTAGCGCACAGTGCCGGGTCACAGATGACCTGCTAGTGAAGGCGTATGAGGCGGCGGCTCGGGTGGCTCGGATGGGAAACTCCCTCTCCGTGCTCCTCCTCGCCCAGTCCCAGATGATGCAGGCGACGCATCAGGGGGCGGAGTTGGGACACACACATGAGGCGGCCCTGCAGGCCTTCGGGTTCATGTCGAGGGAGCTGGGCCGTGTTATGTCCACCCTGGTCGTGGCACGTCGGCAGGTGTGGCTTGCGCAGGCGCCTATGTCTGATGACTGCAGGCGGGCGTTGAGGACGCTCCCGGTGGTGCCCGGTCAGTTGTTCGGGCCAGAGGCAGAAAGGGCCCTGGAACGGAGGAAACAGTCTAACCAGGCCTCAGAGGCCTGGGGTCGGCGCAGCAGAGGTGCAGGGGCGGCCTCGGCCTACGTCTCGGGGAGACGGAGCGAGAGGCGGGAGCCACGGCACTTGCGATACTGGGACTCGCCTGGGCAGGCAAGAGAGCATGTCCAGGAGGCGACTGACAGTGGACGGCAGCCCAGGGGGGTGCACCCCCCGCCCCGTGGGCGTGGGCGCGGCTACGACCGGCGCCCCCCCAGAGCCGCGGGAGGTCCTCCAGGCACAGCCTGAGAGGTCAGGGCCGGCGGTGGGCAGATTCACACATCAGCACCTGGCCTGTTGGGCGGCCCATTCACAGGACCCATGGGTCCTGGACACCAGGTCCAAAGGCTACAGGCGGCAGTTCCACCGCCGGCCCCCACCACCTTCCGGGGTCAGGATGACCTTCGTCACGGACCCCGCAAGGGTGCAAGCTTTGTCACAGGAGAGAGTCAAACTCCTGGACAAAGGGGCTATCACACCACTGAACCCACGTATACAAAGCGATGGGTTCTACTCCAACTATTTCCTAAGGATGCGGACAGCAGCTGCAGCAATCACGCCCCTGGGGCGGCGGCATCTGCGCCCTCTACAGATGTGGTTCAGCAGCCTCCATAGGGATCCTCGACTTCACAGGTGGGTCAAAGTCAGGGTCACACACAAACCTCTTATCCATCTCCGCCGCTGGCGGGACAGACAGCACGTTCCTGCTGCACGGGGTGCCTCTCGGCTCGGGCACAGCACGGTGGGAGGTCGTGACAACGGGATGCCTCGCCCCAGGGTTGGGGGGCGGTATGGCAAAGGAGGTCAGTCCAGGGGGTGTGGTGCCCTCGGTGGAGGGGGCAGCACATCAATGTCGTCGAACTGCAGACGATTTACTTGGTGCTGAAGCACTTCTTGCCTTCTCTAAAAAGCTGGGTATGGACGTTCTCGCCAACACTTGGCCGAGCAATCTGCTATATGCGTTCCCTCCGATCCCCCTGATAGGGCTCACGCTTCACGGAGTGAGGTCGTCGGGTCGCAGGGTTCTCCTGGTGGCCCCCAAGTGGCCAGCCAGGCTGTGGTTCCCGGCACTCCTCGGACGGTTGGACGGGGAACCATGACAGCTCCCAGCGAGAGTTGACCTCCTGTCCCAGCTGGACGGGGAGGTTTGGCATCGGTGTCCGGCCCACCTTCAGCTGGGTGGGGCCGTTAAAGGGGACCGGGCGCTCCTGACGGGCCTCGGACCCTCTGTGTGCGAGACGCTGCGTAATAGTGTCGAAAAAAACTGCGTTTTTACTGGCAGTTACAACGGCCAAGCGGGTGGGGGAGCTCCACGCTCTTTCCATTAGCCCGACATGCCTTCGGTGGAAGGCGGATGGCTCGGGGGCGACTCTGTGGCCGAAGGTGGCGTTCCTGCCCAAGGTCTTGTCCCCGACGCATATTAACCAGGCCATAGAGCTGGAGGCATACCATCCTTCCCCGGCTGGCTCTCAGCCAGGGGAGAGCGACACTTCGTTATGTCCCGGGCGGTGCGGCTTTATATCAAGGCGACGCAGACCATCAGACGCTCAGAGCAGCTTTTGTCTGCTACGGCGGGAAGAACAGGGGACAGGCTCTGTCCAAACAGAGGCTGTCCCACTGGATTGTGGACACAATGAAGCAGGGAAGCCTGCGCCCTCTGACATTGTTTGTCATTCGACCAGGAGTGTGGCCACATCCTGGGCTGCGATGAGGGGAGTGTCCCTGGCGGAGATCTGTGCGGCGGCTTCATGACAGCACCCGGCACATTCTCCACATTCTACCGCATCAACGTGGCCTCAGGGTCCACGCTGGCGGCGGCAGTCCTGCCATTGACGGCGATGGACCAGTAGGTGAGTGGGTTCCTCGTGACGCCGCAGGTATAAGTCATCCACAGTTAAACTGCCACTGGCAGTCAGGAAGGAATGAAACAGAACGTAAGTTACGGAGGTAACTATGGTTCTGTGAATTCCTGGATGACTGCCAGTCATGCAGGTCACTCGGAACCTTCGGTGCGAGAAGATTCTGAGATGACGTATGGTGGGTCACGGCGCACCTTTATAGATGCGCAGGTGCCCCACGTCACGTACGTGACTACGTTGGTATAAAAACACTCGTCTGTCGCGGAGCGCGAGATCATTATTCACAGTTAAACTGCCACTGGCAGTCATCCAGGAATTCACAGAACCATAGTTACCTCCGTAACTTACGTTTAGCATCCAGCTGACACCCACACCTTGATGATAACGTTGCAAATAGGACTTTTTGTGTCGAAAAGGCAGGGTAAGGGTGTTCGGTCGGTAGTGACTTAAGGATAACAATCAAATAACTGCAATTGCTTCAGCTTCAACCATTTACACATTATTATTATCAACACATAGATTGTTGCCTAATGTTCTGCCAGATCAACTGGTGCTATGTAGTAGCTAAGTAACTACTAACTACTAGTAACAGTTCTCAACCGTTTTCATATCAAGGACCCTTAATTTAGTCCACATGAGGGCCATGGACCCACGTTTGATGAGATTTTGTCTCTTGTACCCAAATCTGAGAATATTTTGTATCGTCAGATAGATTAAATCATATGATTTTGTCCATAATTCCATGATCATGACTATCTGTACTGTAGATAGAGAGATAACAGTGAAACTACGAGCAAAAGAGCTGAACTATTCATCAATTGGCTGGGGGGGGGTAACACCAAAACATGAGTCAGAGGCAGTTTATTTACCATTTGCATAGAAAGCACAGTGGAATAGGAGGGCAAGAGCTTAAAAAGACATAAATCACACGGGCGACATATAAGGCAGTATAAACCTACCACCACGGAGACCCAGGATCACTATAAGGCAGTATAAACCTACCACCACGGAGACCCAGGATCACTATAAGGCAGTATAAACCTACCACCACGGAGACCCAGGATCACTATAAGGCAGTATAAACCTACCACCACGGAGACCCAGGATCACTATAAGGCAGTATAAACCTACCACCACAGAGACCCAGGATCACTATAAGGCAGTATAAACCTACCACCACGGAGACCCAGGATCACTATAAGGCAGTATAAACCTACCACCACGGAGACCCAGGATCACTTCCCGGCAGCGGTACTTCTGGCTTGGTCAGACGTTTCTACAGACGCTATTGACCGTGTCTGTGAGTGGGAAGCCGGTGGGGTTGTATGTGTCCCGGTCGCTGCACTAGTGCCTCCTGTGCCTCCTCTGGTCACCCGGGGGGAGGGGAACTGGGGGGGGATAGCGGGATCGTCCCACGTGCTACATCCTGCTGCTGAAAGTCCTCACTGTCAGGTGAAATGCAGCAGCTGGCACATGTATTGGAGGAAGCATGTGTGCTTCCATCTTAACTTTAGTTTGGGTCACATGTTGCACATTCAAAGGTTGTGATTGTTTATCATACATGATGGAAGCGCTTGATACACGACTGAAACTTTGAGGGGAATATAACCCTTAATCTTAAATCTTGTGGAATTGCTGGATTATTATTGCCAATTATTGCTAATTAATTGGTATTGGTCAGCAACCCTATCAACCCCCACAGACGGGATAGGCTAGATTGTAATTTTATCCTATGAGGGACTTATTGAATTATTGCCCCATTCAAATGTGATACATGGATCGATGTTTTACAAGCAGACCTGCCTGTTGCTGCTATTTTCAGCCCAAGCTTGTGCAAAAATGTCCAGAAGAAAATACTAGAATTTGGTGGCTTTTGGTCTCATTTCAGACAATCACCATCAACCACTTTGCTGCTCACTAACCTCTCCTGCCATTGTCTTAGGTTCAACAACGCATGCTACATCTCCAACAACCTGTTCCTGAGTGCTTTCAACGTTTCAAGGTGGTCTGCTACTGCCTGTTCGCCCTGCTGTACAGCATGGCCGGTTCCTGCATCGACCTCGTCATGGTCAACTCCTCCTGGACCCTAGACCACATCCTGTCAACTGTGGCGCGCCCCCAACCGCACCACCCGCCCTGTGACATCAGCGCCTTCCTGGACATCCCACTGGAGGAGGATGGGGACAGGAAGCGGAGCTCCATCGTGTCCGTCAGGCAGTTCAGGCCCGAGAAGAACCACCGGCTGCAGATCAGGGCCTTCAAGAAGTTGCTGGACAGGAGGCGCTCAAGCTGGTACTGATCGGCGGATGCAGGAACCAGGACGACGAGGATAGGGTGCTGATGTTGCGGGGCCTGTGCCAGGAGCTGGCTTCAAACTGAACATCCTCTTTGAAGAGCTGAAGAGAGAGCTGGGGGGAAGCCACCATCGGCCTGCACACCATGTGGAACGAGCACTTTGGGATAGGTAATATATTGCACAGTGGTTAGAATGATTGTTTAGTTGTAGGCATCTGGGTAGTGTCGAGGTAAAAGCACTCGCCTAACACCGTGGAGACGCGGGTTCAATTCCCGGTAGCTGTCCTTCCGGCTTGGTCAGACACTCCTACAGACACAATTGGCCGTGTCTGCGGGTGGGAAGCTGGTGGGGGTATGAGTCCTGGTCGCTGCACTACCGCCGCCTCCTCTGGTTGGTTGGGGGATGCCTGTTCTGGGGGAACGAATAGCATGATCCCCCCCTGCACTACGTCCTGCCAGTGAAACTCCTCACTGTCAGGTGAAAGAAGCAGCTGGTGACTGCACGTGTATCAGAGGGGGCTGACATGGTTTCTGCAATTATATCACAAGAGGTTACATCCATCTGATCACAGCTCAGCTAGAAGCACCCATAATGATCATTAATCTCACTGGTAATGTATGGGTCACACCTGATAATCCAACCAGTCCTCTCTGTTGTCCAAGAGCTGACATCTTCAGTTGACATTTTTCACTTTAAAAGACACTCCTCTCTCTGCTGTCCCCTGCAGGTGTGGTGGAGGTTTTGGCCGCAGGCAAAGTCATTCTTGCCCACAAGTCTGGCGGGCCCAAGCTGGACATCGTGGTGCCCTTTGAGGGAGGCCAGACGGGCTTCCTGGCCTGACGACGAGGACAGCTACGTGGAGGCCATGGACAGGATCCTGGCTCTGCCACCAGGCTGCAGATCCGACGCAGTACCCGCCAGTCGGCGGCTCGCTTCTCAGACCAGGAGTTCGAAGCCTGCTTCCTGGCCGCCATGGAACCCCTAATGGGGACACTTGAACGATGAGAGGAGCACTGCATCTTTGTGTGTAGCTAACCTGATTGTGGCTATCGGCCACCCCAGCAGGCACGCCTACACCATCAGAAGCACTTAGACTGGCCATAGGCTGCATTCACACTGTAGGAGGGCAATGACAAAATCTGATATAGAGAGCCGCAGGAACGAGTCCGGAAATCATCGATGCTAACACTCCTGGTTCTTCACTGTTTTCGCCTATGGGACTTTTGAATGGGTTTTTGGCGCGATGCTTCTAATAATCTCTCTGGGCAACGCTGGCTTAATCAAACGCGAACCAGTGTTTAGTAATATCATCTTCACACACGAGGACCACTTTTATGAGTTTTGAAGCTTTTACGTGCCGTTAAAAGGGCGGCTAGCTAGCAAACGGCTAAATGAGACTACACTGTTGAGTCGATGGGGATATATACGTCAATAACGTCACCACTTCAAAGGACGAACACGGAAATTCTCTTTCCCTCACCTGGTTCAGCCCGTTCAGCCCAGGGTAATCAGTGCACACATCAACAACAGTCCAGGTTGAGTGCTGACGTGACGTGGAAGCCTATGCGACACTGTGTGTAGTTCTGGATTAGCTTAGCATGAGCTTTTTACTTCTAGGGCTCGCATTTACGCTACAAAACTCATGAAAGTGGTCCTCATGTGTGAAGATTATCCGACTGAACTCTGGTTCGCGTTTGATTAATCTTGCGTTGCCCGGAGACCTTATTTGAAGCATCGCGGCAAAAACCCATTCAAAAATCCCATAGACAGAAACAGTGAAGAACCAGGAAGTCCGGGACTTCCGCGTTCTGACTACAAAAATACGTCATCCCTGCGGCTCTCTATTCTGTTCATATCCAAGTGTGAGCAGGCTGTTGGCATGGCTGTGTATGTGGCACAGATCAGATGTGTCCAGACAGGCATGTTGACACGGCTGTGTATGTGGCACAGATCAGATGTGTCCAGACAGGCATGTTGGCACGGCTGTGTATGTGGCACAGATCAGATGTGTCCAGACAGGCATGTTGACATGGCTGTGTATGTGGCACAGATCAGATGTGTCCAGACAGGCATGTTGACATGGCTGTGTATGTGGCACAGATCAGATGTGTCCAGACAGGCATGTTGACACGGCTGTGTATGTGGCACAGATCAGATGTGTCCAGACAGGCATGTTGACACGGCTGTGTATGTGGCACAGATCAGATGTGTCCAGACAGGCATGTTGACACGGCTGTGTATGTGGCACAGATCAGATGTGTCCAGACAGGCATGTTGACATGGCTGTGTATGTGGCACAGATCAGATGTGTCCAGACAGGCATGTTGACACGGCTGTGTATGTGGCACAGATCAGATGTGTCCAGACAGGCATGTTGACACGGCTAACACATGGATTGTTAACTTTGTTTGGGCTCATTAATTAAAACAGCCAATAAGGTCATTTTGAAAGAGAAAAGTAGGCGGTACATTTGATCTTAACTTAAGTTCAGCCCCACATTTATTTTTATTTATTTTTTGCTTTTGTTTTTGAGATTAATATAACTCTGATACTACTAACATTTGATTATATCTGTATAGGCCGCAATGGAAATATCAGCTCTTTATCAAAGTTTATCAAAGTTTACTGTAGTTCTGTTAGTAAAGAGATTCTCCTGACAGTGGTTCTCAAACTGAGGTACAAGGTAGTAACTACATGGGGTATTTGAGAAAATGGAAAAATGTCCGAATCAATCATGAAAATAAATGAAACGTTAAAATAAATCTGCTCAGGAGGCACAAATTCCAAACACTGCTTGAACGGGAACAAGCCAGGTCTGTGCGACCCTCCAAGGAAATGCCTCCCCAGACCATCACTGAGCCACACCACCACACTGCTCATGCTGGATGATGGCAGCAGAACGTTCCCCACGCCATCTCCACACTCTTCATGCTGGGACCCTAGTCGTCTTATACAGTCTGTGACAGTGAAGTGTTCCCTTCAATTTTTTGAGCAGTGTATTTCACTCTATTTCCTATTTTGTAATATTGAAAAGGTGGGTTATCATTCATTCATTGCATCATAGCTATCATTTTTTGCTGCACTTTTCTAAGCAAAATGTTGTAGTCGGGTAAAGGCTTACTTGGATTCAGAAATCAGGGAAAGGGGGTACTAAAGCCAAAACAGTTTGAGAACCACTGTCCTATGATGATGACAATTAAATCTCCATCTCCAGTCATACATGTACTGTATGTGTCTATTATACTGCTGTCCCCCCCCCCCGTTCTTCTGATGTGTTTTAGGGCAGTTTATTCAGTATTTTAACATTACAAGTGACTTCAGAGGGCACTACCTCAACAGGATTTTGTACTTCCACATGTAAAATGTCAACAGCAGTTTATTGATATAGTGCTGCCATTTATAATAAGGGTTTTGATAGTATTTTTCTTAAAGAAACACTGTTGAACTTTACTTGTATTTTCTGCGATGCATTTTCTAATATGAACAAAACTTTAATCTATATGTGCCTTATGTTTTTGCACTGTTGAGGCTCATGTGCCTTAAATGTGAATGTTTGCACTGTGAAATTAAATGACCATTTATATTTGTCACAGGTATATTTCATAGTTATTTAACAATATTTGTGACTACTGATGTTGGTTTGTGTCCTGCTTGAGCAAAAAGGGGTAGGGCTAACATCGAGCATTTCGTTTTTTCTCTTTCCTAAGTATATATTTCCTATTAAGTAAATTGTAAAGGAATAATCCATAACTTTTCCATATTTTGATGTCAGTTTTGCTTCACTCTAATGCTAATTATACCAGAATAGTGGTTCACCTAAGGCCATTTCATGAAAGCTTTTGCATGTTCTAAACACCAAAGACAAGGTCCCTTGGAACTGCTGACTGAAACAGACCAACAGCGATTTGTCTGAAATAAATATAAGAAAGCAGTATTACATTACATTATGTCATTTGGCAGACACTTTTATCCAAAGCGACTCACACTATCACATTTTGTCAACAGCAGAGAAATCAACTATGCAACACAATCTATGACAGCTACAACTTTTTGACAGAATTGTAGAAAGTAGCTTGACGTTTTTAAGATATTTTAGTTGGCCTGAATTATAAGAAGCTGCAGTCTACATGGAGTGTCTTTGTCTTTTTCACCTGAGCCATTTTGTGTCTAAAAGGCAGGAAGTAATGGATGCAAGAAAGCACATCCAGTGCCCCAGCACTGGAACACCTAAATGGATTGGAAGTTGGGAACCCTCAATGTCTTGCTTGCACCTGTGTTCCTGCCTTTTAGACATAAATCGCTGCTGGTGAAAAAGACCCTAACCCATTAGTGTGAGAAAACAACAGCAAAGGAGTGAATCACTTATCATGAAAGGTGTCAAGAAAACCAATCTTTAGAATGATCACTTTAAATTCCATTTATAATCTAATTATCACTTTAAACTCCATTATAAACGGTTTGGAATTAGGATCAATGACAGTCTCATGACATCATCAAATATCAATGCCAGTTGGCTGTGTTGTATCAGCTGTGTCACAACAGCTGTGGGACCCCAAACTTCAGCTGGCTTGATCAATGTCCTGTGTCATCAGATGAACAATATATCCAGCAGTTGGACCAACTCCCGCCAGCCGGAAAATGTTGCTGCCCGCAAGCACAGACATTTGCCATCCATCATCACCCAAAACATTTCCTCTCCGTGTTTTAGAAAGTTGGGTTTTCATCCCACACAGCACAACTCTCCCACATGACACTTCACACATGCACAAGTAACCTCTGTAAACTGTCATAGGTACACTATGGAAATGATTGCTGTCAGAAAATCCTTTGTTGTTGGAGGGTTTGTTTATTTTATTCATTTAAAATACATCATCCGACCTATTCCTACATTAGCATGAACAACAGTATTGATATGAAGAGAAATCCTCATGATTATCATGATACTGCTTCAACCACATCGCCCATCTTAATTTCTGGTGTTGCCCCCCTGGACAAAAATGCACCAGCTTCCCCTGGAGGTAACTGTCTCCAAAGTATTACACAGTCAGTCAGTTGAGCTAGAAAGACTGTCTGCGTTGCAAGTTATGCTAAACAAACAACATTGGTAGAATATGTAAGATCTGTTCAGGCACAATTATTCCCAACAACATAAGTGTCACAGCTTACATGTGGCATATATCCTAGCCCCGTTACTCCTCTTTCCGGGTGTGACGTCATCGTCTACCCTACAAGAGTCCCGTCTGCGACCCGTACATAGACTTGCCTGCGACTCTGACTCCCAAGCCGTCTAAATCAGCAATACGGACGTATTTACAAGTGTCACAGAAACATTTCAAAGCCACATACTTGAGAAGAAGAAGGGTTCATAGCTTCTCCACGTCGGTGGTTAGAAATGTGCCGGTGATATAAAATAATGGTGAAAAAATCATATCACCAGCACAGACTTCATATCACCAGCACAGACTTCATATCACCAGCACAGACTTCATATCACCAGCACAGACTTCATATCACCAGCACAGACTTCATATCACCAGCACAGACTTCAGATCACCAGCACAGACTTCAGATCACCAGCACAGACTTCATATCACCAGCACAGACTTCAGATGAAAAGAGGCATTTATGAACAGCGTCGAGCTTTCTAACCCCCGACGTCGAGAAGCTATGAACCCTTCTTCTCAAGTATGTGGCTTTGAAATGTTTCTGTGACACTTGTAAATACGTGTATCACTGATTTAGACGGCTTGGCAGCCAGAGTCACAGACAAGTCTATGTACGGAGACAGGGACTCTTGTAGGGTAGACGATGACGTCATACCCGGAAAGAGGAGTAACGGGGCTACATACGGTATATCCTTAACGCACAGTTCAAGTTAGACAGTCGCTTGTTTTCGCGACGGCAGGAAAAAATTCACACTGGCCATCCGCGCATCCCCCCCCCCTCCTCTCTCATGCAAATAACCCTTCACTCTTTGCACTGCAGTGTTTCTCAAAGACAGGACAAAGAGCGTCCCGTATCAGTTCAATACAGAACACATCTTTTAGTTTACAATTACGGGACGATTCCGTAAATTAAGGGACAGTTGGCAGCCCTACTGCCGATGTACTGGGAGTGTTGCTCATGTGAGTGTCCTTCAGTTGGACAGAGACAAACTTTTCCAATAACATGCCGTTGCGATCGGGGGATGATGTCCACACGGTCTCCCACGTGTCCGTCTCGTCACAGTACCGCTCAATGGTGACAACGCGAGGCTTTTCCGAGCACGTATTGCCCAGTACGTAGATCATTCCATCCACCACAGCAGCAGCATAAGCGAAGTAATGTTCTTTGATAGGGGCACACATGGTCCACTGATTGGTCTTGGGGTTGTAACACTCCACCTCATTTATTATGTTGCCCCACTGGCCAATGCGCTGGCCACCTATAACATAGATCTTTCCTTTGAGTGTACAGGCAGCTGCACCATGGCGAGCGATCTGCATAGGTGCCACCTCAGCCCATACATCGGTTTTAGGGTCGTACACCTGGACTAGATCTTTTGCAATGCGTACCATAATACCACCAGCACTATAGAGCAGTCCATCAAGGGACACCACAGAAGCCTGGCAGACGGCTATCTTGATATCATTTATAAATTGCCAGGAGTTGGTGATGGGGTTGTAGCACTCCACAGACTCTATTTCATCCCACCCGCCCAACGCAAACACGTAGCCGTTCAGCATCACCAGGTCGAACATCGAGCGAGCTACATTCATGGGGGCCAGCTCCAACCATGAGTCCAAGCAGAGGTCGTAGCGCCACATCTTCCTGCTGACTGAACCATCAGGCAATTGTCCTCCAGCCAAATACAGAGTAGAGCCTGACGCCACCAGACCGTGAGTGCTTACATCGAGGGGCAGCCAGGTCAGGTGCTTCCATTGATTAGTCACAGGATCGAAGCAATCAACGCTACGCTGGTGAAGCTCGCTCACTGTCAGGATCACAGTGGACCACGCCCTGCGGCACGAGAGCTCTCCACGGTGGTCCTTCAGCAGCAGGTAGTCCCGGTACTCCTTCTCCACCTCCAGAGACTGCATCACGTCATGGAGGTAGGAGGGGCTGATGAGAGGCAGACGGATATGCTCCAAGACCTTTCCAAAGCTCTGTTTGCGCGTAGAGCATGTGTTCAACCATAACATGGCGGCCTCCAACACCATCTCCTCATTGGGCACGTTGACATCGTCACCAATGATCTCCGTCAGTTGGTCCACAGAGAGAGACAGGAACTCCTCCTGCTGGTAAACAGTGCTGAAGTGCTGGAGGATGTAGTCCTTGCTGCGTTTCTCCAGCTCCTTAAAGGAGTGGGCTTTGGCAAAGAAGTGGATCCCCACACAGTTCATTACAGACATCTGATGCTCCATGAACCGACAGCAGGCCTCTCGAACCACCATAAAGTCCAGCAGGTTAGCCGCTGCTAGCAGGGCCTGCACATTTGCTTTGGAGATGACCACCTGTGATGTGTACGCATAGCTCACCAGCAAGCCGATCATCTGAGGTTCAACTCCACTGATGGGAACCTGTTCCTGTCTGGACTCTCTGAAGCCCACGGAAAACATTCCCTGGAAGTAAGAGCTACATGAGGCCAGTACAGCGCGGTGGCAGGGGAACTCCTGCCCCCCACAGCACAGGGTGACATCACAGAGAGCGTTGTTGAGCCGCAGGCTGTTCAGGCCCTGTAATCACCAAGACAAAGCAGAAAGAAACAGGGGGTGGTTTTTACACGGTGCACTGCACATTGCGACAAGACTTTTCAAACTCACGAAAATTAAAAACTGACTTCACATCGTTCTAGAGAGGACAAGTTGGCGGACAATTTCATGCGTTTACCTAAATGTTTCCTCAAAGTTGAATCGAGTAGCATAAGCGAATGAAGGGAAATTACGCGATTTACGTCAGTATAACTCAAACCAATCACAAGGAAACATTCACCGTGTACACAGAGGTTGGCTATAATGTAAGTGACAGACCAAAGGACAAATCAAAAAATCCAGTTGGGAATCCACTCATTAAAGGCGAGGAGGAGTGACGATTTTTTGTGGTGACGATTTTTTTTCAGGCGGGCTGAAACGCTGAATTTGCTCCTCTAAACAGAACTTGATTTAACTTATTATTTTGGTCTTTTTCAAAATTATTTTTTCATTTTGTAGTAGTAGTAATGGTGCATATTTGTCGATACAAGCAGTGTTTTTATTCCAACTTGACCCAATAGTATGTTTAATACTAGATTTTCATGAGGCCAGAATGCAGAAATCTCCCATTGTGATCAGACATTAGTTCCTCCTGCCTACCTGTAGCACGGCGTTGGGGTGCCTCGCGTTCACACACAGGTAGTCCTCGCTGCCTGGATGCCGAGAAGCTGGAGGAGCAGCGGTGGTGTGGACTGGAATAATTTCAGCCATATCTCTCTCGTGTTTTCAAAGAAGATGCACGTGAGACAAACTGTGAACTATATCATCATCATCAACTCTATTAGCGTAGCAACTCCGTGTCTGTAGGTCTGTAGCTAGGCTAAAAGTGCTGCTCAAGTCAACAAGAACAACTCGCCTCTTCTTCTTCTTTTATAGATTTTATTCATGCGGTTGGTATCCTTAAATGGTGCATTACCGCCACCTACTGGACTTTGATGTCGTCTTCATAGTTAGGTTAAGTTAATAAGTTGTCCTTTATTTATTTATCCCATGGGGAAATTCACCATAGTGCAATCTATTTACAGTGTTCATCATGTATCCTCCCATAATGCTCCCATAACAACCCGCCTCAGTCTCGTGAGTCGTTCCTATTGGCTATATTCCACATGGGTGTGTGTGTGTGTGTGCGTCTACTAACGTTTGACTGCTTGTATCTACACGGCGGGAAGAAAGCAGCACACCGACCGGATGTTGATTAAAATACAACAGCAATGGCAGCGACCTTGTGGACAGCATGATTTTAGTAACAGGCTAGTTAGTGTCTAAAATGCTCTAATAGCAACTATACTATTATACTGCTGCTCATAACGTTACAACATGATCTCGTTAGTCAAATCCGCTGTCGGCGGAGTGAGCGGCATCTGTAGGAGTCGGACCAACGCTCAGGTAAGGGTGCAGAGACTGCTCGTCTGGGAGAGGCCGCTGCATATTCATAGCATCTTTGTCCCGCTGACGCTCGACACCTTGTTCTGGTAACTGTCGTTTAGCATCCAGCTGACACCCACACCTTGATGATAACGTTGCAAATAGGACTTTTTGTGTCGAAAAGGCAGGGTAAGGGTGTTCGGTCGGTAGTGACTTAAGGATAACAATCAAATAACTGCAATTGCTTCAGCTTCAACCATTTACACATTATTATTATTAACACATAGATTGTTGCCTAATGTTCTGCCAGATCAACTGGTGCTATGTAGTAGCTAAGTAACTACTAACTAGTAACAGTTCTCAACCGTTTTCATATCAAGGACCCTTAATTTAGTCCACATGGACCCACATTTGATGAGATTTTGTCTCTTGTACCCAAATCTGAGAATATTTTGTATTGTCAGATAGATTAAATCATATGATTTTGTCCATAATTCCATGATCATGACTATCTGTACTGTAGATAGAGAGATAACAGTGAAACTACGAGCAAAAGAGCTGAACTATTCATCAATTTGCTGGGGGGGTGGGGGGGGGGGGGGGGGTAACACCAAAACATGAGTCAGAGGGGAAGGGGAACTGGAGGGGGGGGGGGGGTGGGGGGGGATAGCGGGATCGTCCCACGTGCTACGTCCTGCTGCTGAAAGTCCTCACTGTCAGGTGAAAAGCAGCAGCTGGCACATGTATTGGAGGAAGCATGTGTGCTTCCATCTTAACTTTAGTTTGGGTCACATGTTGCACATTCAAAGGTTGTGATTGTTTATCGTACATGATGGAAGCGCTTGATACACGACTGAAACTTTGAGGGGAATATAACCCTTAATCTTAAATCTTGTGGAATTACTGGATTATTATTGCCAATTATTGCTAATTAATTGGTATTGATCAGCAACCCTATCAACCCCCACAGACAGGATAGGCTAGATTGTAATTTTATCCTACGAGGGACTTATTGAATTATTGCCCCATTAAAATGTGATACATGGATCAATGTTTTACAAGCAGACCTGCCTGTTGCTGCTATTTTCAGCCCAAGCTTGTGCAAAAATGTCAAGAAGAAAATACTAGAATTTGGTGGCTTTTGGTCTCATTTCAGACAATCACCATCAACCACTTTGCTGCTCACTAACCTCTCCTGCCATTGTCTTAGGTTCAACAACGCATGCTACATCTCCAACAACCTGTTCCTGAGTGCTTTCAAGGTGGTCTGCTACTGCCTGTTCGCCCTGCTGTACAGCATGGCCGGTTCCTGCATCGACCTCGTCATGGTCAACTCCTCCTGGACCCTAGACCACATCCTGTCAACTGTGGCGCGCCCCCAACCGCACCACCCGCCCTGTGACATCAGCGCCTTCCTGGACATCCCACTGGAGGAGGATGGGGACAGGAAGCGGAGCTCCATCGTGTCCATCAGGCAGTTCAGGCCCGAGAAGAACCACCGGCTGCAGATCAGGGCCTTCAAGAAGTTGCTGGACAGGAGGCGCTCAAGCTGGTACTGATCGGCGGATGCAGGAACCAGGACGACGAGGATAGGGTGCTGATATTGCGGGGCCTGTGCCAGGAGCTGGCTTCAAACTGAACATCCTCTTTGAAGAGCTGAAGAGAGAGCTGGGGGAAGCCACCATCGGCCTGCACACCATGTGGAACGAGCACTTTGGGATAGGTAATATATTGCACAGTGGTTAGAATGATTGTTTAGTTGTAGGCATCTGGGTAGTGTCGAGGTAAAAGCACTCGCCTAACACCGTGGAGACGCGGGTTCAATTCCCGGTAGCTGTCCTTCCGGCTTGGTCAGACACTCCTACAGACACAATTGGCCGTGTCTGCGGGTGGGAAGCTGGTGGGGGTATGAGTCCTGGTCGCTGCACTACCGCCGCCTCCTCTGGTTGGTTGGGGGATGCCTGTTCTGGGGGAACGAATAGCATGATCCCCCCTGCACTACGTCCTGCCAGTGAAACTCCTCACTGTCAGGTGAAAGAAGCAGCTGGTGACTGCACGTGTATCAGAGGATGCATGTGCTAGTCTACAACTCTCGGCAGAGCGGGTGGAGCAACGACCGGGACAGCAGGGGCCAAGTACAATTGGGGAGAAAATGGGTGAAAAAGCTAAAGGAAAAAAGAAAAGAATATTGTTTCGACTGTGTTATTGGTCCCCACTGATCAAATTTTCATCAACGTTAATGGGATTATGCATCATTGCTTTATTCTGGCATTCGTAAAAAAAACAAAAAAGGCCCGACAGAATATTTCAGACACTGCTGGTCACTACTGTATTTCAGCATTTTCAAACAGTCATTATTGGCCCAAGGGTGGCGCTACTATTAATAGGCATTGCCTCAATTGTGGGGGCTGACATGGTTTCTGCAATTATATCACAAGAGGTTACATCCATCTGATCACAGCTCAGCTAGAAGCACCCATAATGATCATTAATCTCACTGGTAATGTATGGGTCACACCTGATAATCCAACCAGTCCTCTCTGTTGTCCAAGAGCTGACATCTTCAGTTGACATTTTTCACTTTAAAAGACGCTCCTCTCTCTGCTGTCCCCTGCAGGTGTGGTGGAGGTTATGGCCGCAGGCAAAGTCATTCTTGCCCACAAGTCTGGCGGGCCCAAGCTGGACATCGTGGTGCCCTTTGAGGGAGGCCAGACGGGCTTCCTGGCCTGACGACGAGGGCAGCTACGCGGAGGCCATGGACAGGATCCTGGCTCTGCCACCAGGCTGCAGATCCGACGCAGTACCCGCCAGTCGGCGGCTCGCTTCTCAGACCAGGAGTTCGAAGCCTGCTTCCTGGCCGCCATGGAACCCCTAATGGGGACACTTGAACGATGAGAGGAGGACTGCATCTTTGTGTGTAGCTAACCTGATTGTGGCTATCGGCCACCCCAGCAGGCACGCCTACACCATCAGAAGCACTTAGACTGGCCATAGGCTGCATTCACACTGTAGGAGGGCAATGACAAAATCTGATATAGAGAGCCGCAGGAACGAGTCCGGAAATCATCGATGCTAACACTCCTGGTTCTTCACTGTTTTCGCCTATGGGACTTTTGAATGGGTTTTTGGCGCGATGCTTCTAATAATCTCTCTGGGCAACGCTGGCTTAATCAAACGCGAACCAGTGTTTAGTAATATCATCTTCACACACGAGGACCACTTTTATGAGTTTTGAAGCTTTTACGTGCCGTTAAAAGGGCGGCTAGCTAGCAAACGGCTAAATGAGACTACACTGTTGAGTCGATGGGGATATATACGTCAATAACGTCACCACTTCAAAGGACGAACACGGAAATTCTCTTTCCCTCACCTGGTTCAGCCCGTTCAGCCCAGGGTAATCAGTGCACACATCAACAACAGTCCAGGTTGAGTGCTGACGTGACGTGGAAGCCTATGCGACACTGTGTGTAGTTCTGGATTAGCTTAGCATGAGCTTTTTACTTCTAGGGCTCGCATTTACGCTACAAAACTCATGAAAGTGGTCCTCATGTGTGAAGATTATCCGACTGAACTCTGGTTCGCGTTTGATTAAGCTTGCGTTGCCCGGAGACCTTATTTGAAGCATCGCGGCAAAAACCCATTCAAAAATCCCATAGACAGAAACAGTGAAGAACCAGGAAGTCCGGGACTTCCGCGTTCTGACTACAAAAATACGTCATCCCTGCGGCTCTCTATTCTGTTCATATCCAAGTGTGAGCAGGCTGTTGGCATGGCTGTGTATGTGGCACAGATCAGACACGGCTAACACATGGATTGTTAACTTTGTTTAGGCTCATTAATTAAAACAGCCAATAAGGTCATTTTGAAAGAGAAAAGTAGGCGGTACATTTGATCTTAACTTAAGTTCAGCCCCACATTCATTTTTATTTATTTTTTGCTTTTGTTTTTGAGATTAATATAACTCTGATACTACTAACATTTGATTATATCTGTATAGGCCGCAATGGAAATATCAGCTCTTTATCAAAGTTTTGTCAGAAACTGTCAGAAAGTTTTTTTTTTTTAATGTAGCTACATTCAGCTATATCCTGTAGACGTACTGTAGTTCTGTTAGTAAATAAGAGATTCTCCTGACAGTGGTTCTCAAACTGAGGTACAAGGTAGTAACTACATGGGGTATTTGAGAAAAGGGGAAAATGGAAAAATGTCCAAATCAATCATGAAAATAAATGAACGTTAAAATAAATCTGCTCAGGAGGCACAAATTCCAAACACTGCTTGAACGGGAACAAGCCAGGTCTGTGCGACCCTCCAAGGAAATGCCTCCCCAGACCATCACTGAGCCACACCACCACACCACTCATGCTGGATGATGGCAGCAGAACGTTCCCCACGCCATCTCCACACTCTTCATGCTGGGACCCTAGTCGTCTTATACAGTCTGTGACAGTTAAGTGTTCCCTTCATTTTTTTGAGCAGTGTATTTCACTCTATTTCCTATTTTGTAATATTGAAAAGGTGGGTTCTCATTCATTCATTGCATCATAGCTATCATTTTTTGCTGCACTTTTCTAAGCAAAATGTTGTAGTCGGGTAAAGGCTTACTTGGATTCAGAAATCAGGGAAAGGGGGCGGGGCTACTGAAGCCAAAACAGTTTGAGAACCACTGTCCTATGATGACAATTAAATCTCGATCTCCAGTCATACATGTACTGTATGTGTCTATTATACTGCTGCCCCCCCCCCCTTCTTCTGATGTGTTTTAGGGCAGTTTATTCAGTATTTTAACATTACAAGTGACTTCAGAGGGCACTACCTCAACAGGATTTTGTACTTCCACATGTAAAATGTCAACAGCAGTTTATTGATATAGTGCTGCCATTTATAATAAGGGTTTTGATAGTATTTTTCTTAAAGAAACACTGTTGAACTTTACTTGTATTTTCTGCGATGCATTTTCTAATATGAACAAAACTTTAATCTATATGTGCCTTATGTTTTTGCACTGTTGAGGCTCATGTGCCTTAAATGTGAATGTTTGCACTGTGAAATTAAATGACCATTTATATTTGTCACAGGTATATTTCATAGTTATTTAACAATATTTGTGACTACTGATGTTGGTTTGTGTCCTGCTTGAGCAAAAAGGGGTAGGGCTAACATCGAGCATTTTGTTTTTTCTCTTTCCTAAGTATATATTTCCTATTAAGTAAATTGTAAAGGAATAATCCATAACTTCCATATTTTGATGTCAGTTTTGCTTCACTCTAATGCTAATTATACCAGAATAGTGGTTCACCTAAGGCCATTTCATGAAAGCTTTTGCATGTTCTAAACACCAAAGACAAGGTCCCTTGGAACTGCTGAGCAAGAACTTGCTTGGGAACAGTATGTGGACATACAGCACGCACGCGCGCGCGCACACACACACACACACACACACACACACACAGAGAGAGTCAGAGCCTGGTTGTAATCTTACTGTATAGATCAGGGATGGGCAATTATTTTTCATGGGGGGCCACATGAGAAACCCAGATTGTTGCCGGGGGCCGAACAAATATTGTCATGCCGTAACCCAGGAACTTTGATGATAGAGAGGACCACAAGAAAATGTCCTCGCTACCAAAGGGCCAGATTTTGCTGAGGGTTGGGGGCCGAACGGCACCAATATTTGATCCTTTTCTCATTGACTCCTATGTCACCACTTGCTCTCCCTGCAGGGCTTGAAATAAAAAAATGTTACCACCTGCCAATATTGCTGCTAGATTTTAAAGTTACCAGCCAATTAGAATTTCCACTAGCCAAAATGTTTTTCTTGAAATAAACCAGAATACAAGTGGGTTAATTTAAGCATAAGTATCAGTAAGTGGCCCGGGATTCTCAAAGCCTGTGTTGAGGGTCACACGAAGAAAAATGCACTCTTGAAGCTAAAAAAAATCCAAAACCAACAAGTTAATTATTTTTACTTCAATGTAGAACAGTCATTTCTTACACGAGATTACTTTAGCCTTTTAGTCATAAAGATTATTGAAAGATATTCCATATTATTCCAGACTGAAATGGAGTATTGGCCAGATTTTTTTTTTTGCAATTCCAGCGGGCCAGACAGGTGGCGCTCGCGGGCCGCATGTGACCCGCGGGCCGCCAGTTGCCCAGGTCTGGTATAGATGGTGCATTCAGTTTGGTGCCAAGAAAAAGCTGGAGAAGTGTGCCGGCCGGGGCTGCAGCATCTGGTGTTATGGTGACATTGGGTCAAGTGAGAGTTGTGCTTGTGTTACTATATTGTGTGGCAGCTTCATGTGGCCGGGGACCTGGATTACCATGATCCCCCAGTGAAATATTTTACGGTTTAGAGTGATGATTGTCAAACATTAACAATGTGCATGGGCAGAATCAAACAACTGACCTCACGACTAATGCTGTCCTGAATGAGCTTTCAAGCATTTTAGGCTGGACTTTTGCTTTCACTATAATTACACCTTTTTCTGAGTACTGTAGTCTACAGCGCCCCCTGGTGATTACAAATAAACATCAAACCTAAAGAACTGCTTGATTACAAATGAAGCAGTTCTTGTTTATGGGACTACTTTGCCCCAGTCTTGCTCCTTGTGTTCAGCACAGCAAAGCTGAGCTCTGTGGTACTTCCCTTTATTGGTTTTCAAACAAGAGATCACGTACTTCCTGTGTGTATCAGTCATGCTGAATGGCAATTAGGGCTGAACAATTAAACATTTTTTTAAATCTGAATCGCAATATATACTGTAATTTTCAAACCGCACGAGGTGCGATAATTGTTGAAGGCGCAATGTGTGTCAAAATACCATTTTAAATTAAACCGTCAGGACGTCCTGGCCTACACATATTCTACAGACTTAAGAAAGCATAGTTTGGTACAGATCCTCGCAAAAATCACACCGTAATGATTTTAATATGTTTTCCAATGAAAATAAGAGTGGTGTAAACACGATCATTCCCTCTAATATCGCAAATCATATCACAATTGCAATATTAGCCAAAACAAATTCGCAATTAGATATTTTTTCAAAATGGTTCAGCCCTACAAGCAGACCTGAACATTCAACACAATTCATGGCAAACACAGCGGCCGTTACAAAATGTTCAACTGGGTCATTCTCAGTCTTCTTATGGTTATTATGGTCTTATTATTATTGGACCACCAGCCAATCAAAGCTGACCATTAGGCTACTTGATACTACAAATTTTCAATAGATCTTAGCCCATGACGAGTGAGCACCTATGGGAGAAGGTACTTAAAAGAAACAAACTAAAAACATCAAAATGTACAAATTTGTGTTTCAAGGTTACAAAAGGTGATTCGTTCCCACCAAAGACTCAGTTCTATGTTGACTTGACGAAGGCCTTTTTGTAGCCGTGTTTCTTGTCCTCCTTCTCGTCGTCTGAGGTGGACTGGGCCTGGTCTGAGCTCTGCTGCTCCGGCTCGGAATCTGAATCTGAATCTTCGTCCTGTGGCTCTGTGGGCTCTTCTGCACTGGTGGATTGCTCTTTTTCTGGCTCCTCTACTTTTGTCTGGCTCTCTTCTGGGGACTCAGGCTGTGGGACGACAGGTGAGAGAGGCGAGAGAAGAGATGAGAAAATCTTTACCTCCACCAAGGAGCTTATGGTTTCACTCAGTGTGTTTGTCTGCGTCCGTCAGCAGGATCTCTCAAAAAAGAGTTTGCCAGTTCTTTTTCTTTTTGATCTCTTATTTACCTGAACAGCCATGATGCTCTTTGCTACCAATTCTCTTGTTAAGCTGCAATGTTTTTTTTATTGTTTTAAATATCCCCCCCCCCCCCCACCGATTTTTTTATCCAATTTTTATCCCCCATTAGTGCTAATTTTTTATGTAATTATCCTGGTTGCTGCTCCACCCTCTGCTGATCTGGGGAGAGCCGAAACTGGCTCCATGCTTCCTCCGAGACATGGGCAGTTAGCCAGCCGCTTCTTTTCACCTGACAGGGGCAGCTTCACCGGTAGGACATAGCACGTGGGAGGTTCACGCTATTCCAACGAGTTCCCCTCCCTCTGAACAGGCGCCCCGAACGACCAGAGGAGGAACCACATTAGCAACCAGGATATTGCATGTTTTGGTGAGGGGTTCCTATATGAAGGAAACCCCCAGGGGGCACGGGACGAACATGCAAACTCCACACAGAAAGGCCCTTTTGACGACCCCATGCGGGTGGTGGGCACTCGAGGACATGCGGACGGGCACGCACTCACAGCGTCCCAGGTGGGAATCGAACCCAGGACCTTCGAGCTGTGAGGCGACAGCGCTACCACTGCGCCACCGTGCCCCCTAATATAAGCTGTGACGGATGACCTCCCGACAATACGACTTCCGGGTCCAAGCACCAAGCCTCTCTGCATTGTCAATATGCTGTGTCCCTCAATGTTTGAATAGATCCCAGACAAAAAAACACACGATTCAACTGTCATTCTACCGCTTTCCTTGCAAGGTGACGCAGGGTGAACATGTGTCGTCAGTCTTAAAGGAACACTCTGCCCATTTTCAACCAGCTTTGTATCATTAGAACATCAGTAGTATATCAGAAAACTGTAAACTGTTTTGAAGTCTGTCATTTAATTTGACAGTTATTGAGTGTTAAAGTGTGGACCAGTGACATCACTGGTCCACACTAACTCAAATTAATAACTCATTAACTCAAATCAACTCAATAACTGTCAAACTAGATGAATGATGAATAGTTTGACAGTTATTGAGAGTTGATTTGAGTTAATTAGTTATTAATTTGAGTTAGTGTGGACCAGTGATGTCAGTGGTCCACACTTTAACACTCAATAACTGTCAAATTAAATGACAGACTTCAAAACCGTTTACAGTTTTCTGATATACTACTGATGTTCGAATGATACAAAGCTGGTTGAAAATGGGCGGAGTGTTCCTTTAACAACCGAATGCTTTGTTCCACACTAGGGTTCAAGATCCAAAGGAATTGAAAAGGAATGATTCTTCTGATTGATTCCTAAACTAATTTTGCGTGCAGAACATACTTGAAATCCGAGTTCCCAAACGAACATATTAAGTGGTCGGGTAAAAAAAAGTAAATAAATATAATAAAGTAAATAAAAAAAATTAAAAGCTCCATTGGTCAGTTACTGGAGCAGGGAGGGGACAAACACTTGGAGGGCAGGAGGTGGAGGAGGAAGAAGATTGTGTCCCTTGTGGTGCCACTCCCGTCACGTTCAAAGTTGCAAGTTTTAGGAAGGGGGACGTGATCGTCCAAAAGTCTCTGATCATATTATGGATGGAATTCAATTTTATGTGCATCTACCAGTACGTAATGTAGCAACCAGTAAACCTGTTGTTTTCCATGAAGGAAACAGTATTTTGCACCGGTGCCCCCCACCCGGGCCCCCACACCCACAAGATGAGAAACATTGCTGGCAACAGGGGTGGGAATGATTAAACAACTAGTCAGCTAAGTGCTGGGTGAGCCTCTTATCGGCTATGGAGATACGTCTCTATGGAGATACGTCTCTATGGAGATACGTCTCTATGGAGATACGTCTCTATGGAGATACGTCTCTATGGAGATACGTCTCTAGATACGTCTCTATGGAGATACGTCTCTATGGAGATACGTCTCTATGGAGATACGTCTCTATGGAGATACGTCTCTATGGAGATACGTCTCTAGATACGTCTCTATGGAGATACGTCTCTATGGAGATACGTCTCTATGGAGATACGTCTCTAGATACGTCTCTATGGAGATACGTCTCTAGATACGTCTCTATGGAGATACGTCTCTATGGAGATACGTCTCTATGGAGATACGTCTCTAGATACGTCTCTATGGAGATACGTCTCTAGATACGTCTCTATGGAGATACGTCTCTATGGAGATACGTCTCTATGGAGATACATCTCTAGATACGTCTCTATGGAGATACGTCTCTATGGAGATACGTCTCTATGGAGATACGTCTCTAGATACGTCTCTATGGAGATACGTCTCTATGGAGATACGTCTCATTTCAACTAAAAATACATACAGAGCTGTCAGAGTAAAGCACAACACTTCCATGGCTCAATAATAGAAATAAAAATTCTGTTGACTAAAGTTACAGAAGAACTTATGTCATCATCATCAACAGCTCTCAGCTACCCGTTTTAGATGCTGCTCTCATTACATTATGGCATTTAGCAGACACTTTGATCCAAAGCCACTTAAAATAGCACATTTGTCAACAGTAGTGAAATCAACTGTGCAACACAGTCTTCGTCAGTTAAGATGGCTCTCTTGCTGGACTAAGCTGGTTAATCTGTTGCATAAGTGTTTTTTATCTTTTTTTTCAGATTTCCCCCCGTTTTCTCCCCAATTGTACTTGGCCAATTGCCTGTTAGGATGTCCCGGTCGTTGCTCCACCCCCTCTACTGATCTGGGGAGAGTTGTAGACTAGCACATGCTTCCTCCAATACATAGGTAGTTGCCAGCCGCTTCTTTCCACCTGACAGCGAGGAGTTTGTTTCACTGGCAGGACGTAGTGCATGGAAGGATAACGCTATTCCCCGCACCCCCGAACAGGCAGACCAGAGGGGGCACTAGTGCAGCGACCAGGACACACACTCTTAATCCGGCTTCCCACATGCAGACATGGCCGATTGTGCCTGTATGGACGCCCGACCAAGCCGTAGGTAACACGAGGGCTCGAACCTGTGACCCTCATGTTGGTAGGCAGAGAATCTACCGCTGCACTACCTGGACGCCCGTCTGCTGCCTAACTTCGGAAGTGACTTTATTTCACATTTGCATTTCTAAGTGGTGAAGATAAATGAAATAATTTGTGTTTTTTGGTGTATTCAAACTTAAAGCGTCGGCTACATTTGTCTTGTCTAGGTCTACCACACTGCCCCTGGCTGGCTGCTCACCTCGCTGAAGCCCAGGCCACAGTGTCTCCGGTTCCGGCCCGACAGCTTATCGTCCATGCCCTGCTGGTACTGCATCTCCAGCTCACAGTTGAGCTTCTTCTCCTCGTGCCCTGCAGAGGAGACACCAGTCACAGCAGGCGCACCCAGCCGTCACAGGCCTATCCATGCATGGATAGATCTGAGCGGCGGATGTGGAGTGGGGTAGCCGCATTAATTGCATTGTAGGCAGGGAGGAATAAGCATGACTAAGTGCCATGGGACAGTAGCTTGCAGGTGGCTTACATGGGACAGTAGCTTGCAGGTGGCTTACATGGGACAGTAGTTTGCAGGTGGCTTACATGGGACAGTAGCTTGCAGGTGGTTGCTTACATGTCAAAGAAGAAATCAAAAGCACTTTAATTGAGGATGCTGCTCACCACTGCGGAAGTGAGACGTCGACTTGTGGTCTCCGATGACAAGGCGTCCGGTGTGCTCTTTCTGGGAATGCAGAATAGATACAATGCCATTACTTCAACGAGTTCTGTCCAGGTTTTAAAATGACAGCGGTAAGCAGAACCAACAGACCCAGTTCATATTGATGACAATAAACCCAACAAACCTTGCTGGCACCCATCAACCTTAAAAACTTCTGCCTCCTCTCGTTGCTCCCCAGATCGGCTGATGACCACTGGGTAGACTCGTCCTGCCAAGGCAAAACATTGGCATCGTTTGGTTTCAGACACTCAAATGGCTGCTATCATGCTATAATATTTTGCTGTTATAATGTTTTAAACATTATCTTCAGCCTATAAGTTACACAAACACAAACACCAGTTTTTACAATGACGTTTCTAAACTCCTCTGGCCAAATGTATATATATATATATATATATAAGAGCTCTTACTCCCTGATGAAGGCTCCTGTGTGAGGAGAAACATGTTGGTGTTTTTTAATCTATAGCCATGTTTAAAATAAAGGCTTTTTAAAATTTTCTACTACAAAGACCAGTGTTGCTGTGGGATTTTTTAAGGTTTGCTCTCTTCCACTCTCCACAAAAGTTTTTTTTGCGGGAGACAAACTTTATTTTTCTATTAACTACTTTAAGTTAACCCATCCACGTGCACCTGGCTCTCATATTTTTAAGTCCACGCAGCGCTCTTCTCTTCATCTATTCTAATATATATATTTTTTTTTCTTCTTTTCTGTCCAGTAAACACTGCAACAGGAAGTGAGCTGGGGTTAAATTTAGAATGTTTTTGTTGTCAAGTTAAAACCGTCTATAAAGCTGTGTATGCCCCAAACAGGAAACATGCAAGATGTGTACATTCTCACTGCCCGTGGATTTTTATAAATTCAGAAACCTGTGTGGAAAGTGTTATTTTTATAGCACACTTTTCGTGTGTATGCCTGCTTTATACATTTGGCCCCTGAAGTGTTTTTGTCTGTCAGCCAGAAGGATCAAACATTCTTTTAGTCTATTGAGGTTAAGGTTAACATCGATTTATGTTCAATTTTGAGAATTTTCTGTCGTGACTTTGCGGGATTCCTATAACTGTGAGCATTGGCTAAGTAGGCTGAACAGGGTCAGAAATGATTGCCAACTCAGGGGGGAATTGAAATACCTTTAAAAGTTCATAAAATTATAACATCTTAAAAAGGGGGACAGAAAAGATTATAAATCACAATAATTAGCAGTAAAATGTGAAAATGGTGAAAACAGCAACCATCCAAAACAAAAAAAACGTGTCAAAAATAAAACCACTTATGGTAAAAGACCAAACATTTGAGTGGTAGAAGAAGATGGACTGGTAGGGACACAGAGGAAGAAAAGGCACTAACACTAAACCTCTAGTCGGTGATCGTCATAAGGCAAACAACCACCAAAAGAAACAGTTTGAACAGCAAACAGTAACAGAAATTTTGATTTGCAGGTAACATTTTACAATGCGTGTACTGTTCATTCAAATGCCCCCCTCCTATACAACCTATGTATGCTCATATAACTCAAATCAGTTTGATAATAACACCGACCTAACGTTAAATGATTTACGTTAACGTTATATCATATTATCAATGCATGCTTTACGTCTGGCTGACTGTAATTGTTAACCCTCCACTAAATGACGATAACGCCACTCATAGCAGCATGAAATGACTGAGCTGCTCAGCCATCAGTTAGCATTAGCTAACTAGCTCACTAAACCAATGCGCAGCATTTCGAGGCTAGCAATCCGGCTAACGCAACGCTATCTAGTCATTCATAGCTGGATTACAATAGTTTCTAATTTCACACACTTCACTTGGAGATGCGGGTCGTTTTGTTGCATGTCTGTCCCCCGGAGAGCTCATCATCGATTCAATGTTTAGTGTATTGTTAATATTAATATCATGCCACCAAGCCGAGGTTAGCTTGGCAACGTCAGCTAACCGCACGTATGTGCCGTTAGCACAAAAGTAAATATAAGAACTTCCGGTCGGGATTTTTCAAAATAAAACAACACACAAGCCATTGTTTAATTTGCACATTAAAATGATAAATTAAGTATTTAAAACGAAGCTATACAAACAGGGATTGAACATGTCGAATCTGACCAAACAAGGACAGACAGCTATGTCACATCAAACAAACGTCTGTGTTTGTTGGAGAATGTTTGATTGGTGTGCTATGGCTTAAGAGTTTTCTGAACATTGTGTGCCCAGGGATTTTTGAAAATTATTTAAAATTTCTACTGGCCTATATTGTATGTCTTAAACAACTGAAAACTGTGAGCCTATAAGTTTTTTTTTCTTTGACATGATATTACAGAACCTCAAATCTTTCACAACAGGTTTGGTGTAGAAAGATTGTTACAGTGCATGTCATGTGTTTGACATTTAATGATTACTGTAAAGAAACAATCTAATTTGGGCATAGGGTGAATCAGGTGACATGACAGGTATATTTCTACATAAACAGCTTTTCTTTTCTTATTTTATATTTTATGACTTGGGTTGGTCTGTAAAGTACTTTGTAAGCTTTTGGAAGTGTTATAAGCCTAGACTACAATCTATATCAGCCTACTTATAGGCCTAATTATTAATAATGTAATGTAAGCAGTAGGCTATTAGTTTCAATAGCTGTATTAGTATTGCATTGTAAATAACCATGAAAATAGGAGTCTCAAGTTTTAGGCTGCGTTGATGGGCTACAAATAATTTTGATGTACTGTAGGCCTAAATTAATTCTTCTCTCTGCCCAAGTCGGGACTAATAATAATAACAACAATAATAAGAATAAAAGTTTAAAAATAAAACATAGAAAGTTGAAAACTTTTCTTGACATAAAACAAAACAAAACAAATCAGCAGTTTCAGAAGCTGAAGCTGTTACAGGTAAACATTTTCCAGAACCGCCCCAAACAGGAGATCAGTCCATGATTCTTTTTTGTTTTTTACCAACGTCCAAGGCCTTTATTTGTATTACCCATTTCAAACATAAATGTATAATGTGATTTAAAATAAAGTAATGTGGGGAAAAAGTAAAGTGAATAAACTGACTGTAAATGAGGGTCAGTGAATTAAACAAAAGCTGAAACAAGTGAACCCGGACCAAATATACTTTCTTCAGGAAAATGTGTTTTTGTGTCCAGTATGATATAACATTTACCATATACAGTTATAGTGACAGATTCAAGTATTATAATCATGTATAATCATCATATATTGCAAATATTCTACTTGCTTTAAGAGAAAGGATATAATAGAAGTGTCCATATTAGTGTGTGGGGGTTGATGTTATATGGAGAAAACTCAAGGGGAGCATGGGGAGAACATGCAAACTCCACACAGAAAGGCCCTTTCAGCAAGATAGCCCACCTGGGCACAGGCAGTGAAGGCATTGAGAGACATACCCCCAGTCTCAACAGCGTCCCAGGCAGGAATCAAACCCAGGACCTGCTTCCTCCACCGTGCCCCCCTAACTCTCAAAGAGCTTCATGAGGCATTAATGCCTGATACAACTTTTCAATAGCAATTGATGTTCATCTCAATTGAACAGTTGAAATGCAGGATACTATAAGATACAAACAAATATGTAATTTTCAAATAATATTCCCTCATTTGTTTCATCTCATTTTGAGACACTAATGATTTGCATTTTATCATTCATTTAGAACAGAATTGTTATGACAATCACTCGATCACACTCATTATGTTTCCATCGATAGACTATATTGAAATATTGTCCGGCCAAATATGAAGTGTGGAGTATGTGTCATGTGCATGTGTCTCTTCATGGTTTAAATGGCTCATCTCCTGGGTGGACTCTCATGTGTTGTCTCAAGTAGTCTTTCCGAGCAAAACATTTACCACAGAGGGAGCATCTAAATTGCTTCTCTCCTGTGTGGACTCCCGTGTGTTTTATCAGCAAAACTTTTACAACAGACTGAGCATTTAAATGGCTTCTCTCCTGTGTGGACTCTCATGTGTTTCTTTAAGTTTCCTTTATCAGCAAAACGTTTACCACAGACGGGCATTTAAATGGCTTCTCTCCTGTGTGGACTATCATGTGTGCTGTCAAAGTTGCTTTCAAACCAAAACGTTTACCACAGACTGAGCATTGAAATGGCTTATCTCCTGTGTGGACTCTCATGTGTTTTTCCAAGCTTTCTTTCTGACCAAAACCTTCAACACAGACTGAGCATTTAAATTGCTTCTCCCCTGTGTGTTTTCTTATCATGTGTGCTGTCAAGTTTCTTTTATGATTAAAACTCTTACCACATACTGAGCATTTAAATGGCTTCTCTCCTGTGTGAACTCTCATGTGTGCTTTCAAAGTTGATTTAACACCAAAACTCTTACCACATGCTCCGGCTCGGAATCTGAATCTGAATCTTCGTCCTGTGGCTCTGTGGGCTCTTCTGCACTGGTGGATTGCTCTTTTTCTGGCTCCTCTACTTTTGTCTGGCTCTCTTCTGGGGACTCAGGCTGTGGGACGACAGGTGAGAGAGGCGAGAGATGAGAAAATCTTTACCTCCACCAAGGAGCTTATGGTTTCACTCAGTGTGTTCTTTACCTCCACCAAGGAGCTTATGGTTTAAATCTTTACCTCCACCAAGGAGCTTATGGTTTCACTCAGTGTGTTTGTCTGCGTCCGTCAGCAGGATCTCTCAAAAAAGAATGAAGTGTTGCCAGAGTTCTTTTTCTTTTTGATCTATTTACCTGAACAGCCATGATGCTCTTTGCTACCAATTCTCTTGTTAACTCATTCAGGGCCAATGACGTCTTTGACGTGTTATCAGGAATAGCCCAGAGGGCCAATGACGTGTTTGACGTGTTTTTGTTTTTATGAGTGCAGCGCATAGTTGAAACACTTACCCAGCCTGTGACATAGTTTCGGGTCCCTAACCTCAAACTCAAGCCGACAGCACGTTATCAAACACATACCACAGCTGTTGTTTGAAATTAGGAAGAAGGTGGAAAGGAAACGCGCTTGCTTGTTGCAGAGGAGAAACGCCATTGAAATGCCCCCTCGCCGCGCTGCAGAGCTGATCGTCTTGCTGCACAGCAGCGGACATCGAAACCGCAGTAGTCAAACCCGTGACCAACATGATCGATCCTGGTCCCTGGACCCCGTTCCTATGTGCCAGCCCGAAAGAGACGAGACGGAGTCACAACTGTGTGGAGGAGGAGAAGCTGTTCTCCTGTGTGGAGGAGGAGAAGCTGTTCTCCTCCTCCACACAGCCTCGCCACATAAATGGCTTTCACACAGAGGGCTGCGTGCCCTCCAGTGTTGCTCCTGGCCAATCCCAGCGCCACAGGGCGTGGTTATTGCTTATCCTAAGTGGGGTTAGAAATCTAAAAGGGGGATCGTGTGTGTGTGTGTGTGTGTGTGTGTGTGTGTGTCTGTCTGTCTGTGTGTCTGTGTGTCTGTCTGTCTGTCTGTCTGTCTGTCTGTCTGTCTGTGTGTCTGTCTGTACACTCACTCACACTGAGCAAACTGTATTGTTGAATGTAAAAAAAGCACTTCACATATATATATATATATATATATATATATATATTTTTTTTTTGTCATTTGTGTCATAATGAATAATATTTACATGTCTGATGTCAATACAGTTCAAAATAAAAGAATTGAGAGCGAGTTCTGCCTGATATTGTGTGCTGTGTACATAAATGCCATTTTCTGCAATTTCTTTTCTCACAGAGACTTTTTGGCTGAAAACAGGGTGTATATAAATGGCTATAAGTAGAGTACAGAACATGCTAAAAGCTCACTTTTTTTTCCCTGGTGAACCCAGAGACGTACATCTTCATTTTGAGGTATTGCAAATCACTCTGGTGCTAATAGATAATTTACTGTGGGTCTTGAAAGATGACCAACAATTATGAAAATCTTTGGCCTGTGCTAAATATTGGCAGTCCTAAACTGGCCCTGAATGAGTTAAGCTGCGACGTTTTGTTTATTTATTTTTTATATTATGGATGGAATTCAATTTTATGTGTATCTAGCAGTACGTAATGTAGCAAGCATTAAACCTGTTGTTTTCCATGAAGGAAACAGTATTTGTACATAAAAATATGATTCTAGGTAGACATGGAATGGCATCCCTCAACCAATGACGGAGAGCACCGGTGCCCCCCACCCCGGCCCCCATCCCCACAAGATGAGAAACATTGCTGGCAACAGGGGTGGGAATGATTAAACAACTAGTCAGCTAAGTGCTGGGTGAGCCTCTTATCGGCTATGGAGATATGTCTCTATGGAGAAACGTCTCTATGGAGATACGTCTCTATGGAGATACGTCTCTATGGAGATACGTCTCTAGATACGTCTCTATGGAGATATGTCTCTATGGAGATACGTCTCTATGGAGATACGTCTCTAGATACGTCTCTATGGAGATACGTCTCTATGGAGATACGTCTCTATGGAGATACGTCTCTAGATACGTCTCTATGGAGATACGTCTCTATGGAGATACGTCTCATTTCAACTAAAAATACATACAGAGCTGTCAGAGTAAAGCACAACACTTCCATGCCTCAATAATAGAAATATAAATTCTGTTGACTAAAGTTACAGAAGAACTTATGTCATCATCATCAACAGCTCTCAGCTACCCGTTTTAGATGCTGCTCTCATTACATTATGGCATTTAGCAGACACTTTGATCCAAAGCCACTTAAAATAGTACATTTGTCAACAGTAGTGAAATCAACTGTGCAACACAGTCTTCGTCAGTTAAGATGGCTCTCTTGCTGGACTAAGCTGGTTAATCTGTTGCATAAGTGTTTTTTTTTAATCAAGTTTTTTCTGATTTTCCCCCGTTTTCTCCCCAATTGTACTTGGCCAATTGCCTGTTAGGATGTCCCGGTCGTTGCTCCACCCCCTCTACTGATCTGGGGAGAGTTGTAGACTAGCACATGCTTCCTCCAATACATAGGTAGTTGCCAGCTGCTTCTTTCCACCTGACAGCGAGGCGTTTGTTTCACTGGCAGGACGTAGTGCATGGAAGGATAACGCTATTCCCCGCACCCCCAAACAGGCAGACCAGAGGGGGCACTAGTGCAGCGACCAGGACACACACACTTAATCCGTCTTCCCACATGCAGACATGGCTCTGATTGTGCCTGTATGGACGCCCGACCAAGCCGTAGGTAACACGAGGGCTCGAACCTGTGACCCTCATGTTGGTAGGCAGAGAATCTACCGCTGCACTACCTGGACGCCCATCTGCTGCCTAACTTCGGAAGTGACTTTATTTCACATTTGCATTTCTAAGTGGTGAAGATAAATGAAATAATTTGTGTTTTTTGGTGTATTCAAACTTAAAGCGTCGGCTACATTTGTCTTGTCTAGGTCTACCACACTGCCCCTGGCTGGCTGCTCACCTCGCTGAAGCCCAGGCCATAGTGTCTCCGGTTCCGACCCGACAGCTTATCGTCCATGCCCTGCTGGTACTGCATCTCCAGCTCACAGTTGAGCTTCTTCTCCTCGTGCCCTGCAGAGGAGACACCAGTCACAGCAGGCGCACCCAGCCGTCACAGGCCTATCCATGCATGGATAGATCTGAGCGGCGGATGTGGAGTGGGGTAGCCGCATTAATTGCATTGTAGGCAGGGAGGAATAAGCATGACTAAGTGCCATGGGACAGTAGCTTGCAGGTGGCTTACATGGGACAGTAGCTTGCAGGTGGCTTACATGGGACAGTAGCTTGCAGGTATCTTACATGGGACAGTAGCTTACAGGTGGCTTACATGGGACAGTAGCTTGCAGGTGGCTTACATGGGACAGTAGCTTGCAGGTGGCTTACATGGGACAGTAGTTTGCAGGTGGCTTACATGGGACAGTAGCTTGCAGGTGGCTTACATGGGACAGTAGCTTGCAGGTATTTTACATGGGACAGTAGCTTGCAGGTATCTTTCATGGGACAGTAGCTTGCAGGTATCTTACATGGGACAGTAGCTTGCAGGTATCTTACATGGGACAGTAGTTTGCAGGTGGCTTACATAGGACAGTAGCTTGCAGGTATCTTACATGGGACAGTAGCTTGCAGGTGGCTTACATGGGACAGTAGCTTGCAGGTATCGTACATGGGACAGTAGCTTGCAGGTATCTTACATGGGACAGTAGTTTGCAGGTGGCTTACATGGGACAGTAGCTTGCAGGTATCTTACATGGGACAGTAGTTTGCAGGTGGCTTACATGGGACAGTAGCTTGCAGGTATCGTACATGGGACAGTAGCTTGCAGGTATCTTACATGGGACAGTAGTTTGCAGGTGGCTTACATGGGACAGTAGCTTGCAGGTATCTTACATTGGACAGTAGCTTGCAGGTATCTTACATGGGACAGTAGCTTGCAGGTATCTTACATGGGACAGTAGCTTGCAGGTATCTTACATGGGACAGTAGCTTGCAGGTATCTTACATGGGACAGTAGCTTGCAGGTATCTTACATGGGACAGTAGCTTGCAGGTGGCTTACATGGGACAGTAGCTTGCAGGTATCTTACATGGGACAGTAGCTTGCAGGTATCTTACATGGGACAGTAGCTTGCAGGTATCTTACATGGGACACTAGTAGCTTGCAGGTATCTTACATGGGACAGTAGCTTGCAGGTATCTTACATGGGACACTAGTAGCTTGCAGGTATCTTACATGGGACAGTAGCTTGCAGGTATCTTACATGGGACAGTAGTTTGCAGGTGGCTTACATAGGACAGTAGCTTGCAGGTATCTTACATGGGACAGTAGCTTGCAGGTGGCTTACATGGGACAGTAGCTTGCAGGTATCGTACATGGGACAGTAGCTTGCAGGTATCTTACATGGGACAGTAGTTTGCAGGTGGCTTACATGGGACAGTAGCTTGCAGGTATCTTACATGGGACAGTAGTTTGCAGGTGGCTTACATGGGACAGTAGCTTGCAGGTATCGTACATGGGACAGTAGCTTGCAGGTATCTTACATGGGACAGTAGTTTGCAGGTGGCTTACATGGGACAGTAGCTTGCAGGTATCTTACATGGGACAGTAGCTTGCAGGTATCTTACATGGGACAGTAGCTTGCAGGTATCTTACATGGGACAGTAGCTTGCAGGTATCTTACATGGGACAGTAGCTTGCAGGTATCTTACATGGGACAGTAGCTTGCAGGTATCTTACATGGGACAGTAGCTTGCAGGTGGCTTACATGGGACAGTAGCTTGCAGGTATCTTACATGGGACAGTAGCTTGCAGGTATCTTACATGGGACAGTAGCTTGCAGGTATCTTACATGGGACAGTAGCTTGCAGGTATCTTACATGGGACACTAGTAGCTTGCAGGTATCTTACATGGGACAGTAGCTTGCAGGTATCTTACATGGGACAGTAGCTTGCAGGTATCTTACATGGGACAGTAGCTTGCAGGTATCTTACATGGGACAGTAGCTTGCAGGTGGCTTACATGAGACAGTAGCTTGCAGGTGGCTTACATGGGACAGTAGCTTGCAGGTGGCTTACATGGGACAGTAGCTTGCAGGTGGCTTACATGGGACAGTAGCTTGCAGGTGGCTTACATGGGACAGTAGCTTGCAGGTGGCTTACATGGGACAGTAGCTTGCAGGTGGCTTACATGGGACAGTAGCTTGCAGGTATCTTACATGGGACAGTAGCTTGCAGGTATCTTACATGGGACAGTAGCTTGCAGGTATCTTACATGGGACAGTAGTTTGCAGGTGGCTTACATGGGACAGTAGCTTGCAGGTATCTTACATGGGACAGTAGTTTGCAGGTGGCTTACATGGAACAGTAGCTTGCATGTATCTTACATGGGACAGTAGTTTGCAGGTGGCTTACATGGGACAGTAGCTTGCAGGTGGCTTACATGGGACAGTAGCTTGCAGGTATCTTACATGGGACAGTAGTTTGCAGGTATCTTACATGGGACAGTAGTTTGCAGGTATCTTACATGGGACAGTAGCTTGCAGGTATCTTACATGGGACAGTAGCTTGCAGGTATCTTACATGGGACAGTAGCTTGCAGGTATCTTACATGGGACAGTAGTTTGCAGGTATCTTACATGGGACAGTAGCTTGCAGGTATCTTACATGGGACAGTAGCTTGCAGGTATCTTACATGGGACAGTAGCTTGCAGGTGGCTTACATGAGACAGTAGCTTGCAGGTGGCTTACATGGGACAGTAGCTTGCAGGTGGCTTACATGGGACAGTAGCTTGCAGGTGGCTTACATGGGACAGTAGCTTGCAGGTGGCTTACATGAGACAGTAGCTTGCAGGTGGCTTACATGGGACAGTAGCTTGCAGGTGGCTTACATGAGACAGTAGCTTGCAGGTGGCTTACATGGGACAGTAGCTTGCAGGTGGCTTACATGGGATAGTAGCTTGCAGGTGGCTTACATGGGACAGTAGCTTGCAGGTGGCTTACATGGGACAGTAGCTTGCAGGTGGCTTACATGGGATAGTAGCTTGCAGGTATCTTACATGAGACAGTAGCTTGCAGGTGGCTTACATGAGACAGTAGCTTGCAGGTGGCTTACATGGGACAGTAGCTTGCAGGTGGCTTACATGGGATAGTAGCTTGCAGGTGGCTTACATGGGACAGTAGCTTACAGGTGGCTTACATGGGACAGTAGCTTGCAGGTATCTTACATGGGACAGTAGCTTGCAGGTATCTTACATGGGACAGTAGTTTGCAGGTGGCTTACATGGGACAGTAGCTTGCAGGTATCTTACATGGGACAGTAGCTTACAGGTGGCTTACATGGGACAGTAGTTTGCAGGTGGCTTACATGGGACAGTAGCTTGCAGGTGGCTTACATGGAACAGTAGCTTGGAGGTGGCTTACATGTCAAAGAAGAAATCAAAAGTGTTTTAAGTGAGGATGCTGCTCACCACTGCGGACGTGAGACGTCGACTTGTGGTCTCCGATGACAAGGCGTCCGGTGTGCTCTTTCTGAGAGTGCAGAATAGATACAATGCCATTACTTCAACGAGTTCTGTCCAGGTTTTAAAATGACAGCGGTAAGCAGAACCAACAGACTCAGTTCATCTTGATGACAACAAACCCAACAAACCTTGCCGGCGCCCATCAACCTTAAAAACTTCTGCCTCCTCTCGTTGCTCCCCAGATCGGCTGATGACCACTGGGTAGACCCGTCCTGCCAAGGCAAAACATTGCCGTTATATTTTAAACATTATCTTCAGCCTATAAGTTACAGTTACACACAGTTACACACAGTTACACACACACACACACACACCAGTTTTTACAATGACGTTTCTAAACTCCTCTGGTCAAATGTATAGACGTTTTCACAGAATGTTCACTCCTCCACCTTAATGTTTTTTTCTTCTTTTCTGTCCAGCAAACACTGCAACAGGAAGTGAGCTGGGGTTCAATTTAGAATGTTTTTGTTGTCAAGTTAACCGTATATAAAGCTGTGTATGCCCCAAACAGGAAACATGCAAGATGTGTACATTCTCACTGCCCGTGGATTTTTATAAATTCAGAAACCTGTGTGGAAAGTGATATTTTTATAGCACACTTTTCGTGTGCATGCATGCTTTATACATTTGGCCCCTGAAGTGTTTTTGTCTGTCAGCCAGAAGGATCAGACATTCTTTTAGTCTATTGAGGTTAATGTTAACATCGATTTATGTTCAATTTTGAGAATTTTCTGTTGTGACTTTGCGGGATTCCTATAACTGTGAGCGTTGGCTATAGGCTGAACAGGGTCAGAAATGATTGCCAACTCAGGGGGGAATTGAAATACCTTTAAAAGTTCAAAAAATTATAACATCTTAAAAAGGGGGACAGAAAAGATTATAAATCACAATAATTAGCAGTAAAATGTGAAAACAGCAACCATCCAAAACAAAAAAAACGTGTCAAAAATAAAACCACTTATGGTAAAAGACCAAACATTTGAGGGGTAGAAGAAGATGGACTGGTAGGGACACAGAGGAAGAAAAGGCACTAACACTAAACCTCTAGTCGGTGATCGTCATAAGGCAAACAACCACCAAAAGAAACAGTTTGAACAGCAAACAGTAACAGAAATTTTGATTTGCAGGTAACATTTTACAATGCGTGTACTGTGTTCATTAAAATGCCCCCGATCCATTATACAACCTATGCTCATATAACTCAAATCAGTTTGATAATAACACCGGCCTAACGTTATATGATTTACGTTAACGTTATATAATATTATCAATGCATGCTTTACGTCTGGCTGACTGTAACGGTTAACCCTCCACTAAATGACGATAACGCCACTCATAGCAGCATGAAATGACTGAGCTGCTCAGCCATCAGTTAGCATTAGCTAACTAGCTCACTAAACCAATGCGCAGCATTTCGAGGCTAGCAATCCGGCCGCAACGCTATCTAGTAATTCATAGCTGGATTACAATAGTTTCTAATTTCACACACCTCACTTGGAGATGCGGGTCGTTTTGTTGCGTGTCTGTCCCCCGGAGAGCTCATCATCGATTAAATGTTTAGTATATTGTTAATATTAATATCATGCCACCAAGCCGAGGCTAGCTTGTCAACGTGATGTTTCGTTAGCAAATACGAGTAAATATAAGAACTTCCGGTCGGGATTTCTCAAAATAAAACAACACACAAGCCATTGATTTTTTTTTTTTTTTTGCACATTAAAATAATAAATTAAGCATTTAAACGAAGCTATACAATACAACAATTCTGTACAACAATAACTGTTTTGATAACATTTAGAAAATGATTCTCAGTTTCTAAAGTGTAGACTACAACCTTTACAAATTGGACACTGTACAGTACACGTGTTTCAAGCAGAGCCGAAGTCAATGAATCGGATGTGGAAACAGAATCCTGCTTTTCATTTTCACTTTGTATTGTTTTTGTTTTGTAATTATTTGATAACAAAATAATATTTTGATAAATCCTGGTGGCAACTCGCACATGTAATTCATATTGTAGCGAATCAGCAGTACACATACAGGGGTGAGCATTGGTAGTGTCTCGACTGCAGATAGGAACTGATGTGTGGGAGTGTTGTATTGGGGAACACTATGCTGTGGGGATACTTCCGGAGTGAACTGAGCATGCGCGTCAGTCCACACACACTACTTGGAGGGAAAGCTGCTAGCTTTTAGCGTGACAACCGCTGAGAGTTGTAATATAACTAACTGTGAATAAAGACCCTTGTACCATCAAGAAGCCTCTGCCTCATGAGATAACGGATACGTTACACTGGCGTCAGAAGTTTAAACGGTGAATATTGCCTCCAGATTAGCGAAATGGTTAACAAGTTCCTGAAGAAAGAGCGCAAGCGGCTCAACCGAGAGGCGGGAGAGGCGAGAGCCGGGGCAGACTACCAGCCGGCCGAGGAGGATGATGTCTGGGTAGACGCGGTAGACTACCAGCCGGCCGAGGAGGATGATGTCTGGGTAGACGCAGCTGCTACCACAGGGATCCAAGAAAGAAAAACAACAGAAAGCCTGGGGTTGGTGAAAATAAAATCCGAGCCAGACAGAGCTAGCACCGTAGCCACGGAAGCTAACCCGCAGCCCAAGGGAGCTAGCAGGCAAGCTAGCGAGGCGGGAGAAGGAGCGGAAGAACCGGGACCGGTGAGAGTGAAGATCGAGCGGGTTGACACTGCCGCTGTAGCCATGGAGGCTGTGCCACAGACCAGCGGAGCCAGCCTACGGCCCGAGGACAAAGACGGGACACGGGTCGAGGCGGCAAAAGACGGCGAGCGGCGGGGAAGAAAGGAAATCACCCCGCCAAAATTCAACGGTAAAGTCGAATGGGAGGCGTACTGCAAGCAGTTTACAGAGGCTGCAGATTTGAATGGCTGGACGAGAAAGGAGAGAGCCAGCTACCTCGTCATGGCCCTCGAGGGCGAAGCTACAGCGTGCGTGTCGGCAATAGCTGATACAAAGGACTGGGATGTGGTGATGGGGGTCCTGCAGAGACGTTTCGGCCGATGCGAGGAGCAGGCCATCGTAGCCGCAGAACTGTGTAACAGACGCAGACGACAGGGTGAGTCACTACGTGCACTGGCAACGGACATTGAGACTCTCAGCCGGCGCGCATACAGCCAGCTACCGACGGAGACGCTGGATGGACTAGCCCTAAGCTACTTTGTCCAGGCCATCGAGCCACGGAGCCTAAGCCAGAAAGTAACGCTGGGACACCCGAAAACATTGGGAGCAGCGCTGGGGCTGGCACTGGAGATAGAGACAGTAGAAGGCTGGGACAAGAGCAGCAGCATAATGGAGGCCGCCCCAGTGGTCAGAATGGCCGCGGAGAGCCAGTTACAAGAAGAACCAGCGTGGAAGACGGCATGGGCAGAGCAAAGCAACACGGTGAGAGAGCAGGGCGACAGGGTGAAAGAACTGTCCGAGTCAGTACAACAGCTGACAGAACAACTGCTCCGCAGAGCGACCCTACAGCCCAACCCCGCTCGACAGCCCACTCAGCGGAACAACAGCTGGGCCAGAGGGAACATGATCTGCTGGGGATGCGGACGCCCCGGACATCGGGAAGCAGACTGCCGCCGGAGAGCGTGGAACCAGGGAAACGGCACAGGGCCCGTCCAGATGGGGCGAGACGGGTCTACGATGCCACAGTCCCCGTAGCCACATCATCGCAGGAGGGGGCCCACCGACAGCAACGGAGAGGTGGGGCTCCGCCGGGCCCCGAAGTAGACGACATCGCCGGAGCTGTCAGCATGCAGAGCGGGCCGCACGCGATGAACGGCTGCCATGTTCCAGTCTACATACAGGGGAGATACTGCGCCGCCCTGGTGGACACGGGGTGTACGGCAACGCTGGTGAACGTCAACATGATGCCCGAGGGGACGCGCCTGGAGCAGCCAGCAGCACAACTACTAAGAACAGTATCCGGTGAGTTGATGCCAATGAGGGGGAGGGGACACGTAATGATAACAGTGGGAGAACAGACAGTGGACTTTCCGGTGTGGGTGGTAGAAATGACGGGACCCTGCATCCTAGGGGAAGACTACTTGACGCTAAACAAATGCACAGTAGACCTAGGAAAAAGCACATTGACATTTGCAGGGGGGCCAGTAGTCCAGATGGGCCACCCTCCCACCGTTCCAGAGGAGAGAGCTAATGTAAATAATATCACTGTATATCGCGTCACCGTAGTGCATGAGCCCCACCCAGCAGACCAAGCCCCTCCACAAAGCCCCACCCCTAGCCCACCTCCAAACACTTGCCCTCAGCCAGCGCAACAGGCAGAGGGGGAGAGAGAGAGGTTAGAGATGCTCAGGGGATTGCACAAACGCCAAAGCGAAGGGTTAGAGACCCAGCAGAGCGATGAACTGTGGAGGGTACTAGAGGAATATAAAGACATTTTCGCCATGTCAGATGATGAGCTAGGCTGTACCCACCTGGTGGAACACGAAATAGACACGGAGGGGGCGCGACCCATCAGGTCATATCCCCGTCGGATCCCAGCGGCGAGGAGAGAGATAGCGAACGAAGCTGTAGAGAACATGCTGCGGGCGGGGATCATTGAGCCATCAGACAGCCCGTGGGCGTCGGGGGTAGTGCTGGTGAAAAAGAAAAATAGCTCCAAAATGCGATTTTGTGTAGACTATAGGGGGCTGAACAAAGTAACAAAAAAAGACGCATACCCGATGCCCATCATAGAGGAACTGTTAGACGCCGCGGGAGAGTCATCCTGGTTCTCATCCCTAGACCTCCGTAGCGGGTACTGGCAGGTGCCCCTCCGCGACGATGCCAAACAAAAGACCGCCTTCCGCACAGAGAAGGGGCTGTGGCAGTTTCGAGTACTCAGCTTCGGGCTGTGCAACGCACCAGCAACGTTCGAGAGGTTAATGGAGAAGTTGCTGGGAGACATTCCCCGATCCGAATGCGTCGTGTATTTAGATGACATCTTGACACACGGGGGCACGTTCCAGGCCGCAGTGGGGGCGTTACGAAAAGTCCTGCAGAAGATAGCAGAGGCGGGTCTAAAGTTACACCCAGACAAGTGCCACTTCCTGAAGAGGAGGGTGGAGTTCTTAGGGCATGGCATCGGCGCGGGGGGCATTCGCACCCTAGAAGAGAAGACTCAGGCGGTCATGGAGTGGCCCACCCCCAGAAACAAAGGCGAACTCGAGAGCTTCGTAGGGCTAGCCGCATACTACAGGAAATTCGTGAACGGGTTTTCTAAAATAGCGGAACCGCTGTTCAGGTTAAAAGAGAAGAACGCAGACTTCCACTGGACGACAGAATGCCACCTAGCATTCAAAGCCCTCAAGAAAGCACTGACCGAGTCTCCAGTGCTTAGAGCACCAGACCCCGCCCTGCCGTTCCTACTAGACACTGATGCCAGCAATGGGGGTATGGGAGCCGTGCTGTCCCAGGCGGGGCCGGACGGGGAGCGGGTGGTGGCGTACTATAGCAAGACTTTCGATAAAGCAGAACGTAACTACTGCGTCACCCGCCGGGAGCTCCTCGCCGTAGTAGAAGCACTAAGACACTTTAGATATTACCTCCTGGGACAGCCACGGTTCACCATACGGACCGACCACTCGGCGCTGCAGTGGCTATGGTCCTTCAGAGAGCCGGAGGGACAAGTGTGCCGCTGGTTAGAGAAAATGGCAGACTACAACTTCACGATAGAACACAGGGCAGGGGCACGCCACGTCAACGCAGACGCCCTGTCAAGACGACCCTGTGCAGAGAGAGGGTGTACGTACTGCGAAAAGAGAGAAGGAAGAGAGAGAGAGCTCCAAGAGGAAGCTAGGATCTGCCCTAACCACACAGGGGATGGGCCAGTGTGCAGGACGCTGCGGGTAGCAGAGGCAGCGGATTGGAGGGGCCACCAAGAAAACGACAGAGAGCTGTCACCAGTACTGCAATGGGTAGAAGAGGGCCAGAAGCCGCCCTGGGAAGAGGTGGCAGGGGCCACCGACACAACCAAAGGGCTGTGGGCGGGGTTCGACACCCTGAGTTTGAGTAACGGAGTGCTGATGAAGTCCTGGAAGGAGCCAGCGACAGGAGAGCATAAGTGGCGGAAAGTAGTGCCGACAACGTTGAGGGAGGAGGTGTGCAGGAGCTGCCATGGAACTGTAGGGGCTGGGCACTTCGGGGTAAACAAAACGCTCCGCCGTATCAGACAAGGTTTTTATTGGGGGAGGATGGGGAGAGACGTACAGGACTTCTGTCGACGCTGCGACCTCTGCGCAGCGTACAAAGGCCCGTTAGATCAGTCTCGCGCCCCGCTTCAACAGCTAGCAGCAGGAGCCCCCATGGAGAGGGTAGGGGTAGACGTGATGGGACCTTTTCCCTGCTCAGACAGTGGGAACAAGTACGTCCTGGTCGCCATGGACTATTTCACAAAATGGCCAGAGGCGTACGCACTACCCGACCAGGAGGCGGGGACGGTGGTCGACGCACTAGTAACCGGCATGTTCAGTAGGTTCGGAGCACCAGAGACCCTACACAGTGACCAAGGGAGAAACTTTGAGTCACGAGTGTTCGCCACCATGTGCGAGAAACTGAACATTAAAAAGACACGGACCACAGCATTGCACCCCCAGAGCGATGGCCTTGTAGAAAGATTCAATAGAACGCTGAAAAAGCAGTTGGCCATCCTCACGGAGGAACACCAGAGGGACTGGGACACGCACCTGCCGCTCATCCTCATGGCCTACAGATCCGCCACACACGAGTCCACCTCCTGCACCCCAGCTCTGCTCATGTTAGGTCGAGAACTGCGGACACCAGCAGAAATAGCGTTCGGCAAGCCACCAGATGCACTGGACGCTCCCCCAGGGCGAGAGTATGCCAGGAGGCTACAAGATCGCTTAGAGTCCGCTCACCACTTCGCTCGGGACCAGCTAGAGAAAGCAGGCATGAAACAAAAAAGGAACTATGATGTGAGGGCAAAAGGAAACCATTTCCAGGGGGGGGAGTTGGTCTGGGTGTACACACCCCAGAGAAAAAAAGGGCGTAGCCCTAAACTGGACTGTCACTGGACAGGCCCATGCAGGGTCATGGAGAGAATGGGGGAAGTGGTGTACCGAGTGCAGATGCCACTTGGTGGCAGGAAGGTACTCCACAGAGACAGGTTGGCCCCATACCGGGGGGGGTGCACCTTTCCCCCAGATCTCGGCCGCCCGGCGGTTTCACCTAGACCGGCTGAAAGAAGGACTCTGTTCCCACAGAGAGGGGCGTCCGGCTATGACCGGGCGGGCCCCACCCAGGGGCGTGAAAGCCCAGAGACACTGCAGGTGGGATCAGCCCCGCAGGCAGATTCACAGAGACTAACACGGCCACGGAGAGAGCCAAGGGCTCCAGGACGATTCCACAACTTTGAGTTGTACTAAAAAAAAAAAAAAAAAAAAAAAAAAAAAAAAAAAGAGAGGAGATGGTGGTTGGAGATGTTGTATTGTTGTAACAGAAAGTAAAAAAAAGGTGCATGACATGAGATATTGTGGGGGAGATGATGTGGGGAAGTCTGAGAGTACAACATGCTGTGATTGAAAAAAAAAGAAGCTGTTAAAGAAAAAAAAAAGATGTTTTGGTACAAGGGGGTGTGTGATGTGTTATCAACGTGGGCGTTGACCTTATTGTTGGGCGGGGAGTATGTAGCGAATCAGCAGTACACATACAGGGGTGAGCATTGGTAGTGTCTCGACTGCAGATAGGAACTGATGTGTGGGAGTGTTGTATTGGGGAACACTATGCTGTGGGGATACTTCCGGAGTGAACTGAGCATGCGCGTCAGTCCACACACACTACTTGGAGGGAAAGCTGCTAGCTTTTAGCGTGACAACCGCTGAGAGTTGTAATATAACTAACTGTGAATAAAGACCCTTGTACCATCAAGAAGCCTCTGCCTCATGAGATAACGGATACGTTACAATATTTTCATCACAAGGAGTCGCACAACAGTCTACAGGTCCACAGGGCGAAGTGTCTGAGTGTGTTTGTGTAAAGCAGTCTATGTGTAAAAGCCCATGGCAACAAGAATGTTAGTTGTTGGAGAATGTTTGATTTGTGTGCCATGGGCTAAACACGGACAAACAGGGATTGAACATGTCAAATCTGTTTTTTTCTTTGACATGATACAGAACCTCGAATCTGTCAGCAGCAGTAGGCCTACTTCTTGAAACCACAACGGGTTTGGAGTAGAACAATTGTGCATGTTATGTGCTTGACATTTAATGATGATTGTAAATAAACAATCTAATTTGGGCATAGGGTGAATCAGGTGACATGACAGGTATATTTCTACATAAACATCTTACAGCTTTTCTTTTCTTATTTTATATTTTATGACTTGGGTTGGTCTGTAAAGTTCTTTGTAAACTTTTGGAAGTGTTATAAGCCTAGACTACATATAGCCTACTTATAGGCCTAATTATTAATAATGTAATGTAAGCAGTAGGCTATTAGTTTCAATAGCTGTATTGGTACTGCATTGTAAATAACCATGAAAATAGGAGTCTTAAGTGTTAGGCTACCATTACAAGTTGAAAACTTTTCTTGACATAAAAAAAATATATATATATCAGCAGTTTCAGAAGCTGAAGCTGTTACAGTCAAACATTTTCCAGAACCGCCCCACACAGGAAATTAGTCCATGATTCTCTTTTTTTTTTTTTTACCAACATGCAAGGCCTTTATTTGTATTACCCATTTCAAACATAAATGTATAATGTGATTTTTAAAAAAGTAATGTGGGGAAAAAGTAAAGTGAATAAACTCACTGTAAATGAGGGTCAGTGAATTAAACAAAAGCTGAAACAAGTGAACCCGGACCAAATATACTTTCTTCAGGAAAATGTGTTTTTGTGTCCAGTATGATAGAGCATTTATACAGTTATAGTGACAGATTCAAGTATTCAATCAATCAATCAATCAAACTTTATTAGCAGACACAAGGTCCAATAAAAAGACAGTAAAAAACAACAACACAACATCAAACAATTACACAATTAACATCAGCACATCAAAAAATACTACAATAAGAGCCTGTACCAATGAGCCCAAGTGCTGGACTGATACTTAATTGCACTAAGACTGGGCTGAGTCAGAAGCAATATTATGATATTCTGAGAAACATTCAGACGACAAATAAATTTATAGGTCAGGTTTCTCAGTAGGGCATGAAAGGTATTGACCCCTACACCACAAAACATTTCACTGGCACTACAACACCTTGTAACACAACACAACACAACACATTATAATCATGTATAATCATCATATATTGCGTCATGTGTAATCATCATATATTGCAAATATTCTACTTGCTTTAAGAGAAAGGATATAATAGAAGTGTCCATATTAGTGTGTGGGGGGTACATATTGATGTTATATGGAGAAAACTCAAGGGGAGCATGGGGAGAACATGCAAACTCCACACAGAAAGGCCCTTTCAGCGAGATAGCCCACCTGGGCACAGGCAGTGAAGGCATTGAGAGACATACCCCCAGTCTCAACAGCGTCCCAGGCAGGAATCAAACCCAGGACCTTCTTCCTCCACCGTGCCCCCCTAACTCTCAAAGAGCTTCATGAGGCATTAATGCCTGATACAACTTTTCAATAGCAATTGATGTTCATCTCAATTGAACAGTTGAAATGCAGGATAATATAAGATACAAACAAATGTGTAATTTTCAAATAATATTCCCTCATTTGTTTCATCTCATTTTGAGACACTAATGATTTGCATTTTATCATTCATTTAGAACAGAATTGTTATGACAATCACTCGATCACACTCATTATGTTTCCATCGATAGACTATATTGAAATATTGTCTGGCCAAATATGAAGTGAACTGTGTTGTGTGGAGTATCATGTGTCTCTTCATGGTTAAAATGGCTCATCTCCTGGGTGGACTCTCATGTGTTGTCTCAAGTAGTCTCTCCGAGCAAAACATTTACCACAGAGGGAGCATCTAAATGGCTTCTCTCTTGTGTGGACTCGCATGTGTTTTGTTAACGTTACTTTAACAGCAAAACCATTACCACAGACTGAGCATTTAAATGGCTTCTCTCCTGTGTGGACTCCCGTGTGTTTTTTTAAGTTTCTTTTATCAGCAAAACTTTTACCACAGACTGAGCATTTAAATGGCTTCTCTCCTGTGTGGACTCTCATGTGTCCCTCCACAGTTCCTTTATCAACAAAACATTTCCCACAGACTGAGCATATAAATGGTGTATCTCCTGTGTGGACTCTCATGTGTTTCTTTAAGGTTCCTTTATCAGCAAAACTGTTACCACAGAGTGAGCAATGAACTGGCTTATCTCCTGTGTGGACTCTCATGTGTTTCTTTAAGTTTCCGTTATCAGCAAAACGTTTACCACAGACTAAGCATATAAATGGTTTATCTCCTGTGTGGAGTCTCATGTGTTTTTTTAAGCCTCCTTTAAAACTCTTACCACATACTGAGCATTTAAATGGCTTCTCTCCTGTGTGGACTATCATGTGTGCTTTCAAAATTGCTTTCAAACCAAAACTTTTACCACAGATTGAGCATTGAAATGGCTTCTCTCCTCTGTGGACTCTCATGTGTCTGTTCAGGCCTCTGTTATGACCAAAACGTTTACCACAGACTGAGCATTGAAATGGCTTATCTCCTGTGTGGACTCTCATGTGTTTTTCCAAGCTTTCTTTCTGACCAAAACCTTCAACACAGACTGAGCATTTAAATTGCTTCTCCCCTGTGTGTTTTCTTATCATGTGTGCTGTCAAGTTACTTTTATGATTAAAACTCTTACCACATACTGAGCATTTAAATGGCTTCTCTCCTGTGTGCACTCTCATGTGTGCTTTCAAAGTTGATTTAAGACCAACACTCTTACCACATACTAAGCATTTAAATGGCTTCTCTCCTGTGTGGACTCTCATGTGTGCTGTCCAGTTTCCTTTATGACTAAAACTCTTACCACATACTGAGCATTGAAATGCCATATCTCCTGTGTGGACTCGCATGTGTTTTGTTAAGGTTACCTTAACAGCAAAACCGTTACCACAGACTGAGCATTTAAATGGCTTATCTCCTGTGTGGACTCGTGTGTGTTTTTTTAAGTTTCTTTTATCAGCAAAACGTTTACCACAGACTGAGCATTTAAATGGCTTCTCTCCTGTGTGGACTCGCATGTGTCCATCCACAGTTCCTTTATCAACAAAACACTTCCCACAGACTGTGCATTTACATGGCTTCTCTCCTGTGTGGACCATCATGTGTCTTGTCAAGTGTCCTTTCTGACCAAAACTCTTACCACATACTGAGCATTTACATTGCTTCTTTCCTTTGTGGACTCTCTTGTGTCTGTTCAAGTCTCTGTTACGATCACATCTTTGACCACAAACTGAATGACTAAAGTGTGTATTCGCAAGAACTTCACTGTTTTTCTGCCAGTCTAAACCTGACTGAGGTTGACTAGTTTCCGTCCAATCATCACTGTTTTCAGTCTCGGAAGTGTCCGAAGTCTTGCCAGCACTAGCTAGTTCTGATACTCCACAGTCCTCTCCATCAGCTTCTGTTTTCATCTGTTCAGTTGAGCTGATAGCTAGATGCCCTGCCTCTCTGTTCTCCTCAGTTTGGCATTGATGAAGGTGTAAGGACTGAGGTTTATCTTCATCATCTTCAGTCTTCACAGGAACATGAGTGAATTGGAACTTGGTGATATCAGCCTCCTCCAGCCCAGGAAGATGCTCTCCCTCCTGCCTGATTCGGAGTTCCTCCTGTTCCTCTTTAATGTGTGAGTGCTCTGGGTCCTCCTGAAGCTGCTCTCCCTTCTGCCGGATCCAGAGTTCCTCCTGTTCCTCTTTAATGTGTGAGTGCTCTGGGTCCTCCTGAAGCTGCTCTCCCTCCTGCCGGATCCAGAGTTCCTCCTGTTCCTCTTTAATATGTGGGGGCTCTTTGTCCTCCTGGTCCAGACTGGGGCTCCACTCCTGCAGCTCAGGGGGAACTTCTTTAAAGGCCAACAGCTGCTGGAAGTCTGGAGGTACGGCTACTCTGTGTAACAGCACTACAGGATTTAAAACGGTGTCCAGCAGCTTTCGCTGTTGCTCGTTCTTTTTGGAAGGAGAAGATTCTAGCCTGATAACAGACTGAATTGTTAACTTGTTACACTCCATGTCCTTGTTCAGAAGCGGTCAACTCAGTGGAGTGGGAAGATCTGAAGGTCTCTTATTTCTGCTTCTTTCAAACAGCACAAATATCTCTTCAACGGCCACAGTTCACAAACACTGTCAGGTTTTGGACATTAGACATTTCCATGACACAGCAACTTTTCCTCCTGAACGTCAACGCTCCAATAAACGTTAGCTCCATTAGCTTCACAGCTAACTAAACCATTCATCTGAGTCCATAAGAGAGGGGGGCTTTCTCTTTCTCTTCTCGGTGCTAAAGATGATATATTCGTGATAATATCGTCCATACATACAGGGTCTAATGAAATGGGGGGGGGGGGGGGGGGGTAAGTAAGTATAGGCCTACCTCAGCTCAAAAATATTTACGCCTGGACTCGACTCCGAATTGAGCTAACGGCTAACAAGCAACCGTCGCTGCTTCCGTTCCGGCACCACTTCTTCTTCATTGGTGTTTCCAGTTTTGGGATAGGTGACGTCTACCTCTGCTGCCCTCCATCGGCGGGTTGCGTTATATCACCTGTAAAGAAGTTGAAGTAGCCCATGGTGTGTAGGCTACTGTAAACCTATCGAAGACCTGGGGAACCAAAGTAGCCCCACTGCCATCCACTCATACAGCACAATGAGCACATGAATAGCTTGATACAATTTATGCTATAACCGCATGATAGGGAACATTTAAATCACATTAGCCTTTATTTGGACAATCACCAATATATTCATACACATTTAGTTACACTCAGTTAACTGACACTTTGCAGTGTCAGTAACAGGCAACAGGAATGAAGTCAAAGCAAAAATGATAATGTTAGAGAATGATTCAAAATGAATCTGTAATGTTTCATAACTGGCCTATTTGTCTTTTTGTGCAGTATATCATACACAAAGTCATGTGTGTGGCAAAACAGTAGCCTACCATAAAATATTAAAATATAGGAATAAAAGACAAGCAAGCAAGTTTGTGTGTGTGTGTGTGTCTCTCTCTCTCACACACACACACACACACACACACGGCAACAGGCAAAACAGTACCATAAAATATTAAAATATAGGAATAAAAGACAAGATATGCA